>NC_060181.1:3025521-3048021 GCF_021184085.1 Oncorhynchus gorbuscha
ATGTCTAATCTCTATTGAGCTCTAAACCAATGTCTAATCTCTATTGAGCTCTAAACCAATCCCTCCTCTCTATTGAGCTCTAAACCAATGTCTAATCTCTATTGAGCTCTAAACCAATGTCTAATCTCTATTGAGCTCTAAACCAATCCCTCCTCTCTATTGAGCTCTAAACCAATGTCTAATCTCTATTGAGCTCTAAACCAATCCCTCCTCTCTATTGAGCTCTAAACCAATGTCTTCTCTCTATTGAGCTCTAAACCAATGTCTTCTCTCTATTGAGCTCTAAACCAATGTCTCATCTCTATTGAGCTCTAAACCAATCCCTCCTCTCTATTGAGCTCTAAACCAATGTCTTCTCTCTATTGAGCTCTAATCCAATGTCTTCTCTCTATTGAGCTCTAAACCAATCCCTCCTCTCTATTGAGCTCTAAACCAATCCCTCCTCTCTATTGAGCTCAAACCAATCCCTCCTCTCTATTGAGCTCTAAACCAATGTCTTCTCTCTATTGAGCTCTAAACCAATGTCTTCTCTCTATTGAGCTCTAAACCAATGTCTCATCTCTATTGAGCTCTAAACCAATCCCTCCTCTCTATTGAGCTCTAAACCAATGTCTTCTCTCTATTGAGCTCTAATCCAATGTCTTCTCTCTATTGAGCTCTAAACCAATCCCTCCTCTCTATTGAGCTCAAACCAATCCCTCCTCTCTATTGAGCTCTAAACTAATGTCTCATCTCTATTGAGCTCTAAACCAATGTCTTCTCTCTATTGAGCTCTAAACCAATGTCTTCTCTCTATTGAGCTCTAAACCAATCCCACCTCTCTATTGCGCTCTAAACCAATCCCTCCTCTCTATTGAGCTCTAAACCAATGTCTAATCTCTATTGAGCTCTAAACCAATCCCTCCTCTCTATTGAGCTCTAAACCAATCCCTCCTCTCTCTTGAGCTCTAAACCAATGTCTCATCTCTATTGAGCTCTAAACCAATGTCTCATCTCTATTGAGCTCTAAACCAATGTCTCATCTCTATTGAGCTCTAAACCAATGTCTTCTCGCTATTGAGCTCTAAACCAATCCCTCCTCTCTATTGAGCTCGAAACCAAAGTCTAATCTTTATTGAGCTCTAAACCAATCCCTCCTCTCTATTGAGCTCTAAACCAATGTCTAATCTCTATTGAGCTCTAAACCAATGTCTAATCTCTATTGAGCTCTAAACCAATGTCTAATCTCTATTGAGCTCTAAACCAATCCCTCCTCTCTATTGAGCTCTAAACCAATGTCTCATCTCTATTGAGCTCTAAACCAATGTCTCATCTCTATTGAGCTCTAAACCAATGTCTCATCTCTATTGAGCTCTAAACCAATGTCTCATCTCTATTGAGCTCTAAACCAATGTCTTCTCTCTATTGAGCTCTAAACCAATGTCTTCTGTCTATTGAGCTCTAAACCAATCCCTCCTCTCTATTGAGCTCTAAACCAATCCCTCCTCTCTATTGAGCTCTAAACCAATCCCTCCTCTTTATTGCGCTCTAAACCAATCCCTCCTCTCTATTGAGCTCTAAACCAATCCCTCCTCTCTATTGAGCTCGAAACCAATGTCTAATCTCTATTGAGCTCTAAACCAATCCCTCCTCTCTATTGAGCTCTAAACCAATGTCCAATCTCTATTGAGCTCTAAACCAATGTCTAATCTCTATTGAGCTCTAAACCAATGTCTAATCTCTATTGAGCTCTAAACCAATCCCTCCTCTCTATTGAGCTCTAAACCAATCCCTCCTCTCTATTGAGCTCTAAACTAATGTCTCATCTCTATTGAGCTCTAAACCAATGTCTTCTCTCTATTGAGCTCTAAACCAATGTCTCATCTCTATTGAGCTCTAAACCAATGTCTCATCTCTATTGAGCTCTAAACCAATCCTCCTCTCTATTGAGCTCGAAACCAAAGTCTAATCTCTATTGAGCTCGAAGCCAAAACTAATCTCTATCCTCCCCCTCCTCTCTATTGAGCTCTAAACCAATGTCTAATCTCTATTGAGCTCTAAACCAATGTCTAATCTCTATTGAGCTCTAAACCAATGTCTAATCTCTATTGAGCTCTAAACCAATGAGCTCTAAACCAATCCTCCTATTGAGCTCTAAACCAATGTCCCTCCTAAACCAATGTCTCATCTCTATTGAGTTTCTAAACCAATGTCTCATCTCTATTGAGCTCTAAACCACGTCTTCTATTGAGCTCTAAACCAATGTCTCCTCTCTATTGAGCTCTAAAACCAATCCTCCTCTCTATTGAGCTCTAAACCAACGTCTTGTCTATTGAGCTCTAAACCAATCCCTCCTCTCTCTTGAGCTCTAAACCAATGTCTCATCTCTATTGAGCTCTAAACCAATCCTCCTTCTATTGAGCTCTAAACCAATGTCTCATCTCTATTGATATGTTTAGCCAATGTCTTCTCTATTGAGCTCTAAACCAATCCTCCTCTCTATTGAGCTCGAAACCACGTCTAATCTTTATTGAGCTCTCTAAAACCAATGTTCCTCTCTATTGAGCTCTAAACCAATGTCTAATCTCTATTGAGCTCTAAACCAATGTCTAATCTCTATTGAGCTCTAAACCAATGTCTCATCTCTATTGAGCTCTAAACCAATCCCTCCTCTCTATTGAGCTCTAAACCAATCCCTCCTCTCTATTGAGCTCTAAACCAATGTCTCTCTCTATTGAGCTCTAAACCAATGTCTCCCCTCTCTATTGAGCTCAAACCAATCCCTCCTCTCTATTGAGCTCCTAAACCAATGTCTTCCTCTCTGTTGAGCTCTAAACCAATCCCTTTATCTCTATGAGCTCTAAAACAATCCACTCCTCTCTATTGAGCTCTAAACTAATGTCTCATCTCTATTGAGCTCTAAACCAATTATTCTCTATTGAGCTCCTAAACCAATGTCTTCTCTCTATTGAGCTCTAAACCAATCCCTCCTCTCTATTGAGCTCTAAACCAATGTCTAATCTCTATTGAGCTCTAAATCAATGTCTCATCTCTATTGAGCTCCTAAACCAATGTCCAATCTCTATTGAGCTCTAAACCAATGTCTTCTCTCTATTGAGCTCCTAAAACAATGTCTCCTCTCTATTGAGCTCTAAACCAATCCCTCCCCTCTATTGAGCTCTAAACCAATCCCTCCCTCTCTATTGAGCTCTAAACCAATCCCTCCTCTCTATTGAGCTCTAAACCATCCTCATCTCTATTGAGCTCTAAACCAATGTCTCATCTCTATTGAGCTCTAAACCAATGTCTTCTCTCTATTGAGCTCTAAACCAATCCTCCTCTCTATTGAGCTCTAAACCAATGTCTCATCTCTATTGAGCTCTAAATCAATGTCCTCCTCTCTATTGAGCTCTAAACCAATCTAATGTCTTCTACTCTCCTATTGAGCTCTAAACCAATCCCTCCCTCTCTATTGAGCTCACTAAACCAATGTCTAATCTCTATTGAGCTCTAAACCAATGTCTAATCTCTATTGAGCTCTAAAAATGTCTAATCTCTATTGCACTCTAAACCAATCCCTCCTCTATTGAGCTCTAAACCAATCCCTCCTCTCTCTTGAGCTCTAAACCAATGTCTCATCTCTATTGAGCTCTAAATCAATGTCTCATCTATTGAGCTCCTAAACCAATGTCTTCTCTCTATTGAGCTCTAAACCAATGTCTTCTCTCTATTGAGCTCTAAACCAATCCCTTCTGTCTATTGAGCTCTAAACAATCCCTCCTCTCTCTGTGGAAAACCTAAAGCCAATCACTCCTCTCTGTTGAGCTCAAACCAATCCTCCTCTCTATTGAGCTCCTAAACCAATCCTCATCTCTATTGAGCTCTAAACCAATGTCTTCTCTCTATTGAGCTCTAAACGTCCCTCCTCTCTATTGAGCTCCAAACCAATCCCTCTATGGCTCTAAATCAATGTCTCATCTCTATTGAGCTCTAAACCAATCCCTCCTCTCTATTGAGCTCTAAACCAATGTCTTCTCTCTATTGAGCTCTAAACCAATGTCTTCTCTCTATTGAGCTCTAAACCAATCCCTCCTCTCTATTGAGCTCCTAAACCAATCCCTCCCTCTCTATTGCACTCTAAACCAATCTCCTCTCTATTGAGCTCTAAACCAATCCCTCCTCTCTATGAGCTCTAAACCAATGTCTCATCTCTATTGAGCTCTAAATCAATGTCTCATCTCTATTGAGCTCAATTCGACAGGTCTCTTCTCTCTATTGAGCTCTAAACCAATCCCTCCTCTCTATTGCGCTCTAAACCAATCCCTCCTCTCTATTGAGCTCTAAACCAATCCCTCCTCTCTATTGAGCTCTAAACCAATCCCTCCTCTCTATTGAGCTCAAACCAATCACTCCTCTCTATTGAGCTCTAAACTAATGTCTCATCTCTATTGAGCTCTAAACCAATGTCTTCTCTCTATTGAGCTCTAAACCAATCCCTCCTCTCTATTGAGCTCTAAACCAATGTCTCATCTCTATTGAGCTCTAAATCAATGTCTCATCTCTATTGAGCTCTAAACCAATGTCTTCTCTCTATTGAGCTCTAAACCAATGTCTTCTCTCTATTGAGCTCTAAACCAATCCCTCCTCTCTATTGAGCTCTAAACCAATCCCTCCTCTCTATTGAGCTCTAAACCAATCCCTCCTCTCTATTGCACTCTAAACCAATCCCTCCTCTCTATTGAGCTCTAAACCAATCCCTCCTCTCTATTGAGCTCTAAACCAATGTCTCATCTCTATTGAGCTCTAAATCAATGTCTCATCTCTATTGAGCTCTAAACCAATGTCTTCTCTCTATCTCTAAACCATGTTTGACTCAATCCAATGTCTAATCTCTATTGAGCTCTAAACCAATCCCTCCTCTCTATTGAGCTCTAAACCAATCCCTCCTCTCTATTGAGCTCTAAACCAATCCCTCCTCTCTATTGAGCTCAAACCAATCACTCCTCTCTATTGAGCTCTAAACTAATGTCTCATCTCTATTGAGCTCTAAACCAATGTCTTCTCTCTATTGAGCTCTAAACCAATGTCTCATCTCTATTGAGCTCTAAACCAATGTCTCATCTCTATTGAGCTCTAAATCAATGTCTCATCTCTATTGAGCTCTAAATCAATGTCTCATCTCTATTGAGCTCTAAACCAATGTCTTCTCTCTATTGAGCTCTAAACCAATGTCTTCTGTCTATTGAGCTCTAAACCAATGTCTTCTGTCTATTGAGCTCTAAACCAATCCCTCCTCTCTCTTGAGCTCTAAACCAATGTCTCATCTCTATTGAGCTCTAAACCAATGTCTCATCTCTATTGAGCTCTAAACCAATGTCTCATCTCTATTGAGCTCTAAACCAATGTCTTCTCTCTATTGAGCTCTAAACCAATGTCTTCTGTCTATTGAGCTCTAAACCAATCCCTCCTCTCTATTGAGCTCAAACCAATCCCTCCTCTCTATTGCGCTCTAAACCAATCCCTCCTCTCTATTGAGCTCTAAACCAATCACTCCTCTCTATTGAGCTCTAAACTAATGTCTCATCTCTATTGAGCTCTAAACCAATGTCTCATCTCTATTGAGCTCTAAACCAATGTCTTCTCTCTATTGAGCTCTAAACCAATCCCTCCTCTCTATTGAGCTCTAAACCAATCCCTCCTCTCTATTGAGCTCTAAACCAATCCCTCCTCTCTATTGAGCTCTAAACCAATCCCTCCTCTCTATTGAGCTCTAAACCAATGTCTCATCTCTATTGAGCTCTAAACCAATGTCTCATCTCTATTGAGCTCTAAACCAATGTCTTCTCTCTATTGAGCTCTAAACCAATGTCTCCTCTCTATTGAGCTCTAAACCAATCCCTCCTCTCTATTGAGCTCTAAACCAATCCCTCCTCTTTATTGCGCTCTAAACCAATCCCTCCTCTCTATTGAGCTCTAAACCAATCCCTCCTCTCTATTGAGCTCTAAACCAATGTCCAATCTCTATTGACCTCTAAAACAATGTCTAATCTCTATTGAGCTCTAAACCAATGTCTAATCTCTATTGAGCTCTAAACCAATCCCTCCTCTCTATTGAGCTCTAAACCAATCCCTCCTCTCTCTTGAGCTCTAAACCAATGTCTCATCTCTATTGAGCTCTAAACCAATGTCTCATCTCTATTGAGCTCTAAACCAATGTCTCATCTCTATTGAGCTCTAAACCAATGTCTTCTCTCTATTGAGCTCTAAACCAATGTCTTCTCTCTATTGAGCTCGAAACCAAAGTCTAATCTCTATTGAGCTCGAAACCAAAGTCTAATCTCTATTGAGCTCTAAACCAATCCCTCCTCTCTATTGAGCTCTAAACCAATGTCTAATCTCTATTGAGCTCTAAACCAATGTCTAATCTCTATTGAGCTCTAAACCAATGTCTAATCTCTATTGAGCTCTAAACCAATGTCTAATCTCTATTGAGCTCTAAACCAATCCCTCCTCTCTCTTGAGCTCTAAACCAATGTCTCATCTCTATTGAGCTCTAAACCAATGTCTCATCTCTATTGAGCTCTAAACCAATGTCTCATCTCTATTGAGCTCTAAACCAATGTCTTCTCTCTATTGAGCTCTAAACCAATGTCTTCTGTCTATTGAGCTCTAAACCAATCCCTCCTCTCTATTGAGCTCTAAACCAATCCCTCCTCTCTATTGAGCTCTAAACCAATCCCTCCTCTCTATTGAGCTCTAAACCAATGTCTCATCTCTATTGAGCTCTAAACCAATGTCTTCTCTCTATTGAGCTCTAAACCAATGTCTTCTGTCTATTGAGCTCTAAACCAATGTCTTCTGTCTATTGAGCTCTAAACCAATCCCTCCTCTCTCTTGAGCTCTAAACCAATGTCTCATCTCTATTGAGCTCTAAACCAATATCTCATCTCTATTGAGCTCTAAACCAATGTCTCATCTCTATTGAGCTCTAAATCAATGTCTTCTCTCTATTGAGCTCTAAACCAATGTCTTCTGTCTATTGAGCTCTAAACAATCCCTCCTCTCCTATTGAGCTCTAAACCAATCAATCCTCTCTATTAGCTCTAAACCAATCCCTCCTCTCTATTGAGCTCTAAACCAATCCCTCATCTCTATTGAGCTCTAAACCAATCCCTCCTCTCTATTGAGCTCTAAACCAATGTATAATCTCTATTGAGCTCTAAACCAATCCCTCCTCTCTATTGAGCTCTAAACCAATCCCTCCTCTCTCTTGAGCTCTAAACCAATGTCTCGTCTCTATTGAGCTCTAAACCAATGTCTCATCTCTATTAGACTCTAAACCAATGTCTCATCTCTATTGAGCTCTAAACCAATGTCTTCTCTCTATTGAGCTCTAAACCAATGTCTTCTGTCTATTGAGCTCCTAAACCAATGTCTTCTGTCTATTGAGCTCCTAAACCAATCCCTCCTCTCTATTGAGCTCTAAACCAATGTCTTCGTCTCTATTGAGCTCTAAACCAATGTCTCATCTCTATTGAGCTCTAAACCAATGTCTCATCTCTATTGAGCTCTAAACCAATGTCTTCTCTCTATTGAGCTCTAAACCAATGTCTTCTGTCTATTGCGCTCTAACCCAATCCTCCTCTCTATTGAGCTCCTAAACCAATCCCTCCTCTCTATTGAGCTCTAAACCAATCCCTCCTCTCTATTGCGCTCTAACCAATCCCTCATCTCTATTGAGCTCTAAACCAATCCACTCCTCTCTATTGAGCCCTAAACCAATGTCCAATCCTATTGAGCTCTAAACCAATGTCTAATCTCTATTGAGCTCTAAAACCAATGTCCTCATCTCTATTGAGCTCCTAAACCAATGTTTGCTCTCTATTGAGCTCTATTCCAATGTCTTCCTCTATTGAGCTCCCAATGTCTCTCTATTGAGCTCTAAACCAATCCCTCCTCTCTATTGAGCTCTAAACCAATGTCCAATGTCTATTCTCTATTGAGCTCTAAACCAATGTCTAATCTCTATTGAGCTCTAAACCAATCCCCTCCTCTCTATTGAGCTCCTAAACCAATGTCTAATCTCTATTGAGCTCTAAACCAATCCCTCCTCACTATTGAGCTCTAAACCAATGTCTAATCTCTATTGAGCTCTAAACTTAAGTCATTGAGCTCTAAAACAATGTCTAATTCAAAGTGAGCTCTAAACCAATGTCTCATCTTTTTGAGCTCTAAACCAATGTTTTCTTCTATTGAACTCCTTCCAATGTCTTCTATTGAGCTCTAAAACCAATACAAATCTATTGAGCTTAAACCAATGTCTCATCTCTATTGAGCTCAAACCAATGTCTCATTCTATTGAGCTCTAAACCAATGTCTTTCTCTCTTGAGCTCTAAACCAATGTCTTCAGGATATTGAGCTCTAAACAAATCCCTAATATGCTTCAATGTTTTCCTGAGCTCTAAACCAATGATTCAATTGAGCTCTAAACCAATGTCTCATCTCTAGAGCTCAAACCAGGGGTAAGTCTCTATTGACAGTGGACCAATATAATCATTGAGCTCGAAATTAAAACAGAGCAGATTTTTTTTGGCTCTAAACCAATGTCTAATTCACAGAGCTTCTGAAAAAAATTATGAATAAATCAATGTCTAATCTTTTGAGCTCTAAACCAAGGCCTCCAGGTCTGTCTATTGACATTAAACAATCATTACATCTTGAGCTCTAAACCAATGTCTAATTCTATTGAGCTCTAAACCTGCTTTCTCTATTGAGCTCATGTTCAACAATGAAAAGTAATGTCTTCTCTCTATTGAGTCCTAAACACCATCTATCTATTCAGCTGTATCTCCTCTCTGTCACAGTCTTTTCTCTCTCCTCCCCTCCTTGTAAACCAGGGTTCAGGGGCAGGATTGAGCTCTAAAGTCTTCTATTGACCTCTAATAAAATTAAATATATTAGCTCTAAAACCATTTTCATCAGTATTGAGCTGTGCATGTTTGCTCTCTATTGAGCTCTATGCAAATGTGGTAGAATTGGATCTTAAAACCAATGTCTTCATTATTGAGCTCTAAACCAATCCCTCCTCTATTGAGCTCTAAACCAATTTTCTCTATGGAGGCGGGTCCAATGTGTTGGGAAGGAGGGTGAGTGTGGCCAAGGAGGGGAGTGGGGGGAGCCTAAACCGAGTGTCCTGGGGGAAGGAGCTCTAAAACCACGTGGGGGAAGGGGGTGAGTGGGAAACCAAGGGGGGGGGGGTATTGAGCTCTAAACCAGGGATGAGTGGGGGAATGGAGGGAGCTGTGGGGGAAGGTCTCTGAGTGTGAGCTCTAAACCAATGTCTGGGGAAGGAGGATTGAGTGTGGGGGGATGGCTCAGGGGGAGTGAGGGGGGGAAACCAATGTTTTGTGTTGGGAAGGAGCTCTATTCCAATGTCTTTTTTGAGCTCTAAACTTCCTCTGGTCTTGATCTAAAACAATGTCTCAATATAAAACAATGTTTGATCCTATTGAGTTTCAAACCAATGTCTCATCTTTATGGAGCTCTAAAAAGGGAGGCTTGCAAGTTGGAAACAAATCCTCCCAACTGTGAAGCACAAACCAATGTCTCATCTTGTGGAGCTCTAAACCAATGTCTCATCTCTATTGCACTTCAAACCAATGTCTCATCTCTATTGAGCTCTAAAAATTATGTGGATATTGAGCTTAAAACCAACATCTCAAGCTCTAAACCAATGTCACTCAGGAGTTAAACCTTCCTCACAAATGAGCTTCCAAACCAATGACCCTCCTCTCTATGGAGCTCTAAACCAAAGTTGTCTCCAATCCCTCCCTCTCTATTGAGCTCTAAACCAACCTCTCCTCTCTATTGAGCTCTAAACCAAGTCCAGGTCTCTATTGGCCATCACAAAACCAATGACTAATCTCTATTGAATTCTGGGCAGAACTTAAGTCATAGTCACAGTTTTTCAAAGTGAGTGGGAGTTTACCTTGACACCATTCTACCAACCTCCGCACTATCGTTTGAATGGTCACCAATACAAATGATTTTCATAGTCATGTTGTCAACTTGTGATTTATTCAGCCAAAATGTTTGATCCAAGTTAAACCATTTAACAGCATATGCTGTAATACTAATTGATAATATGTATTCATGTTTCCTGACTGGGACCTATGATTCAATGGAAAATAAACTAGCTCTAGCTAGCTCAGTACCAGGGACATTCTAGCGACAGTGGAAAATAAAGTGGGAAATTAAAACAGACAGATTTTTGTGTTTGTAGGGATTAAATGGGGTCTTGGATTCACAGACTGAAAAAAATTATGAATAAATCATTCATGTTTTTAAATCACTGAGAAGACAGAAAGGCCTGCAGGTCTGTAGACATTAACAGTCATTACTCTCTGAAATCTAATTCCTTCTTTCCTGCTTTTATCATGTTCAACAATGAAAAGTAATGAAATTAGTCTAAAAACACCCATCTATCTATTCACTCTCTCTCTGTCACAGTCTTTTCTCTCTCCCCTCCTCCTTGCAGGGTTCAGGGGGCATGAGATAAGGGGTCTTGTTTGAAGAAATAAAAATTAAATATATTATGCTAATTTTTATCAGTAGGTGTGCAGGACCATGCAAATTAGGTAGAATATCTTACCCATAACCATTATGTGAGCTCCTGAACTCTTATAAGGTTCATCTAATTTGGGGAGGGGGGGCGGGTGAGTGTGTTGGGAAGGGAGGGTGAGTGTGGCAGGGTGGGGGAGGAGGGGAGTGGGGGGAAGGAGGGAACTCTTGGGGGGAAGGAGGGGGATCTGTGGGGGAAGGGGTGAGTGGGAGGAAGGGGGGTGAGTGGGGGAAGGAGGGGAGTGGGGGAAAGGAGGATGAGTGGGGGGGATGGAGGGGAGTGTGGGGGGGGAAAAGGTGAGTGTGGGGGAAGGAGGGTGAGTGGGGGAAGGAGGGTGAGGTTTGGGGGTGGAGGGGGAGTTGGGGGGGAAAGGGAGGTGGCAGCATGAGTGTGTTGGGAAGGAGGACTGGGTGTATGTATTTTGGAGAAACTTCCTCTGGTCTGATGAAACAATATAAAGTTGTTTCACAAATGTAAATGGACATCGTTATGTTTGTGGAAAAAGGGGAAGGCTTGCAAAGCCGGAACACCATCCCAACCGAAAATTTGTGGGCAGCACAGGGTGCAATGGCAGCATCATATTACACCAGTGGGGGTGCGTTGCTGCAGGAGGGGACTGGTGCATCAAAATGTTGACAAAAATAGAATGCTATCAAATGAGGTAGGAAAATTATGTGGATATATTGAAGCAACATCTCAAGAGATCACTCAGGAAGTTAAAGCTTCCTCACAAACTCTTCTCAAAATCTCTTTGGTTCTTTCCTGAGGTGTTATGACCCCAAGTTTCATACTTCTCTTGTAGGGCTGAAGGACAACAAAAAGTTCAAGGTGTTGTGTTTGTGGAGCCCCACAAACTCTGACCTCAATCCTATTCTTGTGGGCAGAACTGACAATCTCTCTGTAGGGTCTGTTGCGATCCAGGTTCATCTCTCTGTAGGGTCTGTTTGTGTTTGTGAACTGAGCCCCAGGACCAGCTTGCTTAGGGAACTCTTCTCCAGGTTCATCTCTCTGTAGGGTGTGTTTGTGTTTGTGAACAGAGCCCCATGGCCAGGTTCATCTCTCTGTAGGGTTTGTGTTTGTGAACTCTTCTCTCCAGGTTCATCTCTCTGTAGGGTCTGTTTGTGTTTGTGAACAGAGCCCCAGGACCAGCTGGCTCTTCTCCAGGGTAATCTCTCTGTAGGGTCTGTTTGTGTTTGTGAACAGAGCCCCATGGCCAGCTTGCTTAGGGAACTCTTCTCCAGGTTCATCTCTCTGTAGGGTCTGTTTGTGTTTGCTTAGGGGACTCTTCTCAGGGTAATCTCTCTTTGGGGTGTGTTTGTGTTTGTGAACAGAGCCCCATGGCCAGCTTGCTTAGGGAACTCTTCTCCAGGTTCATCTCTCTGTAGGGTCTGTTTGTGTTTGTGAACTGAGCCCCAGGACCAGCTTACTTAGGGGACTCTTCTCCAGGTTCATCTCTCTTTAAGTGATGGCTTTGTAATAGAATGTTTTGGAATCGCTTCCTTATAGGTGGTTGTAGAATTTAACGGCTCTTTTCTGGATTTTGATAATTAGTGGGTATCGGCCTAATTCTGCTCTGCATGCATTATTTGGTGTTCTACGTTGTACACGGAGGATATTTATTGTAGTATTCTCCATGCAGAGTATCAACTTTTATCAAAATGTTTTTCCAATTTTGTGAAATCTTGGTTGGTGAGCGGACCCCAGACCTCACAACCATCAGGCTCTATCACTGATTCAGTATTTTTGCCAGATCCTGGTTGGTATGTCTAATTTTCTGTTCCTTTTGACGGCATAGAAGGCCCTTCTTGACTTCACAGCTTTGTGGAAGTTACCTGTGGTGCTGATGTCTAGGCTGAGGTATGTATAGTGTTTTGTGTGCTCTAGAGCAACTGTGCCTAGATGGAATTTGTATTTATGGTCTTGGGAACTGGATCTTTTTTGCAACACCATCATTTTTTGTCTTACTGAGATTTACTGTCAAGGGCTCAGGTCTGACAGAATCTGTGCAGAAGATCTAGGTGCTGCTGTAGGCCCTCCTGCCTTTCACCCCACCGGGATGAGACGTGATGGATGGGATTGTGTAGATTGACTACTTTGTATGACGTCAAATCAGATGAAACGGTCTCTAACGTGTCATAAATCACCCACTGAGATACGGAGGAATATGTATTCACTTTCTACAATAAATCACTATTATCCTTCATCTAAGAGTCATTATATCTAATGCGCAACAAATGGCTCTGGCTACAATCCTTAAGGACAGGGGATAGGGATCCACTCAGAGAGACGGGCCTGGGAATCGTTTAAATCTTGCCATTAGAATGAACAAACCCTAGTTTTGTGTTATTAACATGTAATGTTACCTTTATTCAGACAGGGAGTCAATGCTGAGACCGAGGTGTCTTTATTTAGACAGGGAGTCAATGCTGAGACCGAGGTGTCTTTATTTAGACAGGGAGTCAATGCTGAGACCGAGGTGTCTTCATTTAGACAGGGAGTCAATGCTGAGACCGAGGTGTCTTTATTCAGACAGGGAGTCAATGCTGAGACCGAGGTGTCTTTATTTAGACAGGGAGTCAATGCTGAGACCGAGGTGTCTTTATTTAGACAGGGAGTCAATGCTGAGGCCGAGGTGTCTTTATTCAGACAGGGAGTCAATGCTGAGACCAATGTCTATTCATTTAGACAGGGAGTCAATGCTGAGACTGAGGTGTCTTTATTTAGACAGGGAGTCAATGCTGAGACCGAGGTGTCTTTATTTAGACAGGGAGCCAGGATATTGTTCCAAAATGATTTTATTCAGACAGTGGTCAATGCTGATAACCATTTTTGGTTCTTTATTCAGAACAGTTCAATGATGAGACTGAGTTTGAATTTAGAACAGAGTCAATGCTGAACCAGTTTGAATTCAGAACAGTTCCATGCTGAACCAATTTAAAGAGAATCCAGAACAGTTCCATGCTGAACCGAGTTTAAATTCAGAAGGGAGTTCCATGATGAACCAGTGTTTTATTAATCCAGAACAGTTCCATGATGAACCAGTTTAAAGAGAATCCAGAACAGTTCCATGATGAACCAGTTTGAATCCAGAACAGTTCCTTGATGAACCAGTTTAAATCCAGAACAGTTCCATGATGAACCAGTTTAAATCCAGAACAGTTACTTGATGAACCCGTTTGAATCCAGAACAGTTCCATGATGAACCAGTTTAAATCCAGAACAGTTACTTGATGAACCAGTTTGAATCCAGAACAGTTCCATGATGAACCAGTTGAATTAAATCCAGAACAGTTCCATGATGAACCAGTTTGAATCCAGAACAGTTCCATGATGAACCAGTTTGAATCCAGAACAGTTCCATGATGAACCAGTTTGAATCCAGAACAGTTCCATGATGAACCAGTTTGAATCCAGAACAGTTCCATGATGAACCAGTTTGAATCCAGAACAGTTCCATGATGAACCAGTTTGAATCCAGAACAGTTCCATGATGAACCAGTTTAAATCCAGAACAGTTCCATGATGAACCAGTTTGAATCCAGAACAGTTCCATGATGAACCAGTTTAAATCCAGAACAGTTCCATGATGAACCAGTTTGAATCCAGAACAGTTCCATGATGAACCAGTTAAAGATAATCCAGAACAGTTCCATGATGAACCAGTTTAAATCCAGAACAGTTCCATGATGAACCAGTTTGAATCCAGAACAGTTCCATGATGAACCAGTTTAAATCCAGAACAGTTCCATGATGAACCAGTTTAAATCCAGAACAGTTCCATGATGAACCAGTTTGAATCCAGAACAGTTCCATGATGAACCAGTTTGAATCCAGAACAGTTCCATGATGAACCAGTTTGAATCCAGAACAGTTCCATGATGAACCAGTTTGAATCCAGAACAGTTCCATGATGAACCAGTTTGAATCCAGAACAGTTCCATGATGAACCAGTTTAAATCCAGAACAGTTCCATGATGAACCAGTTTAAATCCAGAACAGTTACTTGATGAACCAGTTGAAAGAGCCTTCAGAAGACACAGTTTTCTGGGATGCTGTAGGTCTGGACAACCAGAGTATATAATAATGTAACCTAAAGTGCATCCCACCATGGCACTATTTGTTCCCTAAATTCTGCACTACTCTGGTCAAAAGTTGTTCAGGGACCTGTTCATAGGTAGTGCACTATATCGGGAATAGGGTTTCATTTGGGATGCAGACCCAAGTCTCTTGTTAGTATGGAACACTACTAAGAAGAGACTCATCTGTAATTAACTTTCTTACTTTAATTTGTTGTATTTTTTGTATTTTGTTTTGCATTTGCACCATTGTGGTCCTTAGAATTGCTAACATATGAAAGGTGTCAAGGGAATTGGCCTTGTTAGAAGTCTGCTGACAGTCCCTGAATATAATTGGAGGTTTAAGGGCCGAGGTACTTCAGAGGAACTGAGACTTAACGAGCCCAGATGGAAAAGCACAGAGTCAACAGACATGAGTCCCAAATGGCACCCTATTCCCTATGTAGTGCACTACTTTAGACCAGAGCCCTATAGAACCCTATTCCCTATGCGTTCTCTGGTCAAAAGTAGTGCCGTTCATATAGGACATAGGGTTTCATTTGGGACGAGTCTCATCTCAGATAAACTATTCTATTCCTCGTCATAAATATTTAGTTTGGTCGTAAAATATGTGGAAGTTTGAGGAACTGTGTGTAATCATAGTGTTCTTTATTCTTTGAATATATTCAAATAATTATGGACCGTGTCTGGATTGAACGTTAACCCTCCTGCTGTGTTCCGGTCGAATTGGAACGATTTACAAGTTCTCTCTGAAAAATGAACTCTGTTCCGGTCGACCAATTTACAAGTTTTCTCTCTGGAAAAAAAAAAGTTAATTTAATCTGATTGTCATAAGGTTCCATGACTTTGGATCCACAGGGCATCTGAACACACAAAATACATTTGGATGATTTTCATTACATTTTGAGTGTTTTATTTAATGTTTGTACACCTGTGGTGTTCCCTGTCAAAAATGACCGGTCATTAGAAATGAATGGGTGAGACTACAATTAGTGTTTAAAATTGAGTTCAGGCACATGCTCATTCATCAGATGAACACACTTCCTCTCCCAGACCCCCTCATGCATGTGTGTTTGAGCACACACACACACACACACACACACACACACACACACACACACACACACACACACACACACACACACACACACACACACACACACACACACACACACACACACACACACACACACACACACACACACACACACACACACACACACACCTCACTTCCCTTCTTGGCTTCCATGGCAACCCCCACGGGAACCTTTCCCCAATAGAATCTTTCCCCATAAGAACCAAACCTTTTGGAATTCTCACAAACAATCGCAACATTGTTTCTATAATATATAGAACGTTTCTCCAGCTCTGGTATATAAAGCTTATTTGAGGCCTTGTTCACAATTCATTCTGTGGCAACACAATGACCAAACGATATACTGTATGTGAGGCCTTGATCACAATACATTCTGTTGTAGCACATTGACCAAACAATATACTGTATGTGAGGCATTGCTCACAATACATTCTGTTGTAGCACAATGACCAAACGATTCTGTATGTGAGGCCTTGATCACAATGTTGTACACAATGACCAAACGATATACTGTATGTGAGGCCTTGATCACAATACATTCTGTTGTAGCACAATGACCAAACGATATACTGTATGTGAGGCCTTGATCACAATACATTCTGTTGTAGCACAATGACCAAACGATATACTGTATGTGAGGCCTTGATCACAATACATTCTGTTGTAGCACAATGACCAAACGATATACTGTATGTGAGGCCTTGATCACAATACATTCTGTTGTAGCACAATGACCAAACGATATACTGTATGTGAGGCCTTGATCACAATACATTCTGTTGTAGCACAATGACCAAACGATATACTGTATGTGAGGCCTTGATCATATATTTGATCATGACACTGGTGAGGAGGAGAAAGTCCTTGTTGAACTTTGACACAAAGTAGTCTGTGACAAATAGCACAATATGTTTCATCTGAGTATTTGTTATAGTCAAAATAATTCATACATCATTATGCTTTTTCTACTCAATAACGAGTTGTATGAGCTCAGGTCAATGAGGCCTACAGGCCATAAATATCAAATAGATGTTCCAAACATGTCATGTTCAGAAGAACTTAAGTTGATAGAAAGATCTAACACAACATTAGGTGATAATATATGTATTATTATGGATTTATAATCAGCTGTAAAGGGGGCGGCCATTTTGGAACAGGAACACAGAATAAATTAACATGAAACAAACACAACAGGAGGGTTAAGATCACATATCATTTTAGCTCATTGTTGTTTGTCTTATTTAATATCCCTAAAATGAAGAACAAACAGTATATCAAACAACATCTAGGGAAATGTCTTCAGACATGACAGTTAAGATAACAAATGAACGGTACAAAATGTGGATGACTAGTGATTTAAATTTGACAATGACAATTGGAACTCTTGGTAACTGGGAACCGTGTTCTGGAACCATGGAATGCCAAAAAGACAGTGTACTGTAGATTCAGTGGTAACCCCAGAAAATACCCCACACAGTCTCCCAGACATTCTCCAAGACAGTCTCCCAGACAGTCTCCCAGACCGTCTCCCAGACAGTCTCCCAGACAGTCTCGCAGACAGTCCCCAGACAGTCTCCCAGACAGTCTCCCAGACAGTCTCCCAGACAAACAGATCAAAATATCAAAGATCAAAGTAAAAGGACCAGTGTAGATACCTCTTCTCTTCTGGTAAATGGACCAGTGTAGATACCTCTTCTCTTCTGGTAAATGGACCAGTGTAGATACCTCTTCTCTTCTGGTAAATGGACCAGTGTAGATACCTCTTCTCTTCTGGTAAATGGACCAGTGTAGATACCTCTTCTCTTCTGGTAAATGGACCAGTGTAGATACCTCTTCTCTTCTGGTAAATGGACCAGTGTAGATATCTCTTCTCTTCTGGTAAATGGACCAGTGTAGATACCTCTTCTCTTCTGGTAAATGGACCAGTGTAGATACCTCTTCTCTTCTGGTAAATGGACCAGTGTAGATACCTCTTCTCTTCTGGTAAATGGACCAGTGTAGATACCTCTTCTCTTCTGGTAAATGGACCAGTGTAGATACCTCTTCTCTTCTCTTCTGGTAAATGGACCAGTGTAGATACCTCTTCTCTTCTGGTAAATGGACCAGTGTAGATACCTCTTCTCTTCTGGTAAATGGACCAGTGTAGATACCTCTTCTCTTCTGGTAAATGGACCAGTGTAGATACCTCTTCTCTTCTGGTAAATGGACCAGTGTAGATACCTCTTCTCTTCTGGTAAATGGACCAGTGTAGATACCTCTTCTCTTCTGGTAAATGGACCAGTGTAGATACCTCTTCTCTTCTGGTAAATGGACCAGTTTAGATACCTCTTCTCTTCTGGTAAATGGACCAGTGTAGATACCTCTTCTCTTCTGGTAAATGGACCAGTGTAGATTCCTCTTCTCTTCTGGTAAATGGACCAGTGTAGATACCTCTTCTCTTCGGGTAAATGGACCAGTGTAGATACCTCTTCTCTTCTGGTAAATGTACCAGTGTAGATACCTCTTCTCTTCTGGTAAATGGACCAGTGTAGATACCTCTTCTCTTCTGGTAAATGGACCAGTGTAGATACCTCTTCTCTTCTGGTAAATGTACCAGTGTAGATACCTCTTCTCTTCTGGTAAATGGACCAGTGTAGATACCTCTTCTCTTCTGGTAAATGTACCAGTGTAGATACCTCTTCTCTTCTGGTAAATGGACCAGTGTAGATACCTCTTCTCTTCTGGTAAATGGACCAGTGTAGATACCTCTTCTCTTCTGGTAAATGGACCAGTGTAGATACCTCTTCTCTTCTGGTAAATGTACCAGTGTAGATACCTCTTCTCTTCTGGTAAATGGACCAGTGTAGATACCTCTTCTCTTCTGGTAAATGGACCAGCGTAGAAGAAAGTCTAATGTCTTCCCAGGCAGTTTATCAGTGATTATTCATAGAGGCCACTCACTCTCCTGGTCTGTGTCCGAAATGGCACCCTATTCTCTGTATAATACACTACTTTTATAGTGCACTATCTAGGGGATATAATCTCATTTTAGGACGCCGGCTGGTCTCTGTTTCTTTCATGTAAAGTAAATTGAACAAGAATTCTTCCAGTCAGATCATTACAGTAAGCTGTCAATGTCTTGTCAGTGACCCGCTGGTGGCCACCAGCCGCAGGCCTGCTCCTATTAAAGGAAACCCAACAGTGAACCAACCATTACATAATTTATGTCTGGTATTCTCACACGTTCTCTGTATATGAAATGTCCTGAGTTGCTCTAAAATGTGTGGGATGTTGAGGGAAAAGAGAGAGAGATAAAAGAAGAACACAATAGGACTCAAAGACAAAATAAACAGAAATGGGGGGAAACTACATCAAAGAGCATAGATAATGGAATCAGCTGGAGAGAGAATAGAGAACGGGAGGAAGACTGAACACTGCCATCCATCTTCATCAGTCCACGGTGCCATCCATCTTCATCAGTCCACGGTGCCATCCATCTTCATCAGTCCACGGTGTCATCCATCTTCATCAGTCCACGGTGTCATCCACCTTCATCAGTCCACGGTGTCATCCATCTTCATCAGTCCACGGTGTCATCCACCTTCATCAGTCCACGGTGCCATCCATCTTCATCAGTCCACGGTGCCATCCACCTTCATCAGTCCACGGTGCCATCCATCTTCATCAGTCCACGGTGCCATCCATCTTCATCAGTCCACGGTGCCATCCATCTTCATCAGTCCACGGTGTCATCCACCTTCATCAGTCCACGGTGCCATCCATCTTCATCAGTCCACGGTGCCATCCATCTTCATCAGTCCACGGTGCCATCCACCTTTATCAGTCCACGGTGCCATCCATCTTCATCAGTCTACGGTGCCATCCACCTTCATCAGTCCACGGTGCCATCCATCTTCATCAGTCCACGGTGCCATCCACCTTCATCAGTCCACGGTGTCATCCATCTTCTGCCCCACCTTTCCCTTACCACCCTTAACACTGCCTATACTTAAATCATCAATCACACTAAGCATCTATCCAATTTCACAATGGCTACTACTGGGATTATTTTACTGCACTGACCAGGATAGAAGGCTATGGGTGTGGGTGTAGGAACAGAGATGGGATGGGAGGGACCAGTGTGGGTGGGAACAGAGATGAGATGGGAGGGACCAGTGTGGGTAGGAACAGAGATGAGATGGGAGGGACCAGTGTGGGTGGGAACGGAGATGAGATGGGAGGGACCAGTGTGGGTGTAGGAACAGAGATGAGATGGGAGGGACCAGTGTGGGTGGGAACAGAGATGAGATGGGAGGGACCAGTGTGGGTGGGAACGGAGATGAGATGGGAGGGACCAGTGTGGGTGGGAACAGAGATGAGATGGGAGGGACCAGTGTGGGTAGGAACAGAGATGAGATGGGAGGGACCAGTGTGGGTGGGAACAGAGATGAGATGGGAGGGACCAGTGTGGGTGGGGACAGAGATGGTAGAGTTAACATAGTGTAGGTGGAGTGATGGTGGAGTGATGGTGGAGTGATGGTGGAGTGGTGGTGTGGTGGTAGAGTTAACGCAGTCTAGGTGTAGTGATGGTGAGGTGATGGTGGAGTGATGGTGTAGTGATGGTGTAGTGGTAGAGTTAACACAGTGTAGGTGAAGTGATGGTGTAGTGATGGTGTAGTGATGGTGTAGTGGTAGAGTTAACACAGTGTAGGTGTAGTGATGGTGTAGTGATGGTGTAGTGGTAGAGTTAACACAGTGTAGGTGAAGTGATGGTGTAGTGATGGTGTAGTGATGGTGTAGTGGTAGAGTTAACACAGTGTAGGTGAAGTGATGGTGTAGTGATGGTGTAGTGATGGTGTAGTGGTAGAGTTAACACGGTGTAGGTATAGTGATGTTGTAGTGGTAGAGGTGTAGTGGTGGTGTAGTGATGGTGTAGTGGTGGGGTAGTGGTAGAGTTAGCACAGTGTATGTGGGGTGATGGTGTGGTGGTAGAGTTAAGACAGTGTAGGTGTAGTGATGGTGTAGTGATGGTGTAGTGGTGGGGTAGTGGTAGAGTTAGCACAGTGTATGTGGGGTGATGGTGTGGTGGTAGAGTTAAGACAGTGTAGGTGTAGTGATGGTGTAGTGATGGTGTAGTGATGGTGTGGTGGTAGAGTTAAGACAGTGTAGGTGTAGTGATGGTGTAGTGATGGTGTAGTGATGGTGTAGTGATGGTGTGGTGGTAGAGTTAAGACAGTGTAGTGATGGTGGAGTGATGGTATTAAATAATTTACCTTTGAAGAACTTCCGATGCTTTCACTCAGGAGACACCCAGTTAGATAGCAAATGTTCCTTTTTTCCAAAAATAATATTTCTGTAGGCGAAAAACTGTCTGTTCACCCTGCTTGGCTGAGAAATCGACCAAAAATACTTAAACCATAACGCCTTTTTTCAAAATTTGCTCCATAATATCGACAGAAACACGGCAAACGTTGTTTAGGATCCATCCTCAAGGTGTTTTTAAGATATATATTTGATAATATATCCGTCGAGGCAATTGGTTTCTCATAAGAAACGATCGGAAAAATGGCTACCTCAGTATTTTTACGGAACGTTTTCTGCGGGAGACACCATGTGACCACTCGCTATATATGGTCCCTTACAGCCATTCTCCAATGGAAATGCCTAAAAATACGTCGCAATGCTGTAGACACCTTGGGGAACACGTGGAAAACGTAAGCTCATTCGTAGCTCCTTCACAGCCATATAAGGAGTCATTGGCATGAGGCGGTTTTAAAAAATGCGGCACTTCCTGATTGGATTTTTATCTGGGTTTCGCCTGTAACATCAGTTCTGTGGCACTCACAGACAATATCTTTGCAGTTTAGGAAACGTCAGAGGGTTTTCTTTCCAAAGCTGTCAATTATATGCATAGTCGAGCATCTTTTCATGACAAAATATCTTGTTTAAAACGGGAACGTTTTTCATCCAAAAATTAAAATAGCGCCCCCTATATCCAAGAAGTTTTAAAGAGCACAGCATTGCACTCTCTGTTTCCTGCATCTGACTCCACACCCACGACAGCCGGAGTGTTACATATACTATCAGTATTATGTGAACTAGTTGGCTGGAAACCCATTTTGCTAATGGAATCTTTGTGAAAGTATTCTTACTTTTTCCGCCTCGCCAATTCTCTCTCTCTCTCTCTCTCTCTCTCTCTCTCTCTCTCTCTCTCTCTCTCTCTCTCTCTCTCTCTCTCTTTCTCTTTCTCTTTCTCTTTCTCTCTCTCTCTCTCTCTCTCTCTCTCTCTCTCTCTCTCTCTCTCTCTCTCTCTTCTTTGCTTCCCTTCTCTCTCTCTATCTCTGTCTCTCTCTCGTTCTACGCTTCCCATCTATCTATCTATCTATCTATCTATCTATCTATCTGTCTATCTGTCTATCTATCTATCTATCTATCTATCTATCTATCTATCTATCTATCTATCTCTGTCTCTCTCTCGTTCTACGCTTCCCATCTATCTATCTATCTATCTATCTATCTATCTATCTATCTATCTATCTATCTATCTATCTATCTATCTATCTATCTATCTGTCTATCTGTCTATCTATCTATCTATCTATCTATCTATCTATCTATCTATCTATCTATCTATCTATCTATCTATCTATCTATCTATCTATCTGTCTATCTGTCTGTCTGTCTATCTGTCTATCTGTCTATCTGTCTATCTGTCTGTCTGTCTGTCTGTCTGTCTGTCTGTCTGTCTG
>NC_060181.1:3053021-3093021 GCF_021184085.1 Oncorhynchus gorbuscha
AATCTCTCCAGCAGCCTAAGAGATGTTAGTCCTGTTTGTTGTACATAAGGTTTTCCACCCCTCCTCCACCAGCAGCCTAAGAGATGTTAGTCCTGTTTGTTGTACATAAGGTTTTCCACCCCTCCTCCACCAGCATCCGCAGGTCACCCAGCCTTAGTAAACCTGCTGCCATCGGTCGTCTCTACAGGGATGCCAACAGAACCCATCTCAAAAGGATGGTTGGGTTGTGGATGCAGGGTGGCCAACAGAACCGATCTCAAAAGGATGGTTGGTTGTGGATAAAGGGTGGCCAACTGAACTGATCTCAAAAGGATGGTTGGTTGTGGAAGATAGGCTCCTCCCACATCCACAGCCCAGGCTCACACCCTCTTCTCGTAGGGGCCTTAGCAGCTCTCAGGCTCTCAGGCTCCACACCCCATTCTCGTGTGGGCCTTAACAGCTGTCAGACCCTCAGGCTCCACACCCCCTTCTCGTGGGGGCCTTAGTAGCTGTCAGGCCCTCAGGCTCCACACCCCCTTCTTGTGAGGGCCTTAGCAGCTGTCAGACCCTCAGGCTCCACACCCCCTTCTCGTGGGGGCCTTAGTAGCTGTCAGGCCCTCAGGCTCCACACCCCCTTCTCGTGTGGGCCTTAGCAGCTGTCAGACCCTCAGGCTCCACACCCCCTTCTCGTGGGGGCCTTAGCAGCTGTCAGGACCTCAGGCTCCACACCCCCTTCTCGTGAGGGCCTTAGCAGCTGTCAGGCCCTCAGGCTCCAAACCCCCTTCTGATGTGGGCCTTCTCGTGAGGGCCTTGGCAGCTGTCAGGCCCTCAGGCTCCACACCCCCCCCTTCTCGTGAGGGCCTTCAGCAGCTGTCAGGCCCTCAGGGCTCCAAACCCCTTCTGATGTGGGGCCTTAGCAGCTGTCAGGCCCTCAGGCTCCACACCCCTTCTCGGCCTGCAGCTGTCAGGGCCCACACCCCCTTCTCGTGAGGGCAGCTGTCAGGCCCTCAGGCTCCACACCCCTTCTCGTGAGGGCCTTAGCAGCTGTCAGGCCCTCAGGCTCCCCCTTCTCGTGAGGGCCTTAGCCTTCTCCTGAGGGCCTTAGCAGCTGTCAGGCCCTCAGGTTCCACACCCCCTTCTCGTGAGGGCCTTAGCAGCTGTCAGGCCCTCAGGCTCCAAACCCCCTTCTGATGTGGGCCTTAGCAGCTGTCAGGCCCTCAGGCTCCACACCCCCTTCTCGTGTGGGCCTTAGCAGCTGTCAGGCCCTCAGGCTCCACACCCCTTCTCGTGAGGGCCTTAGCAGCTGTCAGGCCCTCAGGCTCCACACCCCCTTCTCGTGAGGGCCTTAGCAGCTGTCAGGCCCTCAGGCTCCACACCCCTTCTCGTGAGGGCCTTAGCAGCTGTCAGGCCCTCAGGCTCCACAACCCCTTCTCGTGAGGGCCTTAGCAGCTGTCTGGCCCTCAGGCACCACAGAGTAAAACTCAAAGAGATCTGCTGTAGTGTTGGTCAATTTCTTCAAAGAATGATCAGGTCTATATGATTCTCAAACTTATATATTGGTAGGAAACACAGACTCTTTGTTTAAGTATTAAAATGATCATTTTGTAATACAATTGTAGGCAGAAGTTGGTACAGAGTACAGTTTAACAGTATATAATAGTTCTCCCCAAGTTCTGTAAAATGTCCAAGACATCCTGTAACTCATATAGCCTCTCCCAGTCCTCCTTGCGTGAGTTTCCCTGGCAACAACATTTTAATAAATCTAACCTCCCCCTTATAACAGCAACCATCTTGTCAGCAATTAAATGCCCAGAAGTGGATTTGACCGAAACATGACCTTTCAAAGCAAGCATAGGGTCAAAACAAGGTGAAAGAGTCCAAGCATCCTCTGACAGGTGACTGTTTTCATCAGACCTGCGGCAGCCTTGTGTTCTCAGAAAAACAGTCGAATTCTCAGAACCTCAGATAGCCACGGTGGGGCCCAGAAAGGAAGAGTATGAACTTAGGCGGTTTCCGCCTTCTGATAGTGTCTGAAGGGCACAACACTTAAAACACGTTTTACACACACACAGAGGACCTTACAGTTTATCATAACACAATTCATTCAAATCAAATGTATTCATATAGCCCTTCGTACATCAGCTGATATCTCAAAGTGCTGTACAGAAACCCAGCCTAAAACCCCAAACAGCAAGCAATGCAGGTGTAGAAGCACGGTGGCTAGGAAAAACTCCCTAGAAAGGCCAAAACCTAGGAAGAAACCTAGAGAGGAACCAGGCTATGTGGGGTGGCCAGTCCTCTTCTGGCTGTGCTGGGTGGAGATTATAACAGAACATGGCCAAGATGTTCAAATGTTCATAAATGACCAGCATGGTTGTATAATAATAAGGCAGAACAGTTGAAACTGGAGTAGCAGCACGGTCAGGTGGACTGGGGACAGCAAGGAGTCATCATGTTATTAACCCTTTAAAATGTATGAGGCCTTGGTTTAACCCCTTCAGTACACAGCCTCTCCTTCCTGATGAGGAACAGCTGCCTGGGGGCGGGGCAGTTCAGCTTAGCTTACAAAGCTCCCTCGCATACCTTCAGACTAGTTTCTAGTGCCTGTATATCTTGCCCATCCCTGACCATCACGGAAACGTAATCTGCGCCGATAGAGGGCATCCTTGTCTCATGCTCTGCCTCACCGAGACTGGCCTACTGAACCCCCCTCCCACCTTGACTATACATGATGCCCCAGCATATAGCATCTTCACACAGGCCAGAAACGTTTCCCAAAACCCAAACACAGACATCGCATTAAACAGATCCTCATGGTCCACTCTATCAAAAGCCTTCTCTTGATCTAAAGAGACCAGTCCAAAGTTCACATTAGAACCTCTTGATAAGTCCAACATGTCCCTGATTCAGAACAAATTGTCCGTGATTGAGCGTCCCAGTACACAATATGTCTAGTACTTCTGTCCTGTAGAGTCCAGTTGGGACCAGTCTGTTAGCGAGGACCTTGGCAAATATCATGCAGTCCGCACAGATCAATGCCACAGGCCCCCAATTATTCAGTTCACACAAGTCCCCTTACTTGGTCAGAGCCACCATCAGCAACTCTCCTACCCCAACGCACTCACGCAACATTCAAAAGAAGTCCAGTCCAATTATTCCACACAATTATTTAATAAAACTCGACTGGGAGACCATCGACCCCCGGTGCACGGTCGGGGGACATCTGGGTTATGGCCTCTGCCAGTTCATGGGACAACATCTCCATTTCAACCCTCTGTGACAGAGAGCTTAGGGAGCTGCGCAAACAAAACCTGACCACACATAGGATCACACAGATCTGCCCTATACAACTCAGTATTAAACTCCACTCCATTAAACTCCACAGTCCGCTCCTACCGCTCCCACCACAAAGGTCACCCTCCCATCCGACAGCCGTAGACAATGCATACACTTGGCTTCACCGCTCTGTCTTTCCAAATCAAAGAAGAAGGATCTGGGAGCATCCATTCTCCTTGAGCATAGAGAACCAGCTACAACATGCATGGCTGTTGTGTTAGATAAAATCCTTTATATCCCAAAAAAGTATGTTTAGTTGGCGCCATAGATTGGAATTCGACACGCAAATAATCCAAAAACCTACGCTAAACTTTGTTAAAAGAAGTCAAACTACGTTTCTATTTAATCCTCGGGTACCCTAAAATGTAATTAAACTATAATATGTCATATGGAAAGGAGTATGGTCAATAAAAAAAAGTTAAATTAGCAAGTGCTGGTCCTCTTCATTTCTCGCCAACAGACAGATTTCAAACTGTGACTCCCAACTCAAAATTCTTCCTCGTTTTGGAAGACTGTTGAAATCTAATGGAAGCCAAATGAATTGCAATCTGGAATTGCATAGAACCCATAGCCTTCCATTATAAGAGCTTGGGATGTAACAATAACAACAACACATTCTGGTTGGTTTTTCTTAGAATTTTCTCCTACCATATCAATTGTGTTAAAGTCTCATACATTATGTTAACATTTCTACAAACTTCAAAGGGTTTTCTATCCAAATATATGCATATCCCGGCTTCTGGACCTGAGTAACAGGCACTTTACTTTGGGCACGTCAGTCGTCAGTCTGGCGGTCTTCTTGAAAAAAGGACCCTAAAAAAGGACCTTAAAAAAGGACCCTAAAAAAGGACCCTAAAAAGGCATCCGCCCGCCTGAAAACCTGTCGACGGTACATGAAGACCGCTAGCAAACTAAACCGGCTCTTTCCTGATTTGATCATTCGTAATAAACGAAGGGAGATTCTCAACTACCACCCTGGTCAAAGGAGTCGAAAAGAGGAGAAATCGGCACCAACACATCCCTTACAAATATTCCACAAGCAATCAGCCTACCCACTAAATTTAAAATTTTCATTAACACAACCATAGCTTTGTTCATTTTGAATGCAGAATGTATAAATTCATCATAAATTCATCTCCTACCAGTTCGCTGACCATGAGAACCTCCTTTCACCATTCTCAGGAACACACCTGAATCCGTAATGACAGTGTCTACTCCGCACTAGGCTGCAAAGCCACACTGTTCAATCCCCAGGAACCTCTGTCCTCTTCCACCCTAACATTGAACAAAACCAGTGGGTACCGCTAAACTAACAGTGTGTTAACCCTCCACTATATAAAACAACAATTCAAGCTTAATATAAACTATATTTTTTGTTTTACTTTTGTTGTCAACTTTGGAAACTCAATTTCATATCTTCGTAACCTTTTAACTTCCTAAATGTTTTACTTTATAACTTTCTTAACTAAAATAAACTTGAAACTGATGCTCAGTAAATCCAAACTTCTTGAATGTTGAAAAGTCTGTGCTTGCATCTCAGATTATACTTCAGAAAGTTTTCAGACACCTTTTTCCACATTTTATTGCGTTCATCAATCAAAAATGTCAAACTGAAATATCACAAATACATAAGTATTCAGACCCTTTACTCAGTACTTTGTTGAAGCACCTTTGGCAGTGATTAGAGCCATGAGTCTTCTTGGGTGTGACTCTACAAGCTTGGCACAGCTGTACTTGGGGAGTTTCTCCCATTCTTCTCTACAGATCCTCTCAAGATCTGTCAGTTTGGATTGGGAGCGTTGCTACACAGCTAATTTCAGGTCTCTCCAGAGATGTTCGATTGGGTTCAAGTCCGGCCTCTGGCTGGGCCACTCAAGGACATTCAGAGAATTGTCCTGAATCCACTCCTGTGTTGTCTTGGCTGTGTGTTTAGGGTAGTTGTCCTGTAGGAAGGTGAACCTTCGCCCCAGTCAGAGGTCCTGAGCGCTTTGGTGCAGGTTTTCATCAACGATCTCTCGGTACTTGGCTCTGTTCATCTTTCCTCGATCCTGACTAGTCTCCCAGTCCCTGTCACTGAAAAACATCCCCACAGCATGACGCTGCCACCACCATGGTGCCAGGTTCCTCCAGACGTGAAAGTTAGCATTCAGGCCAAAGAGTTCAGTTTAGGTTTCATCAGACAAGAGTTCATCATGGTCTAAGAGTCTTTAGGCAAATTTAGGCAAAAAACTTTAGGCAAAAAACTCCAAGCGTTTGGAAGATTGGCTTCCAGGTGGTTGTCCTTCTGGAAGGTTCTCCCATCTCTGCAGAGGAAGAAGGAAGATGAAGAGGAACTCCAAAGCTGTGTCAGAGTGACCATCTCGTTCTTGGTCACCTCACAGACTAAGGCCCTTCTGCCCTGATTGCTCAATTTGGCCAGGTGGCCAGTCTTGGTGGTTACAAACTTCTACCACTTAACAATGATGGAGGCGACTGTGTCCTTGGGGACCTTCAATGCTGAACACATTTTTTTGTAACCTTCCCCAGATCTTTTCCTCGTCAGAATTCTGTCCACCGACAATTGCTTCAACCTCATGCTCTGACATGTACTGTCAACTGTGGGATTTTATATAGACAGGTTTGTGCTTTTCCAAATCATGTCCAATCATTTGAATTTCCCACAGGTAGACTCCAATCAATTTGTAGAAACATACCAAGATGATAACTGGAAACAGGGTGCACCTAAGCTTAAGTTCGAGTCTCATAGCAAAAGGTATTTCTGTTTTATATTTTGCAAAAATTTCTAACAACCTGTTTTCACTTCGTCATTATGGGGTATTGCAATGTCATTATGGGGTATTGTGGTGTCATTATGGGGTATTATGGGGTATTGTGATGTCATTATGGGGTATTGTGATGTCATTATGGGGTATTGTAAAGTCATTATGGGGTATTGTGATGCCATTATGGGGTATTGTGATGTCATTATGGGGTATTGTGATGTCATTATGGGGTATTTATGGGGTATTGTGATGTCATTATGGGGTATTGTGATGCCATTATGGGGTATTGTAATGTCATTATGGGGTATTGTGATGTCATTATGGGGTATTATGATGTCATTATGGGGTATTGTGATGCCATTATGGGGTATTGTGATGTCATTATGGGGTATTATGGGGTATTGTGATGTCATTATGGGGTATTGTGATGTCATTATGGGGTATTGTAAAGTCATTATGGGGTATTGTGATGTCATTATGGGGTATTGTAATGTCATTATGGGGTATTGTGATGCCATTATGGGGTATTGTGATGTCATTATTATTGTGATGTCATTATGGTATTGTGATGTCATTATGGGGTATTGTCATTATGTGATGTCATTATGTGGTGTCATTATGGGGGTATTGTGATGTGTCATTATGGGGTATTGTGATGTCATTATGGGGTATTGTGATGTCATTACAGGGGTATTGTGATGTCATTATGGGGTGATGTCATTATGGGGTATTGTGATGTCTTTATGGGGTATCATTATGGGGTATTGTGATGTCATTATGGTATTGTGATGTCATTATGGGGTATTGTGACATCATTACATTATGGGGTATTGTGATGTCATTATGGGGTATTGTGACATTATGGGGTATTGTGGTGTCATTATGGGGTAATGTGACTTCATTATGATGTCATTATGGGGTATTGTGACATCATTATGGGGTATTGTGATGTCATTATGGGGTATTGTGGTGTCATTATGGGGTATTGTGGTGTCATTATGGGACATTGTGATGTCATTATGGGGTATTGTGATGTCATTATGGGGTATTGTGATGTCATTATAGGTGACATCATTATGGGGTGATGTCATTATGGGGTATTGTGTGTCATTATGGGGTATTGTGGTGTCATTATGGGACATTGTGATGTCATTATGTGATGTCATTATGGGGTATTGTGATGTCATCATGTCATTATGGGGTATTGTGATGTCATTATGGGGTATTGTGATGTCATTATGGGGTATTGTGATGTCATCATGGGGTATTGTGATGTCATCATGGGGTATTGTGATGTCATTATGGGGTATTGTCATTATGGGGTAGTATGAGATTTTTTTTGTTATTTAAACCATTTCAAAATAAGGCTGTAAACGTATCAAAATGTGTAACAAGTCAAAGGGGTCTGAATACTTTCTGGTTCTGTACGTAGTGATACAATCTATTGTCCAATGGTTTACTCTCCTTATCGGTTTTCATGTTGACCCTGGTCATCACTAAACACATCCACATTCTATGTGAAGTTTGACCTGCCTTTTAATTTGAGTTTTTTTGTTGTTGTAGCCTTTTTTAGGAAACATGTCCGGCAGTTGAAATAGGAAGAAAAATCCTGTTCCTCTAGAGTTGCATTCTGGACCACCGTGTTGAGTTAATAGTCTGGTATGTTATTGCTGAAGGTGCTTACAGCAATTAGATCAACATTTTGAGCTCCATGGGTGCATTAACCTCATGTATAAATCTGCTTAGGGCCGCATCGAAAATTTGGCAAATATTGTTCATGTTTTACTCTGCAGTTAGTTTTCCCAGGTTAGTGTTTTTCATATGAATGTTGTTCTGGAGGCAGCTCTGCAGAGTGGTCACTAGCTGGCACAGCCACAAAGTCATACAATCTGATTTTCAATTGAACCCTAACCTTACCCTGACCTTAACCACCATGCTAATGTTGATGCTAACTCTCTCTAATTCTAGCAAAATAGTTTATGCATTTTTTACATTATGGTAATTAATAATTATTATTGTGACTTTGAGGTTGACCTATCTAGCAGAACTCACACAGATCTGCCTCCAGGACAGATTCATGACAATCCCTGCAATGCAAGGCGCCCTATCTCCTTCGTTGTACACTAGTTATGACCGGGGCCCATAGGCCATGGTGGCATTTGCTTACTGAAGAATCAGCAGATGCTTAATGTCAGTTCATTCTTACAGTAGCAGATGACCTTGTTGTTTTACGAAGCCCCATAATGAAGACGATCTGGGTACAGACTGTTGCTTGTGTTTTGTTGGTCACAGAGGAATAGCCGAAGATAACATTATTTTGTGTCCAGCCTGAACAGTATAGTCTCTGCCAGCTGTCTTTAACAGGTTGTGCTGTTTCCTTTTCTTGAATAATGTTGAAAGCCGCTGTCTTAAAACCTTGGCAATCCTTGGCATTGGCAATTATCTTCTACCTATCTTGTAGTACCACAGCCCTGTGGACCAATCCCTTGATGTGGTACACTACATGACCAAAAGTTTGTGGACAACTGCTTGTCGAAAATATTCCACTAGATGTTGGAACATTGCTGCTATAACAGCCTCCACTCTTCTGGGAAGGCTTTCTACTAGATGTTGGTACATTGCTGCTATAACAGCCTCCACTCTTCTGGGAAGACTTTCCACTAGATGTAGGAACATTGCTGCTATAACAGCCTCCACTCTTCTGGGAAGGCTTTCCACTAGATGTTGGAACATTGCTGCTATAACAGCCTCCACTCTTCTGGGAAGGCTTTCTACTAGATGTTGGTACATTGCTGCTATAATAGCCTCCACTCTTCTGGGAAGACTTTCCACTAGATGTAGGAACATTGCTGCTATAACAGCCTCCACTCTTCTGGGAAGGCTTTCCACTAGATGTTGGAACATTGCTGCTATAACAGCCTCCACTCTTCTGGGAAGGCTTTCTACTAGATTTTGGTACATTGCTGCTATAACAGCCTCCACTCTTCTGGGAAGGCTTTCCACTAGATGTTGGAACATTGCTGCAGGGACTTGCTTCCATTCAGCCACAAGAGCATTAGTGAGGTCGGGCACTGATGTTGGGCGATTTGGCCTGGCTCGCAGTCGCCGTTCCAATTCATACCAACGGTGTTCGATGGTTGAGGTTAGAGCTCTGTGCAGGCCTTTTAAGTTCTTCCACACCCAATTACATTTTTTTTTTCATTTAACTAGAAAAGTCAGTTAAGAACAAATTCTTATTTCTAATGATGTCCTACCAAAAGGCCTCCTGCGGGGACGGGGATTAGAAATACAAAATAAAAAGAACATATAGGACAGAACACACATCACTACATACAGAGAGACAACACACCACTACATACAGAGAGACAACACACCACTACATACAGAGAGACAACACACCACTACAAGAGAGACAACACACCACTACATACAGAGAGACAACACACCACTACATACAGAGAGACAACACACCACTACATACAGAGAGACAACACACCACTACAAGAGAGACAACACACCACTACATACAGAGAGACAACACATCACTACATACAGAGAGACAACACACCACTACATACAGAGAGACAACACACATCACGACAAGAGAGACAACACACCACTACATACAGAGAGACAACACACCACTACAAGAGAGACAACACACCACTACATACAGAGAGACAACACACCACTACATACAGAGAGACAACACACCACTACATACAGAGAGACAACACACCACTACATACAGAGAGACAACACACCACTACAAGAGAGACAACACATCACTACATACACAGAGACAACACACCACTACATACAGAGAGACAACACACCACTACATACAGAGAGACAACACACCACTACATACAGAGAGACAACACACATCACGACAAGAGAGACAACACACCACTACATACAGAGAGACAACACACCACTACATACAGAGAGACAACACACCACTACATACAGAGAGACAACACACCACTACATACACAGAGACAACACATCACTACATACAGAGAGACAACACATCACTACATACAGAGAGACAACACACCACGACAAGAGAGACAACACACCACTACATACAGAGAGACAACACACCACTACATACAGAGAGACAACACATCACTACATACAGAGAGACAACACACCACTACATACAGAGAGACAACACACCACTACATACAGAGAGACAACACACATCACGACAAGAGAGACAACACACCACTACATACAGAGAGACAACACACCACTACAAGAGAGACAACACACCACTACATACAGAGAGACAACACACCACTACAAGAGAGACAACACACCACTACATACAGAGACAACACATCACTACATACAGAGAGACAACACACCACTACATACAGAGAGACAACACACCACTACATACAGAGAGACAACACATCACTACATACAGAGAGACAACACACATCACGACAAGAGAGACAACACACCACTACATACAGAGAGACAACACACCACTTCATACAGAGAGACAACACACCACTACATACAGAGAGACAACACACCACTACAAGAGAGACAACACACCACTACATACAGAGAGACAACACACATCACGACAAGAGAGACAACACACCACTACAAGAGAGACAACACACCACTACATACAGAGAGACAACACAGGGCAACCAGTGAAGAACAAACACCATTGTTAATACAACCCATATTTATGTTAATTCAGTTTCCCTTTTCAACTTCACCAGCGTCTAAGACACTGCATCTCAGTGCATCACTACAGACCCTGGTTCAGCGGTCTAAGACACTGCATCTCAGTACTAGAGGCGTCACTACAGACCCTGGTTCAGAGGTCTAAGACACTGCATCTCAGTGCTAGAGGCATCATTACAGACCTTGGTTCCATTCCAGGCTGTATCACAACAGGCCGTGATTGGGAGTCCCATAGGGCAGCGCAGAATTGTCCCAGCGTTGTCAGTTTTGGCAGGGGTAGACTGTATTTAAGAATTTGTTCTTAATGGACTTGCCTAGTTGAATAAAAAAAAGTATTTTAGACTACTTTATCACTGACATCAACCTAGAGTTGAACCAGACAGTCCACTGACACCCCTATCAGTTTATAACAAAATCACAGTCTACTTGAACAGAGCAATACTCAATCATGAGGCATCAAAGCCAAAGGAACTGAGTAACATTACGAAATGATGTAGCTGGAAGGAAAGTAGTGTGGAAACCTACCAAAGCACAATTAGGCAACAAATCATTCAATCCCTTTTAGACAACTTCCTGGACAAAACATTTTACTATGGGTCGGCAGCGTAGCCTAGTGGTTAGAGCGTTGGACTAGTAACCGGAAGGTTACGAGTTCAAACCCCTGAGCTGACAAGGTACAAATCTGTCGTTCTGGCCCTGACCCACTGTTCCCAGGCCGTCATTGAAAATAAGAATGTGTTCTTAACTGTCTTGCCTGGTTAAATAAAGAAAAAATTAAAAAAATTAAAACTATAATAGTGAAGGTATAAACTTGTCACTAGAAAACCTAAAATGCACATTTTACCTGTCAGCTTCCCTTAATTCTAAAAATGTTAAGCAGAAAACCTACGAATGAACAACAATGACAAATGGTTTGATGAAGAATTCAAAAACCTAAGAAAAAAATTGAGAAACCTGTCCAACCAAAAACATAGAGACTCAGAAAACCTGAGCCCAAGCTTTCAGTATGGTGAATCACTAAAACAATACAGAAATACTCTACGGAAAAAGAAGGAAAAGTCAGAAATATGCTCAATGTAGACTCAACACTTCTGGAAAAATTGAAAAACACTAAACAAACACGAAGAATTATCTATCCAAAATGGAGATGTATGAATAAACCACTTCTCCAATCTTTTTGGCTCTACAACAAAGAACAAAGAGCAAAAACATATACATGATCAAATACAGATCTTAGAATCAACTATTAAAGACTACCAGAACCCACTGGATTCCAGAACCCACTGGATTCCAGAACCCACTGGATTTCAGAACCCACTGGATTCTCCAATTACATTGAATGACCTACAGGTCAAAACACAAACCCTCCAACCCAAACTGGCCTGTGGTGTGGATGTTATCCTCAATGAAATTATAAAATGTACAGACCACAAATTCCTATTGGCTACACTTAAACTCTTCAACATCATCCTCAGCTCTGGCATCTTCCCCAATATTTGGAACTAAGGACTGATCAACCCAATCCACAAAAGTGGAGGCAAATAGGACCCCAATAACTACACAAGTACACAAGTAGATATGTGTCCACAGCAACCTTGGTAAAATCCTCTGCATTATCATTAACAGCATATTCTGTTTGCTAATGATCTGTTGCCTACCGCAGCAGCTAGATCAAGGAGGGTCTACAGCATTACCTAGATCTTCTGCACAGATTATGTCAGACCTGGGCCCTGACAGTAAATCTCAGTAAGACAAAAATAATGGTGTTCCAAAAAAGCAATGCAAATTCGATCTAGACACGGTTGCCCTGGAGACACAAAAAACAATACATACCTCAGCGCCACAGGTAACTTCCACAAAGCTGTGAACTATCTGAGAGACAAGGCAAGAAGGGCCTTCTATGCCATCAAAAGGAACATAAAATTTGACATACCAATTAGGATCTGGCTAAAAATGCTTGAATCAGTTATAGAACACATTGCCCTTTATGGTTGTGAGGTCTGGGGTCCACTCACAAAACAAATCACAAAATGGGACAAACACCAAATTGAGACTGCATGCAGAATTCTGCAAACAATATCCTCAGTGTGCAATGTAAAACACCTAATAATGCATGCAGAGCGGAATTAGGCTGATACCCTCTAATTACCAAAATCCAGAAAAGAGACATTCAATTCTACAACCACCTAAAAGGAAGTGATTCCCAAACTTTCCATAACAAAGCAATCACCTACAGAGAGATGAACCTGGAGAAGAATCCACTAAGCAAACTGGTCCTGGGGCTCTGTTCACAAACACAAACACACCCCACAGAGCCCCAGGACAACAGCACAATTAGACCCAACCAAATCATGAGACAACAAAAAGATAATTACTTCACACATTGGAAAGAATTAACACAAAACAGAGCAAACTAGAATGCTATTTGGCCCTAAACAGAGAGTACACATTGGCAGAAAACCTGAACACTGTTTCTTACCCAAACTTAAGGAAAGCTTTGACTATGTACAGACTCAGTGAGCATAGCCTTGTTATTGGTAAAGACTGCCGTAGGCAGACATGGCTCTCAAGAGAAGACAGACTATGTGCACACAAAATGAGGTGGGAACTGAGCTGCATTTCCTAACCTCCTACCAAATGGAAGACAATATTTGAGACACATTTTCCACAGCTTAAATTCCACAGTGTGACATCACAGCAGCAAGATGTGTGACCTCGCTTCGTGTTCCTAGGAAGCAGTATTTTTTATTTTTTTTACGTGTTATTTCTTAAATTGGTACCCCTGGTAATCTTAGGTTTTATTACATACAGTCGGGAGGAACTACTGGTAATAAGAGCAACTCACCATCATTACGACCCGGGAATACGACTTTCCCGAAGCGGATCATGGGTTTTTCCCACCACAATAGATCGGATCCCACCCGGAGAACCAAAACAACGATGCAGTAAAAGGGGCAGACGAAGCGGTCTTCTGGTCAGGCTCCGGACCTCTCCCGAGCCTCCTACACACCAATGTCCAGTCTCTTGACAACATAACATATTGCTTGTTGAACAGCCACGCTAGATGGATGGGACAGTATTGAACAGTCACGCTAGATGGATGGAACAGTATTGAACAGTATTGAGCAGTATTGAACAGTATTGAACAGTCACTTTAGATGGATGGGAAAGTATTGAACAGTCAGTCTAGATGGATGGAACAGTATTGAACAGTATTGAAAAGCCACTCTAGATAGATGGAACAGTATTGAACAGTATTGAACAGTCACTCTAGATGGATGGAACAGTATTGAACAGTATTGAACAGTATTGAAAAGCCACTCTAGATAGATGGAACAGCATTGAACAGTATTGAAAAGTCACTCTAGATGGATGGAACAGTATTGAACAGTATTGAACAGCCATTGCAGATGGATGGAACAGTATTGAACAGTATTGAACAGTATTGAACAGCCATTGCAGATGGATGGAACAGTATTGAACAGTATTTAACAGTCACTCTAGATGGATGGAACAGTATTGAACAGTATTGAACAGCCATTGCAGATGGATGGAACAGTATTGAACAGTATTGAACAGCCATTGCAGATGGATGGAACAGTATTGAACAGTATTGAATAGTCACTCTAGATGGATGGAACAGTATTGAACAGTATGGAAAAGCCACTCTAGATAGATGGAACAGTATTGAACAGTATTGAACAGTCACTCTAGATGGATGGAACAGTATTGAACAGTATTGAACAGCCACTCTAGATGGATGGAACAGTATTGAACAGTATGGAAAAGCCACTCTAGATGGATGGAACAGTATTGAACAGTATTGAACAGCCATTGCAGATGGATGGAACAGTATTGAACAGTATTGAACAGTATTGAACAGCCATTGCAGATGGATGGAACAGTATTGAACAGTATTTAACAGTCACTCTAGATGGATGGAACAGTATTGAACAGCCATTGCAGATGGATGGAACAGTATTGAACAGTATTGAACAGCCATTGCAGATGGATGGAACAGTATTGAACAGTATTGCACAGCCATTGCAGATGGATGGAACAGTATTGAATAGTCACTCTAGATGGATGGAACAGTATTGAAAAAGCCACTCTAGATGGATGGAACAGTATTGAACAGTATTGAACAGTCATTGCAGATGGATGGAACAGTATTGAACAGTAACAGCCACTCTAGATGGATGGAACAGTATTGAACAGTATGGAAAAGCCACTCTAGATGATGGAACAGTATTGAACAGTATTGAACAGCCACTTGCAGATGGATGGAACAGTATTGAACAGTATGGAAAAGCCACTCTAGATAGATGGAACAGTATTGAACAGTATTGAACAGCCACTCTAGATGGATGGAACATTATTGAACAGTATTGAACAGTATTGAACAGCAACTCTAGATGGATGGAACAGTATTGAACATTGAGGAACAGCCATTGCAGATGGATGGAACATGAGGAACAGCCACTCTAGATGGATGGAACATAGAGGAACAGCCACTGCAGATGGATGGAACATAGAGGAACAGCCACTCTAGATGGATGGAACAGTATTGAACAGTATTGAACAGCCACTCTAGATGGATGGAACAGTATTGAACAGTATGGAAAAGCCACTCTAGATAGATGGAACAGTATTGAACAGTATTGAACAGCCACTCTAGATGGATGGAACATTATTGAACAGTATTGAACAGTATTGAACAGCAACTCTAGATGGATGGAACAGTATTGAACATTGAGGAACAGCCATTGCAGATGGATGGAACATGAGGAACAGCCACTCTAGATGGATGGAACATAGAGGAACAGCCACTGCAGATGGATGGAACATAGAGGAACAGCCACTCTAGATGGATGGAACAGTATTGAACAGTATTGAACAGCCACTCTAGATGGATGGAACAGTATTGAACATTGAGGAACAGCCATTGCAGATGGATGGAACATTGAGGAACAGCCATTGCAGATGGATGGAACATTGAGGAACAGCCATTGCAGATGGATGGAACATTGAGGAACAGCCATTGCAGATGGATGGAACATGAGGAACAGCCACTCTAGATGGATGGAACAGTATTGAACATTGAGGAACAGCCATTTCAGATGGATGGAACATTGAGGAACAGCCATTGCAGATGGATGGAACATAGTGGAACAGCCATTGCAGATGGATGGAACATAGAGGAACAGCCATTGCAGATGGATGGAACATGAGGAACAGCCATTGCAGATGAATGGAACATAGAGGAACAGCCATTGCAGATGGATGGAACATAGAGGAACAGCCACTCTAGATGGATGGAACATAGAGGAACAGCCATTGCAGATGGATGGAACATGAGGAACAGCCATTGCAGATGGATGGAACATAGAGGAACAGCGATTGCAGATGGACGGAACATAGAGGAACAGCCATTGCAGATGGATGGAATATAGAGGAACAGCCACTCTAGATGGATGGAACATAGAGGAACAGCCATTGCAGATGGATGGAACATAGAGGAACAGCCATTGCAGATGGATGGAACATAGAGGAACAGCCACTCTAGATGGATGGAACACTGAGGAACAGCCATTGCAGATGGATGGAACATAGAGGAACAGCCATTGCAGATGGATGGAACATGAGGAACAGCCATTGCAGATGGATGGAACATAGAGGAACAGCCATTGCAGATGGATGGAACATGAGGAACAGCCATTGCAGATGGATGGAACATAGAGGAACAGCCATTGCAGATGGACGGAACATAGAGGAACAGCCATTGCAGATGGACGGAACATAGAGGAACAGCCATTGCAGATGGATGGAATATAGAGGAACAGCCACTCTAGATGGATGGAACATAGAGGAACAGGCATTGCAGATGGATGGAACATAGAGGAACAGCCACTCTAGATGGATGAAACATGAGGAACAGCCACTCTAGATGGATGGAACATAGAGGAACAGCCATTGCAGATGGATGGAACATAGAGGAACAGCCATTGCAGATGGATGGAACATAGAGGAACAGCCACTCTAGATGGATGGAACATAGAGGCACAGCCATTGCAGATGGATGGAACATAGAGGAACAGCCATTGCAGATGGATGGAACATAGAGGAACATCCATTGCAGATGGATGGAACATAGAGGAACAGCCACTCTAGATGGATGGAACATGAGGAACAGCCACTCTAGATGGGATGGAACATAGAGGAACAGCCATTGCAGATGGATGGAACATAGAGGAACAGCCACTCTAGATGGATGGAACATGAGGAACAGCCACTCTAGATGGGATGGAACATAGAGGAACAGCCATTGCAGATGGATGGAACATAGAGGAACAGCCATTGCAGATGGATGGAACACTGAGGAACAGCCACTCCAGATGGATGGAACATAGAGGAACAGCCACTCTAGATGGATGGAACATGAGGAACAGCCATTGCAGATGGATGGAACATGAGGAACAGCCATTGCAGATGGATGGAACATGAGGAACAGCCATTGCAGATGGATGGAACATGAGGAACAGCCATTGCAGATGGATGGAACATGAGGAACAGCCATTGCAGATGGATGGAACATAGAGGAACAGCCATTGCAGATGGATGGAACATAGAGGAACAGCCATTGCAGATGGATGGAACATAGAGGAACAGCCACTCTAGATGGATGGAACATAGAGGAACAGCCACTCTAGATGGATGGAACATAGAGGAACAGCCATTGCAGATGGATGGAACATGAGGAACAGCCATTCTAGATGGATGGAACATAGAGGAACAGCCATTGCAGATGGATGGAACATGAGGAACAGTCACTCTAGATGGATGGAACATAGAGGAACAGCCATTGCAGATGGATGGAACATAGAGGAACAGCCATTGCAGATGGATGGAACATAGAGGAACAGCCATTGCAGATGGATGGAACATAGAGGAACAGCCATTGCAGATGGATGGAACATGAGGAACAGCCATTCTAGATGGATGGAACATAGAGGAACAGCCATTGCAGATGGATGGAACATGAGGAACAGTCACTCTAGATGGATGGAACATAGAGGAACAGCCATTGCAGATGGATGGAACATAGAGGAACAGCCATTGCAGATGGATGGAACATAGAGGAACAGCCATTGCAGATGGATGGAACATAGAGGAACAGCCATTGCAGATGGATGGAACATAGAGGAACAGCCACTCTAGATGGATAGAACATGAGGAACAGCCATTGCAGATGGATGGATGGATATGAAATAATTGACTTTGTGGAGATAAATGAGTGTAAATGAAGGACAACAGCTGTGTGTCTAAGTGACCTAACAGTTTCCGTCAGTCGGGGTATTTTAGCAGGCTGTTTGAGGCATACTGTTCACCAAACTGAATATGTCAACTAATATAATACATCTTTTGGGTCAATTATGTCATTTCATTTAAAGTTATTTGGGCTTTAATTACAGTTATGTCACACTTCATTTTGGAATAGTCCGGATTTTCCATCTGTAGATTCTCTACTTTATAATTAAGCAATATGGCCCTAGATGAGGGGGGGAGGGGTGTGTTATATGGCCCGTATACCATGGCTAAGGGCTGTTGTTATGCGTATGGGTAAGGGTTAAGGTTAGGGCTACGGTTAGGGTAAAGGCTAGGGTTAGTAGATAGATAGTCAAATATAGTATTAACTTATCCAAGTCAATTCATTTATTTTTGGTCTTATCAGTAACAGTAAAAAGTCAAAAGGACTGACTGTTGACCATTGTTTTTATATATTGACACTAAACAAACACATAATGACATGGGCACACATCCTAGAAATTAGAGCACTGTATGAGGTGCAACATGCTAATAAACACACAACAAATCTCAACACGGCCATTTTGATGCACATCAGGTTTTCTGGCTTTGTTCCTCTGTGCAGACTGAGGTGTGTCCAGGTGTTCCTCTGTGCAGACTGAGGTGTGTCCAGGTGAAAGGTGGTTTGATACAGGGGGCCGGCCAGGTTGTTGCTCTGTGCAGACTGAGGTGTGTCCAGGTGTTCCTCTGTGCAGACTGAGGTGTGTCCAGGTGAAAGGTGGTTTGATACAGGGGGCCGGCCAGGTTGTTCCTCTGTGCAGACTGAGAGGTGTCCAGGTGAAAGGTGGTTTGATACAGGGGGCCGGCCAGGTTGTTCCTCTGTGCAGACTGAGATGTGTCCAGGTGAAAGGTGGTTTGATACAGGGGGCCGGCCAGGTTGTTCCTCTGTGCAGACTGAGATGTGTCCAGGTGAAAGGTGGTTTGATACAGGGGGCCGGCCAGGTTGTTCCTCTGTGCAGACTGAGAGGTGTCCAGGTGAAAGGTGGTTTGATACAGGGAGCCGGCCAGGTTGTTCCTCTGTGCAGACTGAGGTGTGTCTAGGTGTTCCTCTGTGCAGACTGAGGTGTGTCCAGGACAGCGCTCGTTTGATAATGGAGGGCATGCAGGAAGCTGGCCTTGGTATGTAACACGTTTAATAGTTAATTACAATCCCAAAGCAGATGGCGGCTTCACACTGTTGCCGAGAGATTTGGCAAGCCACCCACCCGTCCACTCCACAGTGTTGTCATTAACTTATTATTGGTACAAAGGGCAAAGTGTTTCATTTAGTGTGAAAAGGCACCATTTTGGCTACTGTACAGAGCCACAGCGGTCAGGATGGATAGATACAGGCAGCCCAACCTGTTAAAACGTACGTCCGCAGACGTGGTAGAAAATATAGGGACCTCAGCCAACTCAGTTTGAGATGCAGAATCTGTAAGGGCAGGTTATATTCAACAGAACCATGGTGAATTAGAATGCTATTGCAATGAAACATTTGGTGTCATCAGCATTGAGGATAGTTTGCAGAAATATGAATGCTTTTGTTTATCTATTTATTTAACTGTCTTGTCTTTTCTCTGTCTGTCTCTTTGTCTTTCTCTCTCTCTCTCTTTCTCTCTCTCTCTCTCTCTCTCTCTCTCTCTCTCTCTCTCTCTCTCTCTCTCTCTCTCTGTCTCTGGTTCTCTCTGTCTCTGTCTGTTTGTCTCTCTCTCTTCTTTCTCTCTCTCTTTCTCTCTCTCTCTGTCTCTGGTTCTCTGGTTCTCTCTCTCTCTCTCTCTCTCTCTCTCTCTCTCTCTCTCTCTCTCTCTCTCTCTCTCTCTCTCTCTCTCTCTCTCTCTCTCTGTCTCTGGTTCTCTCTGTCTCTGTCTGTTTGTCTCTCTCTCTTTCTTTCTCTCTCTCTTTCTCTCTCTCTCTGTCTCTGGTTCTCTCTCTCTCTCTCTCTCTCTCTCTCTCTCTCTCTCTCTCTCTCTCTCTCTCTCTCTCTCTCTCTCTCTGTCTCTGGTTCTCTCTGTCTCTGTCTGTTTGTCTCTCTCTCTCTGTGGAGATTAAGTGATACATGTACAATATTAAAATAATTATACTCAAAATTGTCAATGGGACAATCAGTAACAACAATATTCAAGGGTAAAAATAATCAATACAATGGACAATAACATTAACATTTGAATAGAGGACATGTGCAGGTTGGTTTATCTGTCAGACAATGTCCTTATGGCAGGCAGCAATGTAGTGCGCTGCCAACCCACAGCTCTCTGCGTCCTCCCCAACAGGACGGGTAGCTTGTCCTCATCAGAGAGGTCTTCAATGTAGTGCTCTGCCAACCCACATCTCTCTGCGTCCTCCCCCAACAGGACGGGTAGCTTACTCTCATCAGAGAGATCTTCAATGTAGTGCGCTGCCAACCCACATCTCTCTGCGTCCTCCCCCAACAGGACGGGTAGCTTACTCTCATCAGAGAGGTCTTTGAAACATTGTATAAGGGTTTCACATTTGGTGAAATTACACTCTCTAATCGTTATATATATATTTTTCATTTTGTCAGGAAATGCAGCTCCGTCTCGGGTTCTGCTGTTGTGCAGTGGTTGCACACAGCCTTTCCTCTACAGGGAGCCAGGTTTTCCTGTGTCTACCTTTCTCATTGGCAAGGCTGTGCTCACAGAGCCTGTACATTGTAAAAGTTTTTCTAAGGTTTTGATCAGTAACCATGGTCAAATAGTTTTCCATGGAGGATTGTCGATTTACGGCCAGATAGCAATGCATTTTGCTTTGTGCTGGTGTTTCCCAAAAGTAATTTAGTTATGTTTTGACTGTTGTAATTTGGTTTATTCTGATTGATTGGATGTTCTGGCTTCAGTGTGTTAATAGAACATGTTTGTGAACTCGGCCCCAGGATCAGCTGGATGAGGGGACTCTGTCTCTCTTTCTCTCTGTCTCTGTCTAACAGACATTTCCTCCAACTTGTTCTGATATTTAGATTGAAAACTGTGAGATTGATTGTCCCAATCGTGTTACACTGTCCACCACTCACATTTTCTCAGACAATTCTATTTCTCTCCCTCTATCCGTCCCCCTATAGTTGTGAAGGAGATGTGTCAGCCCAGGCGCTCTGTGCTGCCTGTGTAATGGATCGTTGGAGCAGACTTAAGCTCCAAATTATGCTCTTTTCCTGCTGCAGGCGACAGCAAGGTTCGCTATTATCAGTCCTGCCACAGGAGACAGCTCCTTCCCTCTCTTCTCCTTACCTCCGTGCCTCGCCAGTGATCCACATCAGACCATGTTATGCACACAAGTGGTCAGGGGCTTATACAGACAGACAGGCAGACATGCAGACAGACAAGCAGACAGGGGAGGAAGACATATAGACAGGCTAGTGGCTGGGTATTTGTGATAACTCAATGATAGATTCATAGGGAACCATTCGGGACTTTGGACTCGAGCAAATTAATTTCAGATAAACCTTTGCAGTAAAGGACAGTGTCAGTCTGTGGAATGGAACATGTTCATGTCAAGCATTTCCGGACTACAGAGTATGACGACACATTAAATAATCATTTAAAATATTCAACGTGGACGATGTACAATTTAGAAATCACAAAAGTTGAAATACATTTTTGGGGTATGCTTAATGAATCAGCCCCTCAGTTCCTGCGGTTGGTGATTTTTGTGAGGGTAATTCCATGTCCTTGTTCTGGTACTTCCCGGTCTCTGTCCTTCCTGCTTTTGAACGGGAAAGTTAAGTGGGTGTGTCAGTCAAACTGGGCAACATAGGCTGAATCCCAAATGGCACCCTATACCCTACAGTTCCCTAGTTTGATAGGGCTCTGGTAGAAAGTAGTGCACTAAATAGGTGATAGGGTGCCATTTTGGGACATATAGGAATGAAGTTTCTAGATAATACGAGTCCATTTCCTGCCTCACAGCAAAAGTAATATGATAAAATGAAAGTTATGTCAAAGCACGTACTTTGTTTTGTGCTGAAAATCATCCTAACACTGAGAACCTGGGTTATTATTACTTGATATGTAATTAACGTGAAAAAAAAAACATTGCAACATGTGTCGTAGAATTTCAGAAAAGCTGCCCCAAAATCATGCATTTTTGGCTGCAGAAAACACAAATAAATGGTGTGAAATCCTGGAGGGACCGACTAGTAAAGGACTGCTGCCTCGTTAGGCTGGACCAAGACAGAACATCACTAGTAAAGGACTGCTGCCTCGTTAGGCTGGACCAAGACAGAACATCACTAGAAAAGGACTGCTGCCTCGTTAGGCTGGACCAAGACAGAACATCACTAGTAAAGGACTGCTGCCTCATTAGGCTGGACCAAGACAGAACATTACAACTAAAGGACTGCTGCCTCGTTAGGCTGGACCAAGACAGAACATCACTAGTAAAGGACTGCTGCCTCGTTAGGCTGGACCAAGACAGAACATTACAACTAAAGGACTGCTGCCTCGTTAGGCTGGACCAAGACAGAACATCACTAGTAAAGGACTGCTGCCTCGTTAGGCTGGACCAAGACAGAACATTACAACTAAAGGACTGCTGCCTCGTTAGGCTGGACCAAGACAGAACATCACTAGTAAAGGACTGCTGCCTCGTTAGGCTGGACCAAGACAGAACATTACAACTAAAGGACTGCTGCCTCGTTAGGCTGGACCAAGACAGAACATTACAACTAAAGGACTGCTGCCTCGTTAGGCTGGACCAAGACAGAACATTACAACTAAAGGACTGCTGCCTCGTTAGGCTGGACCAAGACAGAACATCACTAGTAAAGGACTGCTGCCTCGTTAGGCTGGACCAAGACAGAACATCACTAGAAAAGGACTGCTGCCTCATTAGGCTGGACCAAGACAGAACATTACAACTAAAGGACTGCTGCCTCATTAGGCTGGACCAAGACAGAACATCACTAGTAAAGGACTGCTGCCTCGTTAGGCTGGACCAAGACAAAACATTACAACTAAAGGACTGCTGCCTCATTAGGCTGGACCAAGACAGAACATTACAACTAAAGGACTGCTGCCTCGTTAGGCTGGACCAAGACAGAACATCACTAGTAAAGGACTGCTGCCTCATTAGGCTGGACCAAGACAGAACATCACTACTAAAGGACTGCTGCCTCATTAGGCTGGACCAAGACAGAACATTACAACTAAAGGACTGCTGCCTCGTTAGGCTGGACCAAGACAGAACATCACTACTAAAGGACTGCTGCCTCATTAGGCTGGACCAAGACAGAACATTACAACTAAAGGACTGCTGCCTCGTTAGGCTGGACCAAGACAGAACATTACAACTAAAGGACTGCTGCCTCGTTAGGCTGGACCAAGACAGAACATCACTAGAAAAGGACTGCTGCCTCATTAGGCTGGACCAAGACAGAACATTACAACTAAAGGACTGCTGCCTCATTAGGCTGGACCAAGACAGAACATTACAACTAAAGGACTGCTGCCTCATTAGGCTGGACCAAGACAGAACATTACAACTAAAGGACTGCTGCCTCATTAGGCTGGACCAAGACAGAACATTACAACTAAAGGACTGCTGCCTCATTAGGCTGGACCAAGACAGAACATTACAACTAAAGGACTGCTGCCTCGTTAGGCTGGACCAAGACAGAACATTACAACTAAAGGACTGCTGCCTCGTTAGGCTGGACCAAGACAAAACATCACTAGAAAAGGACTGCTGCCTCATTAGGCTGGACCAAGACAGAACATTACAACTAAAGGACTGCTGCCTCGTTAGGCTGGACCAAGACAGAACATTACAACTAAAGGACTGCTGCCTCGTTAGGCTGGACCAAGACAGAACATTACAACTAAAGGACTGCTGCCTCGTTAGGCTGGAACAAGACAGAACATTACAACTAAAGGACTGCTGCCTCGTTAGGCTGGACCAAGACAAAACATCACTAGAAAAGGACTGCTGCCTCGTTAGGCTGGACCAAGACAGAACATTACAACTAAAGGACTGCTGCCTCGTTAGGCTGGACCAAGACAGAACATCACTAGTAAAGGACTGCTGCCTCGTTAGGCTGGACCAAGACAGAACATTACAACTAAAGGACTGCTGCCTCGTTAGGCTGGACCAAGACAGCACATCACTAGTAAAGGACTGCTGCCTCGTTAGGCTGGACCAAGACAGAACATTACAACTAAAGGACTGCTGCCTCGTTAGGCTGGACCAAGACAGAACATCACTAGTAAAGGACTGCTGCCTCGTTAGGCTGGACCAAGACAGAACATTACAACTAAAGGACTGCTGCCTCGTTAGGCTGGACCAAGACAGAACATCACTAGTAAAGGACTGCTGCCTCGTTAGGCTGGACCAAGACAGAACATTACAACTAAAGGACTGCTGCCTCGTTAGGCTGGACCAAGACAGAACATCACTAGTAAAGGACTGCTGCCTCGTTAGGCTGGACCAAGACAGAACATTACAACTAAAGGACTGCTGCCTCGTTAGGCTGGACCAAGACAGAACATCACTAGTAAAGGACTGCTGCCTCGTTAGGCTGGACCAAGACAGAACATCACAACTAAAGGACTGCTGCCTCGTTAGGCTGGACCAAGACAGAACATTACAACTAAAGGACTGCTGCCTCGTTAGGCTGGACCAAGACAGAACATCACTACTAAAGGACTGCTGCCTCATTAGGCTGGACCAAGACAGAACATCACTAGTAAAGGACTGCTGCCTCGTTAGGCTGGACCAAGACAGAACATCACTACTAAAGGACTGCTGCCTCGTTAGGCTGGACCAAGACAGCACATCACTAGAAAAGGACTGCTGCCTCATTAGGCTGGACCAAGACAAAACATTACTAGAAAAGGACTGCTGCCTCGTTAGGCTGGACCAAGACAAAACATCACTAGTAAAGGACTGCTGCCTCGTTAGGCTGGACCAAGACAGAACATCACTAGTAAAGGACTGCTGCCTCATTAGGCTGGACCAAGACAGAACATCACTAGAAAAGGACTGCTGCCTCATTAGGCTGGACCAAGACAGAACATTACAACTAAAGGACTGCTGCCTCGTTAGGCTGGACCAAGACAAAACATCACTAGAAAAGGACTGCTGCCTCGTTAGGCTGGACCAAGACAGAACATTACAACTAAAGGACTGCTGCCTCGTTAGGCTGGACCAAGACAGAACATCACTAGTAAAGGACTGCTGCCTCGTTAGGCTGGACCAAGACAGAACATCACAACTAAAGGACTGCTGCCTCGTTAGGCTGGACCAAGACAGAACATTACAACTAAAGGACTGCTGCCTCGTTAGGCTGGACCAAGACAGAACATCACTACTAAAGGACTGCTGCCTCATTAGGCTGGACCAAGACAGAACATCACTAGTAAAGGACTGCTGCCTCGTTAGGCTGGACCAAGACAGAACATCACTACTAAAGGACTGCTGCCTCATTAGGCTGGACCAAGACAGAACATCACTAGAAAAGGACTGCTGCCTCATTAGGCTGGACCAAGACAGAACATTACAACTAAAGGACTGCTGCCTCGTTAGGCTGGACCAAGACAAAACATCACTAGAAAAGGACTGCTGCCTCGTTAGGCTGGACCAAGACAGAACATTACAACTAAAGGACTGCTGCCTCGTTAGGCTGGACCAAGACAGAACATCACTAGTAAAGGACTGCTGCCTCGTTAGGCTGGACCAAGACAGAACATCACAACTAAAGGACTGCTGCCTCGTTAGGCTGGACCAAGACAGAACATTACAACTAAAGGACTGCTGCCTCGTTAGGCTGGACCAAGACAGAACATCACTACTAAAGGACTGCTGCCTCATTAGGCTGGACCAAGACAGAACATCACTAGTAAAGGACTGCTGCCTCGTTAGGCTGGACCAAGACAGAACATCACTACTAAAGGACTGCTGCCTCGTTAGGCTGGACCAAGACAGCACATCACTAGAAAAGGACTGCTGCCTCATTAGGCTGGACCAAGACAAAACATCACTAGTAAAGGACTGCTGCCTCGTTAGGCTGGACCAAGACAGAACATCACTAGAAAAGGACTGCTGCCTCATTAGGCTGGACCAAGACAAAACATCACTAGAAAAGGACTGCTGCCTCGTTAGGCTGGACCAAGACAAAACATCACTAGAAAAGGACTGCTGCCTCGTTAGGCTGGACCAAGACAAAACATCACTAGTAAAGGACTGCTGCCTCATTAGGCTGGACCAAGACAAAACATCACTAGAAAAGGACTGCTGCCTCGTTAGGCTGGACCAAGACAAAACATCACTAGTAAAGGACTGCTGCCTCGTTAGGCTGGACCAAGACAGAACATCACTACTAAAGGACTGCTGCCTCGTTAGGCTGGACCAAGACAGCACATCACTAGAAAAGGACTGCTGCCTCGTTAGGCTACCCCAAGACAAAACATCACTAGAAAAGGACTGCTGCCTCGTTAGGCTGGACCAAGACAAAACATCACTAGTAAAGGACTGCTGCCTCGTTAGGCTGGACCAAGACAGAACATCACTACTAAAGGACTGCTGCCTCGTTAGGCTGGACCAAGACAGCACATCACTAGAAAAGGACTGCTGCCTCATTAGGCTGGACCAAGACAAAACATTACAACTAAAGGACTGCTACCTCGTTAGGCTGGACCAAGACAAAACATCCCTAGAAAAGGACTGCTGCCTCGTTAGGCTGGACCAAGACAGAACATCACTAGTAAAGGACTGCTGCCTCGTTAGGCTGGACCAAGACAGAACATCACTAGAAAAGGACTGCTGCCTCGTTAGGCTGGACCAAGACAGAACATCACTAGAAAAGGACTGCTGCCTCGTTAGGCTGGACCAAGACAGAACATTACAACTAAAGGACTGCTGCCTCGTTAGGCTGGACCAAGACAGAACATCACTAGAAAAGGACTGCTGCCTCGTTAGGCTGGACCAAGACAGAACATCACTAGAAAAGGACTGCTGCCTCATTAGGCTGGACCAAGACAGAACATCACTAGTAAAGGACTGCTGCCTCGTTAGGCTGGACCAAGACAGAACATCACTAGTAAAGGACTGCCTCGTTAGGCTGGACCAAGACAAAACATCACTAAAAAAGGACTGCTGCCTCGTTAGGCTGGACCAAGACAGAACATCACTAGAAAAGGACTGCTGCCTCGTTAGGCTGGACCAAGACAGAACATCACTAGAAAAGGACTGCTGCCTCATTAGGCTGGACCAAGACAGAACATCACTAGAAAAGGACTGCTGCCTCATTAGGTTGGACCAAGACAAAACATTACAACTAAAGGACTGCTGCCTCGTTAGGCTGGACCAAGACAGAACATCACTAGAAAAGGACTGCTGCCTCGTTAGGCTGGACCAAGACAGAACATCACTAGTAAAGGACTGCTGCCTCGTTAGGCTGGACCAAGACAGAACATCACTAGAAAAGGACTGCTGCCTCGTTAGGCTGGACCAAGACAGAACATCACTAGAAAAGGACTGCTGCCTCGTTAGGCTGGACCAAGACAGAACATCACTAGAAAAGGACTGCTGCCTCATTAGGCTGGAACAAGACAAAACATTACTAGTAAAGGACTGCTGCCTCGTTAGGCTGGACCAAGACAGAACATCACTAGAAAAGGACTGCTGCCTCGTTAGGCTGGACCAAGACAGAACATCACTAGAAAAGGACTGCTGCCTCGTTAGGCTGGACCAAGACAGAACATCACTAGTAAAGGACTGCTGCCTCGTTAGGCTGGACCAAGACAGAACATCACTAGTAAAGGACTGCTGCCTCGTTAGGCTGGACCAAGACAGAACATCACTAGTAAAGGACTGCTGCCTCGTTAGGCTGGACCAAGACAGAACATCACTAGAAAAGGACTGCTGCCTCGTTAGGCTGGACCAAGACAGAACATCACTAGAAAAGGACTGCTGCCTCGTTAGGCTGGACCAAGACAGAACATCACTAGAAAAGGACTGCTGCCTCGTTAGGCTGGACCAAGACAGAACATCACTAGAAAAGGACTGCTGCCTCGTTAGGCTGGACCAAGACAGAACATCACTAGAAAAGGACTGCTGCCTCGTTAGGCTGGACCAAGACAGAACATCACTAGAAAAGGACTGCTGCCTCGTTAGGCTGGACCAAGACAGAACATCACTAGAAAAGGACTGCTGCCTCGTTAGGCTGGACCAAGACAGAACATCACTAGAAAAGGACTGCTGCCTCGTTAGGCTGGACCAAGACAAAACATTACAACTAAAGGACTGCTACCTCGTTAGGCTGGACCAAGACAAAACATCCCTAGAAAAGGACTGCTGCCTCATTAGGCTGGACCAAGACAAAACATCCCTAGAAAAGGACTGCTGCCTCATTAGGCTGGACCAAGACAAAACATCACTACTAAAGGACTGCTGCCTCATTAGCCTGGACCAAGACAAAACATCACTAGTAAAGGACTGCTGCCTTGTTAGGCTGGACCAAGACAAAACATCACTAGTAAAGGACTGCTGCCTCGTTAGGCTGGACCAAGAGCAAACATCGCTGCTAAAGGACTGCTGCCTCGTTAGGCTGGACCAAGAGCAAACATCACTAGTAAAGGACTGCTGCCTCGTTAGGCTGGACCAAGAGCAAACATCACTAGTAAAGGACTGCTGCCTCGTTAGGCTGGACCAAGACAAAACACCCAATAACATGCCCACGAGGCAGAGAGCATCTTTGAACTCTATCCATCTTTCATATTCACACACTCTCTCACTCTCTGGTTCACTCGCATGTTCACTCTCTTTCTCTCTGTCTGTGTCCCCCATCCCCCCCTTCCTTTCCCTTCCTTCCAAAAATATATCCTTACAAAACCAGGACTGTGAGACAAATACCCAAAACAACATCATGTCTGGGACAAGAAATACGATTATCTTTCATGCATCCCAGCAGTCTTCTGTTCTTTGTGTCCCTGAGAATCTGTCTTTCTTATGAATATTTCAGGGCTAGCGGGTAGTGTGTTACAACTCTGTTCTGTTCTGCTAAATTCTACTCAATAGTATAGTGTGGCACCATGCTGTTCTGTTCTGTTCTGCTAAGTTCTACTATAGAGGGTAGTGTGGTACCACTCTGTTCTGTTCTACTAAGTTAAACTCTAGAGGATAGTGTGGTACCACTCTGTTCTGCTCTGCTAAGTTCTACTCCAGAGGGTAGTGTGGTACCACTCTGTTCTGCTCTACTAAGTTCTACTCTAGAGGATAGTGTGGTACCATTCTGTTCTGTTCTGATAACTTCTACTCTACAGGATAGTGGGGTACCACTCTGTTCTGTTCTGATAAGTTCTACTCTACAGGATAGTGGGGTACCACTCTGTTCTGTTCTGATAAGTTCTACTCTAGAGGATAGTGTGGTACCACTCTGTTCTGTTCTGATAAGTTATACTCTACAGGATAGTGGGGTACCACTCTGTTCTGTTCTGATAAGTTCTACTCTAGAGGATAGTGTGGTACCACTCTGTTCCGTTCTCTTCTGCTAAGTTCTACTCTAGAGGATAGTGTGGTACCACTCTGTTCCATTCTCTTCTGCTAAGTTCTACTCTAGAGGATAGTTTGAACCACTCTGTTCCGTTCTCTTCTACTAAGTTCTACTCTAGAGGATAGTGTGGTACCACTCTGTTTTGTTCTACTAAGTTCTACCCTAGAGGATAGTGTGGTACCATTCTGTTCTGCTGTACTAAGTTCTACCCTAGAGGATAGTGTGGTACCATTCTGTTCTGTTGTACTAAGTTCTACTCTAGAGGGCAGTATGGTACCAATCTGTTCTGTTCTATTGTGTTCTGCTAAGTTCTACTCTAGTGGGTAGTGTGGTACCACTCTGCTCTGTTCTGCTTAGTTCTACGCTAGAGGGTAGTGTGGTACCACTCTGCTCTGTTCTGCTTAGTTCTACTCTAGAGGGTAGTGTGGTACCACTCTGTTCTGTACTGCTAAGTTCTACTCTAGAGGATAGTGTGGTACCACTCTGCTCTGTTCTGCTTAGTTCTACTCTAGAGGGTAGTGTGGTACCACTCTGTTCTGTACTGCTAAGTTCTACTATAGAGGATAGTGTGGTACCACTCTGTTCTGTTCTGCTAAGTTCTACTCTAGAGGATAGTGTGGTACCACTCTCTTCTGTTCTACTGAGTTCTACTATAGAGGATAGTGTAGTACCATTCTGTTCTGTTCTGCTTAGTTCTACTCTAGAGGATAGTGTGGTACCACTCTCTTCTGTTCTACTGAGTTCTACTATAGAGGATAGTGTGGTACCAATCTGTTCTGTTCTATTGTGTTCTGCTAAGTTCTTCTCGAGAGGATAGTGTTGTACCACTCTGTTCTGTTCTACTCAGTTCTACTCTAGAGGGTAGTGTGGCACCACATACCTACCTTTTCTTATTTCCTGCCTTTGTGGCCAGATTTGATTCAGAGCCATCAATTCCATTAGGCTGTGGCCTGAGGTACTGGCTTTAAACTGCCTAGAAGACATTCTGTGAACCTGAGAAGAGGTGTAGAGGAAACAGACAGATCTGTAATTCTTGAATTGTTACTGTCAACGTTTTTTTTCTTCTACCGACCTGTGACAGTTGCACGTTTTTAATTAATGGCGGACTGTTTCTGATGAAGATGTGTTCAAGTGTGGAATGAGTCTGTCTATCGCAGAGCCAGAGGTTTTATCTATGGACTATGACTTATCGGCGCCACCTGACCATTAGTTTCTATGAGTGTGCTGACGCATACCATTTTCCATCTAAATCGTATGGCTGTAATTAGAACATGGCTGATAAGGAAATGGCCTTCATCCCCTGCATGGTGCAGTATACACAACAGGTCCTCTTTGAAATGTCTACCGTGAGGACATGAAGACTGATTCATCACATCTTTCTGACCATTACCATGGTGAAGCAGATGCAGTAGCTAGTGATGCTTACTCACTGACCAACCACAGCTGAGCTGTAGGGCACTACAAGGCTCCGGGCCAAGGGGGGGGGGTTCTACTAAGCTAACATATGGAATTGTTTTAAGATGTTAACATGTGGAATTGTTTTAATACTTTAACATATGGAATTGTTTTAAGATGTTCTTACCAGGGATAATTTTTCTATTTGATGATGAATTTTAAGTCCCCTTTAGGTATTAAAAAAATAAATAACCAATGTTTGGATGAAACATTGAATTTAGCCTTACTGCTGTTAGACCATAGAAACACATTGAATAATAGATTCATACATTAAAAAACAGATCAAAAAGTCAAAAAAATACATCAAAAGGAAGTTTATTTCAAATTGTCGGGTTATGGTAGAGAAATTAACATTAAATTCACTGGCAACATCTCTCGTGGACATTCCAACAGTCAGCATGCCAATGTTACGCTCCCTCAAAATTTGAGACATCTGTGGCATTGTGTTGTGTGACAAAACTGCACATTTTAGAGTGGCCTGTTATTTTCCCCAGCACAAGGTGCACCTGCGTAATGATCTTGCTGTTTTAATCAACTTCTTGATATACCACACTTGTCAGGTGGATGGAACATCTTGGCAAAGGAGAAGTGCTCACAAACAGGGAAGTAAACACATTTGTGCCCAACATTTGAGAGAAATAAGCTTTCTGTGCACATGTGTCAAGTCCCAACCTTAGTTCCTTTTTTATGTCTCTATTTTTGTTTGGTCAGGGCGTGAGTTTTGCTGGGCATCCTATGTTTTTGTTCTATGTTTTGTGTTTCTTCATTTGGCCTGGTATGGTTCCCAATCAGAGGCAGCTGTCGATCGTTGTCTCTGATTGAGAACCATACATAGGCAGCCTGTGTTCCCACTATTATTTATGGGTAGTTGTTTTCTGTGTCTGTGTTTTCCATACATTTCGGTTTTAATTTATTCCTTTTGATATTTTGTTTTTGTGTTCAGTTTAAATAAATACATTTTGGACACTTACCACGCTGCACATTGGTTCGATATTTCATACTACTCGTCAGAGGAAGAAGACAATCGTTACAGTATGGAACATTTCTGGGATCTTCAATTTCAACTCCTCCTCTATGGGGCTACCTTCACCCTGAACGGTATGGGGGCTACCTTCATACACCCTGAACGGTATGGGGGCTACCTTCACCCTGAACGGTATGGGGGCTACCTTCACCCTGAACGGTATGGGGGCTACCTTCACCCTGAACGGTATGGGGGCTACCTTCAGACACCCTGAACGGTATGGGGGCTACCTTCACCCTGAACGGTATGGGGGCTACCTTCACCCTGAACGGTATGGGGGCTACCTTCAGACACCCTGAATGGTATGGGGGCTACCTTCACCCTGAACGGTATGGGGGCTACCTTCACCCTGAACGGTATGGGGGCTACCTTCACCCTGAACGGTATGGGGGCTACCTTCACCCTGAAAGGTATGGGGGCTACCTTGAGACACCCTGAACGGTATGGGGGCTACCTTCAGACACCCTGAACGGTATGGGGGCTAGCTTCACCCTGAACGGTATGGGGGCTACCTTCACCCTGAACGGTATGGGGGCTACCTTCACCCTGAACGGTATGGGGGCTACCTTGAGACACCCTGAACGGTATGGGGGCTACCTTCAGACACCCTGAACGGTATGGGGGCTACCTTCACCCTGAACGGTATGGGGGCTGCCTTCAGACACCCTGAACAGTATGGGGGCTACCTTCACCCTGAACGGTATGGGGGCTACCTTCACACTTAACGGTATGGGGGCTACCTTCAGCCACCCTGAACGGTATGGGGGCTACCTTCACCCTGAACGGTATGGGGGCTACCTTCACCCTGAACAGTATGGGGGCTACCTTCACCCTGAACGGTATGGGGGCTACCTTCACCCTGAACGGTATGGGGGCTACCTTCATACACCCTGAACGGTATGGGGGCTACCTTCACCCTGAACGGTATGGGGGCTACCTTCACCCTGAACGGTATGGGGGCTACCTTCACCCTGAACGGTATGGGGGCTACCTTCACCCTGAACGGTATGGGGGCTACCTTCAGACACCCTGAACGGTATGGGGGCTACCTTCACCCTGAACGGTATGGGGGCTACCTTCACCCTGAACGGTATGGGGGCTACCTTCAGACACCCTGAATGGTATGGGGGCTACCTTCACCCTGAACGGTATGGGGGCTACCTTCACCCTGAACGGTATGGGGGCTACCTTCACCCTGAACGGTATGGGGGCTACCTTCACCCTGAAAGGTATGGGGGCTACCTTGAGACACCCTGAACGGTATGGGGGCTACCTTCAGACACCCTGAACGGTATGGGGGCTAGCTTCACCCTGAACGGTATGGGGGCTACCTTCACCCTGAACGGTATGGGGGCTACCTTCACCCTGAACGGTATGGGGGCTACCTTGAGACACCCTGAACGGTATGGGGGCTACCTTCAGACACCCTGAACGGTATGGGGGCTACCTTCACCCTGAACGGTATGGGGGCTGCCTTCAGACACCCTGAACAGTATGGGGGCTACCTTCACCCTGAACGGTATGGGGGCTACCTTCACACTTAACGGTATGGGGGCTACCTTCAGCCACCCTGAACGGTATGGGGGCTACCTTCACCCTGAACGGTATGGGGGCTACCTTCACCCTGAACAGTATGGGGGCTACCTTCACCCTGAACGGTATGGGGGCTACCTTCACCCTGAACGGTATGGGGGCTACCTTCACCCTGAACGGTATGGGGGCTGCCTTCAGACACCCTGAACGGTATGGGGGCTACCTTCACCCTGAACGGTATGGGGGCTACCTTCACCCTGAACGGTGTGGGGGCTACCTTCAGACACCCTGAACGGTATGGGGGCTACCTTCACCCTGAATGGTATGGGGGCTACCTTCAGACACCCTGAATGGTATGGGGGCTACCTTCACCCTGAACGGTATGGGGGCTACCTTCACCCTGAACGGTATGGGGGCTACCTTGAGACACCCTGAACGGTATGGGGGCTACCTTCACCCTGAACGGTATGGGGGCTACCTTCAGACACACTGAACGGTATGGGGGCTACCTTCAGACACCCTGAACAGTATGGGGGCTACCTTCACCCTGAACGATATGGGGGCTACCTTCAGACACACTGAACGGTATGGGGGCTACCTTCAGACACCCTGAACAGTATGGGGGCTACCTTCACCCTGAACGGTATGGGGGCTACCTTCACCCTGAACGGTATGGGGGCTACCTTCACCCTGAACGGTATGGGGGCTACCTTCAGACACACTGAACGGTATGGGGGCTACCTTCAGACACCCTGAACAGTATGGGGGCTACCTTCACCCTGAACGGTATGGGGGCTACCTTCACCCTGAACGGTATGGGGGCTACCTTCAGACACACTGAATGGTATGGGGGCTACCTTCAGACACCCTGAACGGTATGGGGGCTACCTTCACCCTGAACGGTATGGGGGCTACCTTCAGACACCCTGAACGGTATGGGTGCTACCTTCACCCTGAACGGTATGGGGGCTACCTTCACCCTGAACGGTATGGGGGCTACCTTCAGACACCCTGAACGGTATGGGTGCTACCTTCACCCTGAACGGTATGGGGGCTACCTTCAGACACCCTGAATGGTATGGGGGCTACCTTCACCCTGAACGGTATGGGGGCTACCTTCAAACACCCTGAACGGTATGGGGGCTACCTTCACCCTGAACGGTATGGGGGCTACCTTCACCCTGAACGGTATGGGGGCTACCTTCACCCTGAACGGTATGGGGGCTACCTTCACCCTGAACGGTATGGGGGCTACCTTCACCCTGAACGGTATGGGGGCTACCTTCACCCTGAACGGTATGGGGGCTACCTTCACCCTGAACGGTATGGGGGCTACCTTCAGACACCCTGAAAGGTATGGGGGCTACCTTCAGACACCCTGAACGGTATGGGGGCTACCTTCACCCTGAACGGTATGGGGGCTACCTTCACCCTGAACGGTATGGGGGCTACCTTCAAACACCCTGAACGGTATGGGGGCTACCTTCACCCTGAACGGTATGGGGGCTACCTTCACCCTGAACGGTATGGGGGCTACCTTCACCCTGAACGGTATGGGGGCTACCTTCACCCTGAACGGTATGGGGGCTACCTTCACCCTGAACGGTATGGGGGCTACCTTCACCCTGAACGGTATGGGGGCTACCTTCACCCTGAACGGTATGGGGGCTACCTTCAGACACCCTGAAAGGTATGGGGGCTACCTTCAGACACCCTGAACGGTATGGGGGCTACCTTCACCCTGAACGGTATGGGGGCTACCTTCACCCTGAAAGGTATGGGGGCTACCTTCACCCTGAACGGTATGGGGGCTACCTTCAGACACCCTGAAAGGTATGGGGGCTACCTTCACCCTGAACGGTATGGGGGCTACCTTCACCCTGAACGGTATGGGGGCTACCTTCACCCTGAACGGTATGGGGGCTACCTTCACCCTGAACGGTATGGGGGCTACCTTCACCCTGAACGGTATGGGGGCTACCTTCACCCTGAACGGTATGGGGGCTACCTTCACCCTGAACGGTATGGGGGCTACCTTCAGACACCCTGAAAGGTATGGGGGCTACCTTCAGACACCCTGAACGGTATGGGGGCTACCTTCACCCTGAACGGTATGGGGGCTACCTTCACCCTGAACGGTATGGGGGCTACCTTCAAACACCCTGAACGGTATGGGGGCTACCTTCACCCTGAACGGTATGGGGGCTACCTTCACCCTGAACGGTATGGGGGCTACCTTCACCCTGAACGGTATGGGGGCTACCTTCACCCTGAACGGTATGGGGGCTACCTTCACCCTGAACGGTATGGGGGCTACCTTCACCCTGAACGGTATGGGGGCTACCTTCACCCTGAACGGTATGGGGGCTACCTTCAGACACCCTGAAAGGTATGGGGCTACCTTCAGACACCCTGAACGGTATGGGGGCTACCTTCACCCTGAACGGTATGGGGGCTACCTTCACCCTGAAAGGTATGGGGGCTACCTTCACCCTGAACGGTATGGGGGCTACCTTCAGACACCCTGAAAGGTATGGGGGCTACCTTCACCCTGAACGGTATGGGGGCTACCTTCAGACACCCTGAAAGGTATGGGGGCTACCTTCACCCTGAACGGTATGGGGGCTACCTTCAGACACCCTGAAAGGTATGGGGGCTACCTTCACCCTGAACGGTATGGGGGCTACCTTCAGACGAGTCACGTGTTCATGGAAGTCGTTATTTCCAGAAGTTCCAGATGTTTTCATGAGAAGGCCAATTTTCGAATTTAAGGAAGTTTATACAATTTTAAAAACATTACAATACATTCACAGATTTCACAACACACTGTGTGCCCTCAGACCCCTACTCCACCACTAACACATATCTACAGTACTACATCTATGTTTACTTGTGTTTATAGTGCTGATGTTATCGTGTGTGTGTGTGTGTGTGTGTGTGTGTGTGTGTGTGTGTGTGTGTGTGTGTGTGTGTGTGTGTGTGTGTGTGTGTGTGTGTGTGTGTGTGTGTGTGTGTGTGTGTGTGTGTGTGTGTGTGTGTGTGTGTATATGCATGTGTCTGTATTGTTTCACAAGGTGTATTTTATCTGTTTTTTAAATCTGATTCTCCTGCTGCATCAGTTACCTGATGTGGAATAGAGTTCCATGGAGTCATGGCTCTATGTAGTACTGTGGAATAGAGTTCCATGTAGTCATGGCTCTATGTAGTACTGTGGAATAGAGTTCCATGTAGTCATGGCTCTATGTAGTACTGTGGAATAGAGTTCCATGTAGTCATGGCTCTATGTAGTACTGTGGAATAGAGTTCCATGTAGTCATGTCTCTATGTAGTACTGTGGAATAGAGAGTTCCATGTAGTCATGGCTCTATGTAGTACTGTGGAATAGAGTTCCATGTAGTCATGGCTCTATGTAGTACTGTGGAATAGAGTTCCATGTAGTCATGGCTCTATGTAGTCCTGTGGAATAGAGTTCCATGTAGTCATGTCTCTATGTAGTACTGTGGAATAGAGTTCCATGTAGTCATGGCTCTATGTAGTACTGTGGAATAGAGTTCCATGTAGTCATGGCTCTATGTAGTACTGTGGAATAGAGTTCCATGTAGTCATGGCTCTATGTAGTACTGTGGAATAGAGTTCCATGTAGTCATGGCTCTATGTAGTACTGTGGAATAGAGTTCCATGTAGTCATGGCTCTATGTAGTACTGTGGAATAGAGTTCCATGTAGTCGTGGCTCTATGTAGTACTGTGGAATAGAGTTCCATGTTGTCATGGCTCTATGTAGTACTGTGGAATAGAGTTCCATGTAGTCATGGCTCTATGTAGTACTGTGGAATAGAGTTCCATGTAGTCATGGCTCTATGTAGTACTGTGGAATAGAGTTCCATGTAGTCATGGCTCTATGTAGTACTGTGGAATAGAGTTCCATGTAGTCATGGCTCTATGTAGTACTGTGGAATAGAGTTCCATGTAGTCATGGCTCTATGTAGTACTGTGGAATAGAGTTCCATGTAGTCATGGCTCTATGTAGTACTGTGGAATAGAGTTCCATGTAGTCATGGCTCTATGTAGTACTGTGGAATAGAGTTCCATGTAGTCATGTCTCTATGTAGTACTGTGGAATAGAGTTCCATGTAGTCATGGCTCTATGTAGTACTGTGGAATAGAGTTCCATGTAGTCATGGCTCTATGTAGTACTGTGGAATAGAGTTCCATGTAGTCATGGCTCTATGTAGTCCTGTGGAATAGAGTTCCATGTAGTCATGTCTCTATGTAGTACTGTGGAATAGAGTTCCATGTAGTCATGGCTCTATGTAGTACTGTGGAATAGAGTTCCATGTAGTCATGGCTCTATGTAGTACTGTGGAATAGAGTTCCATGTAGTCATGGCTCTATGTAGTACTGTGGAATAGAGTTCCATGTAGTCATGGCTCTATGTAGTACTGTGGAATAGAGTTCCATGTAGTCATGGCTCTATGTAGTACTGTGGAATAGAGTTCCATGTAGTCGTGGCTCTATGTAGTACTGTGGAATAGAGTTCCATGTTGTCATGGCTCTATGTAGTACTGTGGAATAGAGTTCCATGTAGTCATGGCTCTATGTAGTACTGTGGAATAGAGTTCCATGTAGTCATGGCTCTATGTAGTACTGTGGAATAGAGTTCCATGTAGTCATGGCTCTATGTAGTACTGTGGAATAGAGTTCCATGTAGTCATGGCTCTATGTAGTACTGTGGAATAGAGTTCCATGTAGTCATGGCTCTATGTAGTACTGTGGAATAGAGTTCCATGTAGTCATGGCTCTATGTAGTACTGTGGAATAGAGTTCCATGTAGTCATGGCTCTATGTAGGACTGTGGAATAGAGTTCCATGTAGTCATGGCTCTATGTAGTACTGTGGAATAGAGTTCCATGTAGTCATGGCTCTATGTAGTACTGTGGAATAGAGTTCCATGTAGTCATGGCTCTATGTAGTACTGTGGAATAGAGTTCCATGTGGTCATGGCTCTATGTAGTACTGTGGAATAGAGTTCCATGTAGTCGTGGCTCTATGTAGTACTGTGGAATAGAGTTCCATGTTGTCATGGCTCTATGTAGTACTGTGGAATAGAGTTCCATGTAGTCATGGCTCTATGTAGGACTGTGGAATAGAGTTCCATGTAGTCATGGCTCTATGTAGTACTGTGGAATAGAGTTCCATGTAGTCATGGCTCTATGTAGTACTGTGGAATAGAGTTCCATGTAGTCATGGCTCTATGTAGTACTGTGGAATAGAGTTCCATGTAGTCATGGCTCTATGTAGTACTGTGGAATAGAGTTCCATGTAGTCATGGCTCTATGTAGTACTGTGGAATAGAGTTCCATGTAGTCATGGCTCTATGTAGTACTGTGGAATAGAGTTCCATGGAGTCATGGCTCTATGTAGTACTGTGGAATAGAGTTCCATGTAGTCATGGCTCTATGTAGTACTGTGGAATAGAGTTCCATGTAGTCATGGCTCTATGTAGTACTGTGGAATAGAGTTCCATGTAGTCATGGCTCTATGTAGTACTGTGGAATAGAGTTCCATGTAGTCATGTCTCTATGTAGTACTGTGGAATAGAGTTCCATGTAGTCATGGCTCTATGTAGTACTGTGGAATAGAGTTCCATGTAGTCATGGCTCTATGTAGTACTGTGGAATAGAGTTCCATGTAGTCATGGCTCTATGTAGTCCTGTGGAATAGAGTTCCATGTAGTCATGTCTCTATGTAGTACTGTGGAATAGAGTTCCATGTAGTCATGGCTCTATGTAGTACTGTGGAATAGAGTTCCATGTAGTCATGGCTCTATGTAGTACTGTGGAATAGAGTTCCATGTAGTCATGGCTCTATGTAGTACTGTGGAATAGAGTTCCATGTAGTCATGGCTCTATGTAGTACTGTGGAATAGAGTTCCATGTAGTCATGGCTCTATGTAGTACTGTGGAATAGAGTTCCATGTAGTCGTGGCTCTATGTAGTACTGTGGAATAGAGTTCCATGTTGTCATGGCTCTATGTAGTACTGTGGAATAGAGTTCCATGTAGTCATGGCTCTATGTAGTACTGTGGAATAGAGTTCCATGTAGTCATGGCTCTATGTAGTACTGTGGAATAGAGTTCCATGTAGTCATGGCTCTATGTAGTACTGTGGAATAGAGTTCCATGTAGTCATGGCTCTATGTAGTACTGTGGAATAGAGTTCCATGTAGTCATGGCTCTATGTAGTACTGTGGAATAGAGTTCCATGTAGTCATGGCTCTATGTAGTACTGTGGAATAGAGTTCCATGTAGTCATGGCTCTATGTAGTACTGTGGAATAGAGTTCCATGTAGTCATG
>NC_060181.1:3095521-3148502 GCF_021184085.1 Oncorhynchus gorbuscha
AGAGAGGAGGGAGAGAATGGGCAAAGGCAAAGAAAGGAGATAAATTAAATGTGCATTTGAAGGTTCCCAGACCACCCCTCACATCTCCCTACTACCACCCACCCCCAATCATTTCATAGTCTGATAAGCAACCCCCTGGGCACAAAGTCCTTTTGGAGTTGATGAGTCAAGTCATCATGAGGCTGTTTCTCAAAAAAAAAAACTTTGAAGTGAAAGAGACAGGTTCGTTTAAGGTCTTGTAAAGTACTTTGATTTAAGCACTACAGAAGTGAGATTTACTTTTAATTTTGTAATTCCCTATTGTAGAATCATGTCCGATACAGGGATGCTCAAGGTCCGTAGGCTACTTTCAGATTAGGTTGGGTTGGAGTCTTTCCAACAAAATGGACTAGCCACATCCACTTTGTTGGAAATTCCATCACTGCTAATAGTCACCTTATTGAATTGATGTGTCTTAACTACTCAGCCTTTAGTTCCAACGTGTCTTTCTCTTCCTCTGAACATACAGTTACCTTTAGTAACTGTTCTTCATATTCTATGAGCCCCAATGGACATATTATTTGAAGGATGGAACATCAGTGGAACATCTGTGTCCCAAATGGAACCCTATTCCCTATATAGTGCACTACTTTAGACCAGGACCCTATGGAACCCTATTCCCTATATAGTGCACTACTTTAGACCAGAGCCCTATGGAACCCTATTCTCTATATAGTGCACTACTTTAGACCAGAGCTCTATAGAACCCTATTCCCTATATAGAACACTACTTTAGACCAGAGCCCTATGGCACCCTATTCCCTATATAGTACACTACTTTAGACCAGAGCCCTATAGAACCCTATTCCCTATATAGTGCACTACTTTAGACCAGAGCCCTATGGCACCCTATTCTCTATATAGTACACTACTTTAGACCAGAGCCCTATAGAACCCTATTCCCTATATAGTGCACTACTTTAGACCAGGACCCTATGGCACCCTATTCCCTATATAGTGCACTACTTTAGACCAGGACCCTATGGAACCCTATTCCCTATATAGTGCACTACTTTAGACCAGAGCCCTATGGAACCCTATTCCCTATATAGTGCACTACTTTAGACCAGAGCCCTATGGAACCCTATTCCCTATATAGTGCACGACTTTAGACCAGAGCCCTATAGAACCCTATTCCCTATATAGTGCACTACTTTAGACCAGAGCCCTATGGCACCCTATTCCCTATATAGTACACTACTTTAGACCAGAGCCCTATAGAACCCTATTCCCTATATAGTGCACTACTTTAGACCAGGACCCTATGGAACCCTATTCCCTATATAGTACACTACTTTAGACCAGAGCCCTATAGAACCCTATTCCCTATATAGTGCACTACTTTAGACCAGATACCTATAGAACCCTATTCCCTATATAGTGCACTACTTTAGACCAGGGCCATATAGAACCCTATTCCCTATATAGTGCACTACTTTAGACCAGGACCCTATGGAACCCTATTCCCTATATAGTACACTACTTTAGACCAGAGCCCTATGGAACCCTATTCCCTATATAGTGCACTACTTTAGACCAGAGCCCTATAGAACCCTATTCCCTATATAGTGCACTACTTTAGACCAGAGCCCTATGGCACCCTATTTCCTATATAGTGCACTACTTTAGACCAGAGCCATATAGAACCCTATTCCCTATATAGTGCACTACTTTAGACCAGGACCCTATGGAACCCTATTCCCTATATAGTGCACTACTTTAGACCAGAGCCCTATGGAACCCTATTCCCTATATAGTGCACTACTTTAGACCAGAGCCCTATGGAACCCTATTCCCTATATAGTGCACTACTTTAGACCAGGACCCTATGGAACCCTATTCCCTATATAGTACACTACTTTAGACCAGAGCCCTATGGCACCCTATTCCCTATATAGTACACTACTTTAGACCAGGACCCTATGGAACCCTATTCCCTATATAGTACACTACTTTAGACCAGAGCCCTATGGAACCCTATTCCCTATATAGTGCACTACTTTAGACCAGAGCCCTATGGAACCCTATTCCCTATATAGTACACTACTTTAGACCAGGACCCTATAGAACCCTATTCCCTATATAGTACACTACTTTAGACCAGAGCCCTATAGAACCCTATTCCCTATATAGTACACTACTTTAGACCAGGACCCTATGGAACCCTATTCCCTATATAGTACACTACTTTAGACCAGGACCCTATGGAACCCTATTCCCTATATAGTGCACTACTTTAGACCAGGACCCTATGGAACCCTATTCCCTATATAGTACACTACTTTAGACCAGAGCCCTATAGAACCCTATTCCCTATATAGTACACTACTTTAGACCAGGACCCTATAGAACCCTATTCCCTATATAGTACACTACTTTAGACCAGGGCCCTATAGAACCCTATTCCCTATATAGTGCACTACTTTAGACCAGGGCCCTATAGAACCCTATTCCCTATATAGTACACTACTTTAGACCAGAGCCCTATAGAACCCTATTCCCTATATAGTACACTACTTTAGACCAGGACCCTATGGAACCCTATTCCCTATATAGTACACTACTTTAGACCAGTGCCCTATAGAACCCTATTCCCTATATAGTACACTACTTTAGACCAGGGCCCTATGGAACCCTATTCCCTATATAGTGCACTACTTTAGACCAGGCCTCAACCGTCGTGCCCTCTGGGATGCAGCCTCTGTGTTATTTTACCTGAACAAACTTTTGAAAACATCAGCGTCAGTATGTTTTCCAGCAGTCAGAACCACAGGGCTAAATGTCTCCCCCTGTCTCCCCCATTTCCCCCATCCTCCCCCAACCTCCCTCACCACCCCCAACCTCCCTCACCTCCCCCACCTTCCGCTGTCTCCCCATCCTACCTGTCTCCGTCAGCCACCCCTGTCTCCCCCATTTACCCCATCCTCCCCCAACCTCCCTCACCTCCCCCAACCTCCCCCACCTTCCGCTGTCTCCCCCATCCTACCTGTTTCTGTCAGCCACACCTGTCTCCCACATCTCCCCCATCCTCCCTCTCTTAGCATCGCTTGTTTATGTTCCTGTAAGGTCCTTGTAAGTATATTGTGTGTTGTGTGTGTGTGTGTGTGTGTGTGTGTGTGTGTGTGTGTGTGTGTGTGTGTGTGTGTGTGTGTGTGTGTGTGTGTGTGTGTGTGTGTGTGTGTGTGTGTGTGTGTGTGTGTGTGTGTGTGTGTGTGTGTGTGTGTCATAAGGAATGATCATTAGGTGTGTGGTAATGGGCCATGAGAAACTGTTCTGCTCTGGACCTGTGGACAACCGTTGTCTCCTAATAGAGGGGGACTCTGTGGTGAAGATATAGCCTACCCTGATAGAGGGGGACTCTGTGGTGAAGATATAGCCTACCCTGATGGAGGGGGACTCTGTGGTGAAGATATAGCCTACCCTGATAGAGGGGGACTCTGTGGTGAAGATAAAGCCTACCCTGATGGAGGGGGACTCTGTGGTGAAGATATAGCCTACCCTGATAGAGGGAGACTCTGTGTGCTGAAGATATAGCCTACCCTGATAGAGGGGGACTCTGTGGTGAAGATATAGCCTACCCTGATAGAGGGGGACTCTGTGCTGAAGATAAAGCCTACCCTGATAGAGGGGGACTCTGTGCTGAAGATATAGCCTACCCTGATAGAGGGAGACTCTGTGTGCTGAAGATATAGCCTACCCTGATAGAGGGGGACTCTGTGCTGAAGATAAGGCCTACCCTGATAGAGGGAGACTCTGTGGTGAAGATATAGCCTACCCTGATAGAGGGAGACTCTGTGGTGAAGATATAGCCTACCCTGATTGAGGGAGACTCTGTGGTGATGATATAGCCTACCCTGATAGAGGGAGACTCTGTGGTGAAGATATAGCCTACCCTGATAGAGGGAGACTCTGTGGTGAAGATATAGCCTACCCTGATAGAGGGAGACTCTGTGGTGAAGATATAGCCTACCCTGATAGAGGGAGACTCTGTGGTGAAGATATAGCCTACCCTGATGGAGGGGGACTCTGTGGTGAAGATATAGCCTACCCTGATAGAGGGAGACTCTGTGGTGAAGATATAGCCTACCCTGATAGAGGGAGACTCTGTGGTGATGATATAGCCTACCCTGATGGAGGGAGACTCTGTGGTGAAGATATAGCCTACCCTGATAGAGGGAGACTCTGTGGTGAAGATATAGCCTACCCTGATAGAGGGAGACTCTGTGGTGATGATATAGCCTACCCTGATAGAGGGAGACTGTGGTGAAGATATAGCCTACCCTGATAGAGGGGGACTCTGTGGTGAAGATATAGCCTACCCTGATAGAGGGAGACTCTGTGGTGATGATATAGCCTACCCTGATAGAGGGAGACTCTGTGGTGATGATATAGCCTACCCTGATAGAGGGGGACTCTGTGGTGAAGATATAGCCTACCCTGGTGGAAGGGGAAGATAATCAAATCTCTTTAAGAGTAATTCAGATTTAACACTGTGCAGATAAAGTTACATCCATATAGATATCATCATAGCTATCATCAGAGAACAGTAACTACAGAGATCATACATCCAGAGAGATAGCATCAGAGTTATCATCAGAGAACAGTTACTATAGAGATCATACATCCAGAGAGATAGCATCATAGTTATCATCAGAGAACAGTCACTACAGAGATCATACATCCATTTAGATAGCTTCAAAGTTATCATCAGAGAAGAAGTTTCAAATAGACACCAAACATGGATACTATGGTATCATTCTATCCCAATAGTCAGTCCCCTGAATAGTGTAACAGTGTTTCACCTGTCTTTGTGATTGTCTCCACCCCCCTCCAGGTTTCACCTGTCTTCCCCATTAGTCCCTGGGTATTTATTCCTGTGTTCTCTGTTTGTCTGTTGCCAGTTCGTCTTGTCAAGTCATCCAGCGTGTTTTTCCGTGCTCCTGCTTTTTCCTTGTCTCTGTTTTTCTAGTCCTCCTGGTTTTGACCATTCAGCCTGCCCTGACACTGATTCCACCTGCCTGACCATTCAGCCTGCCCTGACACTGATTCCACCTGCCTGACCATTCAGCCTGCCCTGACACTGATTCTACCTGCCTGACCATTCAGCCTGCCTGACCATTCAGCCTGCCCTGACACTGATTCTACCTGCCTGACCATTCAGCCTGCCTGACCATTCAGCCTGCCTGACACTGATTCTACCTGCCTGACCATTCAGCCTGCCCTGACACTGATTCTACCTGCCTCACCATTCAGCCTGCCCTGACACTGTTTCTATCTGCCTGACCATTCAGCCTGCCTCACCATTCAGCCTGCCCTGACACTGATTCTACCTGCCTGACCATTCAGCCTGCCTGACCATTCAGCCTGCCTGACACTGATTCTACCTGCCTGACCATTCAGCCTGCCCTGACACTGATTCTACCTGCCTGACCATTCAGCCTGCCTGACCATTCAGCCTGCCCTGACACTGATTCTACCTGCCTGACCATTCAGCCTGCCTGACACTGATTCTACCTGCCTGACCATTCAGCCTGCCCTGACACTGATTCTACCTGCCTGACCATTCAGCCTGCCCTGACACTGATTCTACCTGCCTGACCATTCAGCCTGCCTGACCATTCAGCCTGCCTGACCATTCAGCCTGCCTCACCATTCAGCCTGCCCTGACACTGATTCTACCTGCCTGACCATTCAGCCTGCCTGACCATTCAGCCTGCCTGACCATTCAGCCTGCCTGACCATTCAGCCTGCCCTGACACTGATTCTACCTGCCTCACCATTCAGCCTGCCCTGACACTGATTCTACCTGCCTGACCATTCAGCCTGCCCTGACACTGATTCCACCTGCCTGACCATTCAGCCTGCCCTGACACTGATTCTACCTGCCTCACCATTCAGCCTGCCCTGACACTGATTCCACCTGCCTCACCATTCAGCCTGCCCTGACACTGATTCTACCTGCCTCATCATTCAGCCTGCCCTGACACTGATTCTACCTGCCTGACCATTCAGCCTGCCTCAACATTCAGCCTGCCCTGACACTGATTCTACCTGCCTCACCATTCAGCCTGCCTGACCATTCAGCCTGCCCTGACACTGATTCTACCTGCCTGACCATTCAGCCTGCCTCACCATTCAGCCTGCCTGACCATTCAGCCTGCCTCACCATTCAGCCTGCCTGACCATTCAGCCTGCCTGACCATTCAGCCTGCCCTGACACTGATTCTACCTGCCTGACCATTCTACCTGCCTCACCATTCAGCCTGCCTGACCATTCAGCCTGCCTCACCATTCAGCCTGCCTGACCATTCAGCCTGCCTGACCATTCAGCCTGCCCTGACACTGATTCTACCTGCCTGACCATTCTACCTGCCTGACCATTCTACCTGCCTCACCATTCAGCCTGCCTGACCATTCAGCCTGCCCTGACACTGATTCTACCTGCCTCACCATTCAGCCTGCCTGACCATTCAGCCTGCCCTGACACTGATTCTACCTGCCTCACCATTCAGCCTGCCTGACCATTCAGCCTGCCCTGACACTGATTCTACCTGCCTCACCATTCAGCCTGCCTGACCATTCAGCCTGCCTGACCATTCAGCCTGCCCTGACACTGATTCTACCTGCCTGACCATTCTACCTGCCTCACCATTCAGCCTGCCTGACCATTCAGCCTGCCTGACCATTCAGCCTGCCCTGACACTGATTCTACCTGCCTGACCATTCTACCTGCCTCACCATTCAGCCTGCCTCACCATTCAGCCTGCCTGACCATTCAGCCTGCCTCACCATTCAGCCTGCCTCACCATTCAGCCTGCCCTGACACTGATTCAGCCTGCCTCACCATTCAGCCTGCCTGACCATTCAGCCTGCCTGACCATTCAGCCTGCCCTGACACTGATTCTACCTGCCTGACCATTCTACCTGCCTCACCATTCAGCCTGCCTCACCATTCAGCCTGCCTGACCATTCAGCCTGCCTCACCATTCAGCCTGCCTCACCATTCAGCCTGCCCTGACACTGATTCTACCTGCCTGACCATTCAGCCTGCCTGACACTGATTCTACCTGCCTGACCATTCAGCCTGCCTCACCATTCAGCCTGCCTGACCATTCAGCCTGCCTCACCATTCAGCCTGCCTGACCATTCAGCCTGCCTGACCATTCAGCCTGCCCTGACACTGATTCTACCTGCCTGACCATTCTACCTGCCTCACCATTCAGCCTGCCTGACCATTCAGCCTGCCTCACCATTCAGCCTGCCTGACCATTCAGCCTGCCTGACCATTCAGCCTGCCCTGACACTGATTCTACCTGCCTGACCATTCTACCTGCCTGACCATTCTACCTGCCTCACCATTCAGCCTGCCTGACCATTCAGCCTGCCCTGACACTGATTCTACCTGCCTCACCATTCAGCCTGCCTGACCATTCAGCCTGCCCTGACACTGATTCTACCTGCCTCACCATTCAGCCTGCCTGACCATTCAGCCTGCCCTGACACTGATTCTACCTGCCTCACCATTCAGCCTGCCTGACCATTCAGCCTGCCTGACCATTCAGCCTGCCCTGACACTGATTCTACCTGCCTGACCATTCTACCTGCCTCACCATTCAGCCTGCCTGACCATTCAGCCTGCCTGACCATTCAGCCTGCCCTGACACTGATTCTACCTGCCTGACCATTCTACCTGCCTCACCATTCAGCCTGCCTCACCATTCAGCCTGCCTGACCATTCAGCCTGCCTCACCATTCAGCCTGCCTCACCATTCAGCCTGCCCTGACACTGATTCAGCCTGCCTCACCATTCAGCCTGCCTGACCATTCAGCCTGCCTGACCATTCAGCCTGCCCTGACACTGATTCTACCTGCCTGACCATTCTACCTGCCTCACCATTCAGCCTGCCTCACCATTCAGCCTGCCTGACCATTCAGCCTGCCTCACCATTCTACCTGCCTCACCATTCAGCCTGCCCTGACACTGATTCAGCCTGCCTCACCATTCAGCCTGCCTCACCATTCAGCCTGCCTCACCATTCAGCCTGCCTCTCTGTTTTCTTTGGAACTCTGACCTTGTCAATGAACTTTTTGCCTGTCCTCGACCTGCCTCTTGTGTCTGCATCTGGTTCTCACCGTCTGCTAAATGACTTAAATGTAAATGTAAATGTGTTGTTATAGTACGAATTGGCCATGACTGACCCAGCAGACTTGGACCAGGTCTGTCTCCCTTCAAGGATTCACCATTAAAAAACATTAAAAAACATTAAAAAACATTAAAAAACATTAAAAAACATTAAAAAACATTAAAAAACATTAAAAAACATTAAAAAACATGACGAGCTACACTACCGTTTAAAGGTTTTAGGAAATGTCCTTGTTTTTGAAAGAAAAGCAATTTGTTTTGTCCATTAAATATCATAAAATTGATCAGAAATACAGTGTTGACATTGTTAGTGTTGTAAATTACTATTGCAGCTGGAAACGCCTGTTTGTTTTTTTACTGAATATCTATATAGGCCCATTGTCAGCAACAATCACTCCTGTGTTCCAATGGCACGTTGTGTTAGCTAATCCAGGTGTATCATTTTAAAGGGCTAATTGATCATCAGAAACTGAAGATCTCATACAAAGCTATGCACTACTCCCTTCACCGAACAGCGCAAACTGTCTCTAAGCAGAATAGAAAGAGGAGTGGGAGGCCCCGGTGCACAACTGAGAAAGAGGACAAGTACATTAGAGTGTCTAGTTTGAGAAACAGAATCCTCAAAAGTCTTCAACTGGCAGCTTCATTAATTAAATACTACCCGCAAAACACCCGTCTCAACGTCAACAGTGAAGAGGCGACTCTGGGATGCAGTCCGTCTAGGTAGAGTTCCTCTGTCCAGTCTCAACATCAACAGTGAAGAGGCGACTCCGGGATGCTGGCCTTCTAGGCAGAGTTCCTCTGTCCAGTCTCAACATCAACAGTGAAGAGGCGACTCCGGGATGCTGGCCTTCTAGGCAGAGTTCCTCTGTCCAGTCTCAACGTCAACAGTGAAGAGGCGACTCTGGGATGCTGTCCGTCTAGGTAGAGTTCCTCTGTCCAGTCTCAATGTCAACAGTGAAGAGGCGACTCCGGGATGCTGGCCTTCTAGGCAGAGTTCCTCTGTCCAGTCTCAACATCAACGGTGAAGAGGCGACTCCGGGATGCTGGCCTTCTAGGCAGAGTTCCTCTGTCCAGTCTCAACATCAACAGTGAAGAGGCGACTCCGGGATGCTGGCCTTCTAGGCAGAGTTCCTCTGTCCAGTCTCAACGTCAACAGTGAAGAGGCGACTCTGGGATGCTGTCCATCTAGGTAGAGTTCCTCTGTCCAGTCTCAATGTCAACAGTGAAGAGGCGACTCCGGGATGCTGTCCCTCTTTTTCTTTGCAACTCTGCCTAGAAGGCCAGCATCCCAGAGTCGCCTCTTCACTGTGTGTGTGTGTGTGTGTGTGTGTGTGTGTGTGTGTGTGTGTGTGTGTGTGTGTGTGTGTGTGTGTGTGTGTGTGTGTGTGTGTGTGTGTGTGTGTGTGTGTGTGTGTGTGTGTGTGTGTCCGTGTGTGTGTGTTTGTTTGTGTGTCCGTGTCTGTGTGTGTCCGTGTCCATGTGTGTGTGTGGGTGTGGGTGTGTGTGTCCATGTGTGTGTGTGTGTGTGTGTGTGTGTGTGAGAACGATAGATGAACCAGAGCGAGCAACAGAGAGAGCAGAGATGTATTCATCACGTACCAACAGCCCAGTCAGACACTACTGACACATACTTCCTTATTGATTTCATTTCCTGCCAGAATGATGCCGTGTTCGTCATGGCAACGACGGGCCTGCCTTTCACCGATGGAGGACGGGTGGGGATAAAAAGTGATCTCCCGTGGCAACGAGATTGTCTCGGAAACCTCGGATGTTGTCTTTAACCTGTTACCATTGTCTCGACACATATATATATATATTTACTGTACATACATTCCTTCTGTAAAAGCTCAGTGTTCAGACGGCTTCCTTCCCACTTCCTACATCGCTGGCTGGTCGTTATGCCACATCTCATGTTCCCAGGATGATTGGAAGGAGCTGAGTGTCAGATAATACAGGGAATGAAAAACGTAAAAGCAACTGTTTTGTGTGCTAGGTTCAGGTTCGGGTTCGGGTTCAGGTTCAGGTTCGGGTTCGGGTTCGGGTTCGGGTTCGGGTTCGGGTTCGGGTTCGGGTTCGGGTTCGGGTTCGGGTTCGGGTTCGGGTTCAGGTTCAGGATCAGGATCAGGTTCAGGTTCAGGTTCAGGATCGGGATCGGGTTCGGGTTCGGGTTCGGGTTCGGGATCGGGTTCAGGTTCAGGTTCAGGTTCAGGTTCAGGTTCGGGTTCGGGTTCAGGATCAGGATCAGGTTCAGGTTCAGGTTCAGGTTCAGGTTCAGGATCGGGATCGGGTTCGGGTTCGGGTTCGGGATCGGGTTCAGGTTCAGGTTCAGGTTCAGGTTCAGGTTCAGGTTCAGGTTCAGGTTCGGGTTCAGGATCAGGTTCAGGTTCAGGTTCAGGTTCAGGTTCAGGTTCAAGATCAGTTTTTTTATTTTATAAATATTTTGATACATGATATAAATATCTGTGAAGTATAATATCGGTTAAGTAATAAGCCATCATTATTTACTCTATATCTGCCTTTGTTGTATCTTTTATAGTATCTCGGGGCGGCAGGGTAGCCTAGTGGTTAGAGTGTAGAGGTGGCAGGTAGCCTAGTGGTTAGAGTGTAGAGGTGGCAGGGTAGCCTAGTGGTTAGAGTGTAGAGGAGGCAGGTAGCCTAGTGGTTAGAGTGTAGAGGCGGCAGGGTAGCCTAGTGGTTAGAGTGTAGAGGCGGCAGGTAGCCTAGTGGTTAGAGTGTAGAGGTGGCAGGTAGCCTAGTGGTTAGAGTGTAGAGGCGGCAGGGTAGCCTAGTGGTTAGAGTGTAGAGGCGGCAGGGTAGCCTAGTGGTTAGAGTGTAGAGGCGGCAGGTAGCCTAGTGGTTAGAGTGTAGAGGCGGCAGGGTAGCCTAGTGGTTAGAGTGTAGAGGCGGCAGGGTAGCCTAGTGGTTAGAGTGTAGAGGAGGCAGGGTAGCCTAGTGGTTAGAGTGTAGAGGTGGTAGGTAGCCTAGTGGTTAGAGTGTAGAGGCGGCAGGGTAGCCTAGTGGTTAGAGTGTAGAGGCGGCAGGGTAGCCTAGTGGTTAGAGTGTAGAGGCGGCAGGGTAGCCTAGTGGTTAGAGTGTTGGACTAGTAACTGAAAGGTTGCAAGTTCGAATCCCCGAGCTGACAAGGTACAAATCTGTCGTTCTGCCCTTGAACAGGCACTTAACCCACTGTTCCTAGGCCGTCATTGAAAATAAGAATTTGTTCTTAACTGACTTGCCTAGTAAAATAAAATGAAAAATATACTGATTTAATTAAAACACTGACCTCCAAGAGAGGGGATTTGAGTTCATCATGCATGTTCTCGTACAGCAACTCACTCACAGTGATGGATCTGTATGTCAACAGCTCAAAGACATCAGGTGAATTGCCCTCTCCTCTCTTCTTCTTTTACGCTCTCTTTCTCTCTCTTCCTCTCTCGTCCCGTGCAATCCCACAATTCCCTTGTGAGTCGACCTTGTGTCCAACCCATCCATTACTTCCTGTCTTTTGGACATCTAAACTCAGACAGTGGTAAATTACTGCTCGAACACTCACATAGAATATAGAATTTGGCCTTTACTACTTTAGCCCATATGCATTGAATTACACATTCATAAAAAAAAACAAATTGATTTTGAAGCGTCTGTCCTATATCTAGAAAATATAAGAAAACTCAAGAAATATTTTGTTTTTTTGGACATATTAATATGTTGGCGCAAAACTACCTCTATACATCTTTCAGAGGTACCGGGTTACCTTCAGAGGTACCGGGTTACCTTCAGAGGTACCGGTTACCTTCAGAGGTACCAGGTTACCTTCAGAGGTACCGGGTTACCTTCAGAGGTACCGGGTTACCTTCAGAGGTACCGGTTACCTTCAAAGGTACCAGGTTACCTTCAGAGGTACCAGGTTACCTTCAGAGGTACCGGGTTACCTTCAGAGGTACCGGTTACCTTCAAAGGTACCAGGTTACCTTCAGAGGTACCAGGTTACCTTCAGAGGTACCGGTTACCTTCAGAGGTACCAGGTTACCTTCAGAGGTACCGGTTACCTTCAGAGGTACCAGGTTACCTTCAGAGGTACCTTCAGAGGTACCAGGTTACCTTCAGAGGTACCGGGTTACCTTCAGAGGTACCGGTTACCTTCAAAGGTACCAGGTTACCTTCAAAGGTACCAGGTTACCTTCAGAGGTACCAGGTTACCTTCAGAGGTACCTTCAGAGGTACCTTCAGAGGTACCAGGTTACCTTCAGAGGTACCGGGATACCTTCAGAGGTACCTTCAGAGGTACCTTCAGAGGTACCAGGTTACCTTCAGAGGTACCTTCAGAGGTACCTTCAGAGGTACCTTCAGAGGTACCAGGTTACCTTCAGAGGTACCGGGATACCTTCAGAGGTACCTTCAGAGGTACCTTCAGAGGTACCAGGTTACCTTCAGAGGTACCTTCAGAGGTACCTTCAGAGGTACATTCAGAGGTACCAGGTTACCTTCAGAGGTACCGGTTTACCTTCAGAGGTACCTTCAGAGGTACCAGGTTACCTTCAGAGGTACCGGGTTACCTTCAGAGGTACCGGGTTACCTTCAGAGGTACCTTCAGAGGTACCGGGTTACCTTCAGAGGTACCAGGTTACCTTCAGAGGTACCTTCAGAGGTACCGGTTACCTTCAGAGGTACCGGTTACCTTCAGAGGTACCGGGTTACCTTCAGAGGTACCAGGTTACCTTCAGAGGTACCTTCAGAGGTACCAGGTTACCTTCAGAGGTACCAGGTTACCTTCAGAGGTACCTTCAGAGGTACCTTCAGAGGTACCAGGTTACCTTCAGAGGTACCGGGTTACCTTCAGAGGTACCTTCAGAGGTACCAGGTTACCTTCAGAGGTACCTTCAGAGGTACCTTCAGAGGTACCTTCAGAGGTACCAGGTTACCTTCAGAGGTACCGGTTTACCTTCAGAGGTACCTTCAGAGGTACCAGGTTACCTTCAGAGGTACCGGGTTACCTTCAGAGGTACTGGGTTACCTTCAGAGGTACCTTCAGAGGTACCGGGTTACCTTCAGAGGTACCGGGTTACCTTCAGAGGTACCTTCAGAGGTACCGGGTTACCTTCAGAGGTACCGGGTTACCTTCAGAGGTACCTTCAGAGGTACCAGGTTACCTTCAGAGGTACCAGGTTACCTTCAGAGGTACCAGGTTACCTTCAGAGGTACCTTCAGAGGTACCTTCAGAGGTACCAGGTTACCTTCAGAGGTACCTTCAGAGGTACCAGGTTACCTTCAGAGGTACCGGGTTACCTTCAGAGGTACCTTCAGAGGTACCGGGTTACCTTCAGAGGTACCTTCAGAAGTACCGGGTTACCTTCAGAGGTACCAGGTTACTTTCAGAGGTACCGGTTTACCTTCAGAGGTACAGGTTTACCTTCAGAGGTACCTTCAGAGGTACCGGGTTACCTTCAGAGGTACCTTCAGAGGTACCGGGTTACCTTCAGAGGTACCTTCAGAGGTACCGGTTTACCTTCAGAGGTACAGGTTTACCTTCAGAGGTACCTTCAGAGGTACAGGGTTACCTTCAGAGGTACCTTCAGAGGTACCGGGTTACCTTCAGAGGTACCTTCAGAGGTACCGTGTTACCTTCAGAGGTACCGGGTTCAGAGGTACCGGGTTACCTTTAGAGGTACCGGTTACTAGTCCAACACTAGGCTGCCTGCTGGTTACTAATCCAACACTCTAACCACTAGGCTACCTGCTGGTTACTAGTCCAACACTCTAAGCACTAGGCTACCTGCTGGTTACTAGTCCAACACTCTAACCACTAGGCTACCTGCTGGTTACTAGTCCAACAGTCTAACCACTAGGCTACCTGCTGGTTACTAGTCCAACACTCTAACCACTAGGCTACCTGCTGGTTACTAGTCCAACACTCTAACCACTAGGCTACCTGCTGGTTACTAATCCAACACTCTAACCACTAGGCTACCTGCTGGTTACTAGTCCAACACTCTAACCACTAGGCTACCTGCTGGTTACTAGTCCAACACTCTAACCACTAGGCTACCTGCTGGTTACTAGTCCAACACTCTAACCACTAGACTACCTGCTGGTTACTAGTCCAACACTCTAACCACTAGGCTACCTGCTGGTTACTAGTCCAACACTCTAACCACTAGGCTACCTGCTGGTTACTAGTCCAACACTCTAACCACTAGGCTGCATGGTGGTTACTAGTCCAACACTCTAACCACTAGGCTACCTGCTGGTTACTAATCCAACGCTCTAACCACTCGGCTGCATGCTGCTCCATATTGACAGTGTTCCGTACACGTGACCTTTATTTTAGCTGCAAATTATTTTTCTGTGTACTTCCAGGTCAACTGTAATATGAATACCATTGTAAAGCTCAATCTGTCCCCTTTCCAGCAAAATCGATGATGAGACATTCATGCTGCCCGCCTCTGCATGATTGAAGAAGGCAATGAGCTCCGTCGGGGCTTTTTAAAATGGCGGAGTGGGAAGGCAGCAATAGAGTAATAGTGAACAAGGGGAGATATGTCACGTGAGAAAAGTGCTTTTTTTCACACGATCTGTCCACTTTATAACCTTTAAAACATAAAAAAACTCTATAGAGTTTATATAATGTGTCATTACATACCTATTTGAAGGTTTCATTACCCAAATATGTTAAATTGTTACCCAATTAAATTAAGCATGTAACATTTAACTCATTAGGATCTGGGGCACCACGAGAGTGATTCTTTAAAGAGTTACCATCTCCCTAATTAAACTCTATAAAGTCTTTACCTATCACATCTATAAACACTCAACTTATTAATCAAAACCTCATATCAGATCATCTTTCTAAACAGTTGTAATCTCCTTGCATCTGCGAAAACTCAAGCATTACTTATGATTCAGTACTACACAAATTGGTTTAATTATTTATTTACTAGCTAATTCAATGGTAACACAGGATAAACATACACACTTAAAATATGTTAAAATCAGGTCTCTATTGGACTGACAACAATATGGCTGCTTGTTACAAAGGTCATGGAGATTGCGAGAGAGAGAGAGAGAGAGAGAGAGAGAGAGAAGGACAGAGACACTTAACATTGGTACATTCAGAAACTACTCTCACTTATAGTACCACTATACTTTGCACACGGAATCAAGAATGTATTTACGTGAAATTATTGCTTCTCTCACGGAACCGGGTCACCTTGGAAAGAGGGTTGGGCCTTTTCGCGACACACTTGTGAACTTCTGAATGTCCAAAAATGGTTCCAACAAGTTTTCTACTGTTGTTCAAATCAAACCTGGGGACAGCCAGGAGTCATCATTCATTGTTCTTCTCTGTAGTTGTCCGGTATCCAGTGACTTCTCATGTAGCATTGTTGGTTAAGCATTGTAAGTAAGCATTTCACTGTAAGGTCCTGTTGTATTCGGTGAATGTGACAAATAACATTTAATTGATTTGATTTAGTCCTGAACAGAACTGTGGAGTTAATTCTCCTTCCGTTCGCTATGGAAGATGCTTCTTTGAAGATAGGCTGGCCAGCCATGTCGATGGTTCCCTTAGTGGGGTGATGAGAGTAGCATAGAATGGTCCTACTTAAATTTCACTTTTGAAGATACTTTACTTAGGACAGCTAATCAGCCGTACCAGTGATTGTCCGGTAGGTGAGTTTATCTTCTCCACCTCGTGTTGATATACAGAGTGCAGACCACTCTAAATGTGCAGCTGCAGCTCCACGTCTCGCTGGTCTGATATGTTCATTCTTTAACCCTTCATTTTATACTGTTTGTTAGAAAGGGGTGGTTCCGTCAAGCTTTCACGCTCTCTGACCCCACTCACTGGAGTGACATGTCACTGTGCCAAGCTTAATACTTTATTGATTTTATAGTTTTGACAGCCCCCTCCTCCCTCCCGACACACACACACACACACACTTTTGTCCATGTATTAGTTGGCTCTTAAGAGCCTTTTGGTTCGTGGAGTTTCAGGCAAGTGGCAATGAGTGTGGTGGTGTGTAGTACCGTGTGCATCTTGCTAGAATGGAGGAGAGATCAGCTCTCAGACTCTAAAAGAAGAGGTCATTACCCTCATCCGAGAGGTGCACGCCCTCCCTACTGTAGTGCCCAGGGACACGGGGCTTTATGGCAGAGCGGCGGATCGTGGTCACGCGCCTGTCATGGAGTGTTGCAAACTGGCCCAAACTGGCCCAACGCCTTCTTGCCAAGTCAAAGCCACGCGGGTCACATGGTTCTACACTCGATCAATACTTCACATGTATGTTCTGTTCCTCATCTGTGAGTTCTCCCACCTGTCTTCATACTTATGCTACCATTTACACATGAGGAAGTGCTTGTTCTTTTACTGGAGTTGGAGAGAATCACGAAGAACTTTTTTGAAGCTAAAGGATTTAGAGCACCTATCCAAGTTCAGATATATAAATGTCTGTGTAAATATGTAAATATGCAAATATGTATGTGTAAATAGGTATTTGTAAATATGTAAATATGTCTGTAAATGTGTATGCATAAATATGTACATAGGTATATGTAAATATGTCTGTGTAAATATGTAAACATGTCTGCGTAAATATGTAAATAGGTATGTGCAATTATGTAAATGTGTATGTGTAAATATGCAAATGTGTTTATGTAAATATGTACATATGTCTGTAAATATGCATATCTGATTATGTAAATGTGTCTTTAATAGGTCACTCACTCTTTAATAGGTCACTGTCACTCACTCTTTAATAGGTCACTCACTCTTTAATAGGTCACTGTCACTCACTCTTTAATAGGTCACTGTCACTCACTCTTTAATAGGTCACTGTCACTCACTCTTTAATAGGTCACTGTCACTCACTCTTTAATAGGTCACTCACTCTTTAATAGGTCACTGTCACTCACTCTTTAATAGGTTACTGTCACTCACTCTTTAATAGGTCACTGTCACTCACTCTTTAATAGGTCACTGTCAATCACTCTTTAATAGGTCACTGTCACTCACTCTTTAATAGGTCACTCACTCTTTAATAGGTCACTGTCACTCACTCTTTAATTGGTCACTCACTCTTTAATAGGTCACTCACTCTTTAATAGGTCACTTATTATTTAATAGGTCACTCACTCTTTAATAGGCCACTCACTCTTTAATAGGTCACTCACTCTTTAATAGGTCACTCACTCTTTAATAGGGTACTCACTCTTTAATAGGTCACTCACTCTTTAATAGGTCACTCACTCTTTAATAGGGTACTCACTCTTTAATAGGTCACTCAATCTTTAATAGGTCACATCAAGGGCAGGATTTTCATTAAGGGTTCCATGAGGACAAACATAAATTGCTTAATAATCACACAGGGTTTGACCTGGTTGGTCCCTGGATGGTAGACCACATGTAGCTGGGAATCGGTGGAACAATTAACAAGTGTGGGGGAAAATGATGTCACGTGGGGGGGGGGGGGGGGGGACATATGAAAAATGTGCATGTGAAACTTAACACCTGTTGTTTTTTTCACGTGTATAGAAAATAAGTTGCCTCGGAACTAGACAGTGATATATTAAATATATTGCTAGGTGCTTGGGAGGAACTTTCCAATAACAAGCGTAGCAACAGTGGTACAGGAGTCATTATTATAGGGCCTAGAGGTCTTCTTCCACCACCTCCTAAAGCAGGGAGCTAGATTAAAAGTAAACCCCAGAACACTTAGAGGAGTGTGGGAGTGGGCAGAGAGGGCCTTCCAACCATCTATTCCGAGACTGTTATATGAATATATTTGGAGTGAAGTGTGATAAGATGTCTGCTAGGCGGTTCCTCTTGTCCTCTCTGATGGTTCAGTATAACAGATGTCTGCTAGGTGGTTCCTCTTGTCCTCTCTGATGGTTCATTCTATCAGATGTCTGCTAGGTGGTTCCTCTTGTCCTCTCTGATGGTTCAGTCTAACAGATGTCTGCTAGGTGGTTCCTCTTGTCCTCTCTGATAGTTCAGTATAACAGATGTCTGCTAGGTGGTTCCTCTTGTCCTCTCTGATGGTTCAGTCTAACAGATGTCTGCTAGGTGGTTCCTCTTGTCCTCTCTGATAGTTCAGTCTAACAGATGTCTGCTAGGTGGTTCCACTGGTCCTCTCTGATAGTTCAGTATAACAGATGTCTGCTAGGTGGTTCCTCTTGTCCTCTCTGATGGTTCAGTCTAACAGATGTCTGCTAGGTGGTTCCTCTTGTCCTCTCTGATGGTTCAGTCTAACAGATGTCTGCTAGGTGGTTCCTCTTGTCCTCTCTGATGGTTCAGTCAGTATAACATATGTCTGCTAGGTGGTTACTCTTGTCCTCTCTGATGGTTCAGTATAACAGATGTCTGCTAGGTGGTTCCTCTTGTCCTCTCTGATAGTTCAGTCTAACAGATGTCTCCTAGGTGGTTCCTCTTGTCCTCTCTGATGGTTCAGTCAGTATAACAGATGTCTCCTAGGTGGTTCCTCTTGTCCTCTCTGATGGTTCAGTCTAACAGATGTCTGCTAGGCGGTTCCTCTTGTCCTCTCTGATGGTTCAGTATAACAGATGTCTGCTAGGCGGTTCCTCTTGTCCTCTCTGATAGTTCAGTCTAACAGATGTCTGCTAGGTGGTTCCTCTTGTCCTCTCTGAAGGTTCAGTCTAACAGATGTCTGCTAGGTGGTTCCTCTTGTCCTCTCTGATAGTTCAGTCAGTATAACAGATGTCTGCTAGGTGGTTCCTCTTGTCCTCTCTGATGGTTCAGTATAACAGATGTCTGCTAGGCGGTTCCTCTTGTCCTCTCTGAAGGTTCAGTCAGTATAACAGATGTCTCCTAGGTGGTTCCTCTTGTCCTCTCTGATGGTTCAGTCACATTATGGCCTGAAGGTGAGACTCTGACATCTTGCCTGCTCTCTGCTTGTCTACCATCTCCTCTTACATCTTTTCCCTTCCCATCCACTGTCCTCTCATTTCTCCTTCACCTCCCTTTGCCTCCCCCATCCTCCCCCCTAACCCACCTCTTAGTCTCTCAGTCTCCATCTCTCTCACCCATCCTTCCCCCTAACCCACCTCTTAGTCTCTCAGTCTCCATCTCTCTTACCCATCCTTCCCCCTAACCCACCTCTTAGTCTCTCAGTCTCCATCTCTCTCACCCATCCCCCCCCTTGTCCATTTGACCTCCAGATTATATGTTGTTCAACAGGGAATGAGATATGTGAGACATCCTTTGAAGGGCCTTGGGAAAGATGACATACCGAGAGAGAGAGATAGAGATGACAGACCGAGAGAGAGAGATAAAGATGACAGACCGAGAGAGAGAGATAGAGATGACAGACCGAGAGAGAGAGATAGAGATGACAGACCGAGAGAGAGAGATAGAGATGACAGACCGAGAGAGAGAGATAGAGCTGTAGTTCCTAGAGCTGTAGTACTAAGAGCTGTAGTCATACGAGCTGTCATTCCTAGAGTTGTAGTCCTAAGAGTTGTAGTTCTAAGAGTTGTAGTCCTAAGAGCTGTAGTTCCTAGAGCTGTAGTTTTTACATTTTACAGCAACCTACGTATAGCTATATACAAAGCAGCCATTCATTTATACATTTCATTTACATTTAAGTCATTTAGCAGACGCTCTTATCCAGAGCGACTTACAAATTGGTGCATTCACCTTATGACATCCAGTGGAACAGTCACTTTACAATAGTGCATCTAAATCTTAAAGGGGGGTGTACTACTTTCTACATTGTAGAATAATAGTGAAGACATCAAAACTATGAAATAACACATATGGAATCATGTAGTAACCAAAAAATAGTTAAACAAAGCAAATGTTATTATATATTTGAGTCTTCAAAGTAGCCACCCTTTGCATTTACATTTACATTTAAGTCATTTAGCAGACGCTCTTATCCAGAGCGACTTACAAATTGCCTTGATGACAGCTATGCACACTCTTGACATTCTCTCAACCAGCTTCATGAGGTATTCACCTGGAATGCATTTCAATTAACAGGTGTGCCTTGTTAATAGTTAATTTGTGGAATGTCTTTCTTTCTAAATAGGTTTCAGCCAATCAGTTGTGTTGTGACAAGGTAGGGGGGTATATAGTGATAGCCCTATTTGACAAAAGACCAAGTCCATATTATGGCAAGAACAGCTGAAATAAGCAAAGATAACCAACAGTCCATCATTACTTTAAGACATGAAGGTCAATTAATATGCAACATTTCAAGAACTTTGAATGTTTCTTCAAGTGCAGTCTCATAAACCATTCAAGCGCTATGATGAAACTGTCTCTCATGAGGACCTCCACAGGAAAGGAAGACCCAGAGTTACCTCTGCTGTAGAGGATAAGTTGATTATAGTAACCAGACTCAGAAATTGCAGCCCAAATAAATGCTTCACAGAGTTCAATTAGCAGACACATCTCAACATCAACTGTTCATAGGAGACTGCGTGAATCAGGCCTTCATGGTCGAATTGCGACAAAGAAACGACCATCAATAATAAGAAGAGACTTGCTTGGGCCAAGAAACACGAGCAATGAACATTTAGACCGGTGGAAATCAGTCCTTTGGTCTGATGAGTTCAAATTTGAGATGTTTTGATTCCAACCGAGGCGTCTTTGTGAGACATCATCAGATGACCTGGCCTCCTCAATCCACCACAACCCAATTGAGATGTTTTGGGATGAGTTAGACTGCAGAGTGAAGGAAAAGCAGCCAACAGATGCTCAGCATATGTGGGAACTCCTTCAAAACTGTTGGAAAAACATTCCAGGTGAAGCTGGTTGAGAGAATGCCACGAGTGTGCATAGCTGGCGATTTTGAGGAATTTAAAATCAAACACATATTTTGATTTGTTTAACACTTTTTTTAGTTACTACATGATTCCATATGTGTTTTTTCATAGTTTTGGTGTCTTCACTATTATTCTACAATGTATAATATAATATAATATATATATACATATATATTATAAATATATAATATAAAATCATACAAATATTAAGAAATACCTTTGAATGAGTAGGTGGGTCCAAACTTATGACTGGTTCTGTATATATAAGGTATAGGGTGTCATTTGCAGAAAAATGTAGATGTATGACTAATCTGTTGTTGAATGAAATGGGATTATATTGAGTACAGAATAACGAGACAGCAATTTAGGTGGATAATAAATCCTGTTATGGATGCTGCGAATTTTCGCAGCTTTTTGTTAAAAATCAAGCAACATTTCAAAGTCCTGCTACTCATGCCAGGAATATAGTATATGCAAATGATAAGTATGTGTTTATAGAAAACACTCTGAAGTCTCTAAAACTGGTTAAATCATGTCACATAACGTGTTTAGGAGTAAAAATCCCTCGAAAAACTGTTCTCCAAAAACACAAAAAATATATTAATCCGCCAGTCAATGTATTGTATTGTTTAAGGCGACTGCAAATACATGAAGATGCCCTGTAAACGCCTACAGCTTCCACATGATGTCGCCAGTGCAGGCATTTCCAGCCTACTTAATCCTTGGTTGTATGACGTTTTGGCCTTTCCTGTTTTAGTCTCTCCACAGGATGTTGTGAAAATGTAAAACATGGACGCTGATTTCAAGACTAGCTGCTATCGAATACAGATCGCCCCGTGATTAATTGTATAGATTATTAACGTTTATTAATACCTAAAGTTGGTTTAGAAAAGTAGTTTGAAGTGATTTGTAAAAGTTTATAGGCAACTTTTGTCATTTTAAAAAGTGATGTTGCGTCTTGTAAAATGGAATATTCCTGGATCAGACCGGTCTAAGGAAAACAACATTTTGGCTATACAATGACGGATTTAATCGGGAAAAAGACCCAATTGTGATGTTTATGGGACATATAGGAGTGCCAACAAAGAAGCTCATCAAAGGTAATGAATGTTTTATATTTTATTTCTGCGTTTTGGTTAGCGCCGGCTACCTCAAAATCTGTTGTTTTAGATGACGTTCCAGTACTTTGGGGGTGCATGCTATCAGATAATAGCTTCTCATGCTTTCGCCGAAAAGCATATTACAAATCTGACTTGGTGGCTAGATTCACAACGAGTGTAGCTTTAATTCAGTACCTTGCATGTGTGTTTTAATGAAAGTTTGAGTTTTATTAAAAACTACTTGAAATTTCCGCTGATTTGATCCCGACAGCGGAACCAAATCCCTAAAAGATTTATTAAGAATTCAACCCCTTGTAATTTATCATACATAATAATATCACTCTAAAAACCAACGACAGACAGTAGTTTATAAATCGGGGTTGATGTGCTCATTGACTGTATTAACTTGGTAACTGAATCAATTTGTTTTTACAGAATTGTTCAGTGTAGGATTGGAATTGGATGTGAGATGGGAATCGTTTGCCCATCCAATATGCATGAATACACAGAGACAGAGAGACCCCTTTTCTTTCTCTTTTATTTTCCCCTCTGTCCATCCCTCTCTCCATACCGGTCTTCATGCCCCCACCCCTCTCTCCTCTGTCCATCCCTCTCTACATACCTTCATGCCCCCACCCCTCTCTCCTCTATCCATCCCTCTCTACATACCTTCATGCCCCCACCCCTCTCTCCTCTGTCCATCCCTCTCTACATACCTTCATGCGTGGCGGTGACTCGGGTCACCCGTGACATAAATCACTGCCAGGGGGACACCCAACAACCTCATTTATCAACGTAATTAGCTCCGCATGGAACTGTTTTAACGTAATATGGATCATTTAGTTATCTGATTTAGAATTTTAGGACCCCTTTAGATAACAACAAGATATGTATAAAATGATTTGATAAAATATTGGATTTGCTCTTTACTACTATAGCCTATAGAGACGCATTGAATAACACATTCATGAATGACAAGCAAAGTCCAAAATGAAAAACAAAATGTTTTTGAAGTGTCTGTCCTATATCTAGGCGATATAAGAAAGCTCAGGAAATACTGTATGTACCATTCAAAAGTGTGGGGTGACTTGTTTCTGAAAGAAAAACACATTTCTTGAACATTGAAATAATATAAAATTGATCACAAATAAAGTGTGGACATTGTTAATGTTGTAAATTACTATTGTAGCTGGAAATGGCAGATTTTTTTTATGGAATATCTACATAGGCGTACAGAGGCCCATTATCAGCAACAATCACTCCTGTGGTCCTTCTGTAGCTCAGTTGGTAGAGCATGGTGCTTGTAACGCCAGGGTAGTGGGTTCGATCCCCGGGACCACCCATACGTAGAATGTATGCACACATGACTGTAAGTCGCTTTGGATAAAAGCGTCTGCTAAATGGCATATATTATTATTATTATATTATTATATTATATTCCAATGGCACGTTGTGTTAGCTAATCCATGTCTATCATTTTAAAAAGCTAGTTGATCTTTAGAAAACCCTTTTGAAATTATGTTTTCACAGCTGGAAACGGTTGTCCTGATTAAAGAAGCAATAAAACTGGCCTTCTTTAGACTAGTTGAGTATCTGGAGCATCAGAGTTTGTGGGTTCAATTACAGGCTCAAAATGGCCAGAAACAAAGTACTTTCTTCTGAAACTCGTCAGTCTATTCTTGTTCTGAGAAATGAAGGCTATTCCATGCGAGAAATTGCCAAGAAACTGAACCTCTTCCCTACAACGCTGTGTACTACTCCTTCACAGAACAAGGGAAGCGAAGGAGGGAGGGAATATTCCCTATGTAGTGCACTACTTTAGACCAGAGCCCTATGGAACCCAATTCCCTATGTAGTGCACTACTTTAGACCAGAGTCCTATGGAACCCAATTCCCTATGTAGTGCACTACTTTAGACCAGAGTCCTATGGAACCCTATTCCCTATATAGTGCACTACTTTGAGGGAGGGAGCGAAGGAAGGGAGGGAAGCGAAGGAGGGAGTGATGAGGGAGCGAAGGGAAGGAGGGGTGAGGGAGGGAAGAGGAGGGATGAGGGAGTGAAGGGAAGGAGGGATGAGGGAGGGAAGAGAAGGAGGGATAAGGAGCGAAGGAAGGGAAGGAGGAATGGGAAGGAAAGAAGGGAAGGAGGAATGCAGGGATTGAAGGAAAGAAGGGAAGGAGGAATGCAGGGATTGAAGGAAAGAAGGGAAGGCTGTTCAGAGATTTCATAGTGTTTCTTCCTCTATGAACAGTTGGCACTCTGGCCCCAAGCGGTGTCACTGCTCCTCTCCTCTCCTCTCCTCTCCTCTCCTCTCCTCTCCTCTCCTCTCCTCTCCTCTCCTCTCCTCTCCTCTCCTCTCCTCTCCTCTCCTCTCCTCTCCTCTCCTCTCCTCTCCTCTCCTCTTCTCCATGCCTTACTCAGAAATGACACATCTGAGGTCTTGTCAAGTCATACCGGGGAGAGAGAGGAGGAGGGCGGGGCCTGAAGACAGATTAGAGAGTGGAGAGTTAGAACAGAAAAATAAAGGATGAGGAAAAAAGAGAGTGAGAGAGAGAGAGAGAAGAAAGGGAACTATACAGAAAGATTTTCTAAAATTGAAGTTATTTTTAAGCATGTTTTCTCTCTCTCTTTTCTCTCTCCCACCATCTAGCTTTCTGTTTATTTTGCCAACCAGGCACAATGGTTGTGATTCTGGCCTGGGGGCAGTACAGCACATACTGACCAGTAGCAAATACTGTCTCCACACCCCTTGTATCAAGCTCTCACTACTCTCCAGACCTGCACTGCCAAGCTCTCACTACTCTCCAGACCTGCACTGCCAAGCCCTCAGCACCCTCCAGACCTGCACTGTCAAGAGTTCACTGCCAGCCTCCCCCCAACCTCCTGGACATACCCTGGTCCACCATATTGTCCATCTGCTCTACAGTGCCTGTGGTATGGAGACAGCATAGCAAGGCTCCCTCCTTATGGGTTAGAATAACAACAAGACTGTTGAAATTGTCGCACGGAATTAGAATGTTCAATGCTGTTCCACTCTTTGGTTCTGTTATCTTCTGAGTTGTGTAGGCAGCTTGACCAATAGCACAGGGGAATGTAGTGTTTTTAGGGAAGTGGTAGAGCTCCCCCAAAAAAAAAAAAAAAAGATAAAATAGACTTGAATGTGAATGCGGATGAATTCAGTGCAAAGTCCTTGCAGTTCACATCTGTATTAAATATTTTCCTTTCCCGCTTTCTCACATTCCCACAGAGTCACATTTGGACGGAGTGTAATATCTCTGTCTTTACAATATCATCCTTTTGAACCCTGAGAGATCCTCTGACTCCATACAGCCTGGACCTCATACCCATCTCCCTCTGACTCCATACAGCCTGGACCTCATACCCATCTCCCTTTGACTCCATACAGCCTGGACCTTATACCCATCTCCCTCTGACTCTGACTCCATACAGCCTGGACCTTATACCCATCTCCCTTTGACTCCATACAGCCTGGACCTTATACCCATCTCCCTCTGACTCTGACTCCATACAGCCTGGACCTTATACCCATCTCCCTCTGACTCCATACAGCCTGGACCTTATACCCATCTCCCTCTGACTCCATACAGCCTGGACCTTATACCCATCTCCCTTTGACTCCATACAGCCTGGACCTTATACCCATCTCCCTTTGACTCCATACAGCCTGGACCTTATACCCATCTCCCTCTGACTCCATACAGCCTGGACCTTATACCCATCTCCCTTTGACTCCATACAGCCTGGACCTTATACCCATCTCCCTTTGACTCCATACAGCCTGGACCTCATACCCATCTCCCTCTGACTCCATACAGCCTGGACCTTATACCCATCTCCCTTTGACTCCATACAGCCTGGACCTCATACCCATCTCCCTCTGACACCATACAGCCTGGACCTTATACCCATCTCCCTCTGACTCTGACTCCATACAGCCTGGACCTTATACCCATCTCCCTCTGACTCCATACAGCCTGGACCTTATACCCATCTCCCTTTGACTCCATACAGCCTGGACCTCATACCCATCTCCCTTTGACTCCATACAGCCTGGACCTCATACCCATCTCCCTCTGACTCCATACAGCCTGGACCTTATACCCATCTCCCTCTGACTCTGACTCCATACAGCCTGGACCTTATACCCATCTCCCTCTGACTCCATACAGCCTGGACCTTATACCCATCTCCCTTTGACTCCATACAGCCTGGACCTTATACCCATCTCCCTCTGACTCCATATAGCCTGGACCTTATACCCATCTCCCTTTGACTCCATACAGCCTGGACCTTATACCCATCTCCCTTTGACTCCATACAGCCTGGACCTTATACCCATCTCCCTTTGACTCCATACAGCCTGGACCTTATACCCATCTCCCTTTGACTCCATACAGCCTGGACCTTATACCCATCTCCCTTTGACTCCATACAGCCTGGACCCATCTCCCTTTGACTCCATATAGCCTGGACCTTATACCCATCTCCCTCTGACTCCATACAGCCTGGACCTTATACCCATCTCCCTCTGACTCCATACAGCCTGGACCTTATACCCATCTCCCTCTGACTCCATATAGCCTGGACCTTATACCCATCTCCCTCTGACTCCATATAGCCTGGACCTTATACCCATCTCCCTCTGACTCCATACAGCCTGGACCTTATACCAATCTCCCTCTGACTCCATACAGCCTGGACCTTATACCCATCTCCCTCTGACTCCATACAGCCTGGACCTTATACCCATCTCCCTCTGACTCCATACAGCCTGGACCTTATACCCCTCTCCCTTTGAGTCCATACAGCCTGGACCTTATACCCATCTCCCTTTGACTACATACAGCCTGGACCTCATACCCATCTCCCTTTGACTCACCCACCTGGATTCGGTCTTCTGTAGCAACATTTTAATAAATTGTGTTTTTGACATTGGATAAAAGTAGAGATTCGGAGCTTCAACATGGTATATCATACTGTGCATTTTGAGGAACAATGGGAAAGTAATTCTGCTTTGAAAGTTGATGAACTTAACCTCACTTTTGACTGTTTTATTTTCCACCATAATTTGCAAATAAATTCATTAAAAATCCTACAATGTGAATTACAGGCCTCTCTCATCTTTTTAAGTGGGAGAACTTGCACAATTGGTGGCTGACTAAATACTTGTTTGCCCTACTGTATTTTAATTGCGAGCCCTCCAGTTTCACTGGACGTTGTCCTGCTAGTGGGATGCCCTAACAACTAGGCTGGCAATTTAACAATTGTATTCGTATTTACAGATAGCATAGATGTTTGTTATTAAGGCAAATGAAAGTTCACATGTTCAAGATTTTGCATTTCTGCCAAAAATCACATTTTGAACTCCTGTGAAGTTGTGACTTGCAGCATACGCCTAGTTTCACAATAAGCCCATCTCCCTTTTAACAAATTAAACTCTTTTTCATCCTTCAATTTCTCCTTTTATTTCTCTACTCTTCCCTTCCTTCATACCTTTCTCACTCTCTGCCTTTTCATTTCCTCCCTTTCCTCCCCACCCACTCCCCCTTGCTTTCTGCCTTCTCCCCTTTTACTTCTGTTTTTCTCTCCTGCCTCTCTCCACTTTCTCTCTCTCTGTGTGTGTGTGTGTGTGTGTGTGTGTGTGTGTGTGTGTGTGTGTGTGTGTGTGTGTGTGTGTGTGTGTGTGTGTGTGTGTGTGTGTGTGTGTGTGTGTGTGTGTGTGTGTGTGTGTGTGTGTGTGTGTGTGTGTGTGTGTGTGTGGCAGTCAGGAGAGAGGAGATGACAATTGAAGAGGATGAGAGTTACATGCTGAAATAAGGCTGGTCTTGCCTGTCCGGCTCTTCTCTGTTGTGGGCCAATATAATAGAAATAACCCTGTCTGACTCCTGTCTGCTGTGGGCCAATATAATAGAAATAACCCTGCTGTTGCCTGTCTGACTCCTGTCTGCTGTGGGCCAATATAATAGAAATAACCCTGCTGTTGCCTGTCTGACTCCTGTCTGCTGTGGGCCAATATAATAGAAATAACCCTGCTGTTGCCTGTCTGACTCCTGTCTGCTGTGGGCCAATATAATAGAAATAACCCTGCTGTTGCCTGTCTGACTCCTGTCTGCTGTGGGCCAATATGATAGAAATAACCCTGTCTGACTCCTGTCTGCTGTGGGCCAATATGATAGAAATAACCCTGTCTGACTCCTGTCTGCTGTGGGCCAATATGATAGAAATAACCCTGTCTGACTCCTGTCTGCTGTGGGCCAATATAATAGAAATAACCCTGTCTGACTCCTGTCTGCTGTGGGCCAATATAATAGAAATAACCCTGTCTGACTCCTGTCTGCTGTGGGCCAATATGATAGAAATAACCCTGTCTGACTCCTGTCTGTTGTGGGCCAATATAATAGGTGTGTTTCTGAGTACCAAATGGAGTCCTATTCCCTTTGTAGTGCACTACTTGTCAAAGTATGTGCAAAGTAGTGCACTTCATAGGGAATGAGGAGCCACTTGGATGTCATCTACATATCAAATGGACCAAAAATGACACGCTGGATTAGTTTAGTGATGTTGTCAACTGGAACCAAGAGGTTTACCAGAAATCTCCTCCCTGTTTCTTTTCATACGAACACCATCAAAGGATGTGTGTTTCAGCTAAGTGTTTTTCGAACAAATTACCAGCGTTGGGGAGTAGTGAACCCCTTGTGTTTTTCGTTCTAACTACTGGAACTACACACTACTGTTTTACCATGTAGCTAACTACTGGAACTACACACTACTGTTTTACTATGTAGCGGTTTAGATAACTACTGGAACTACACACTACTGTTTTACCATGTAGCGGTGTAGCTAACTACTGGAACTACACACTACTGTTTTACCATGTAGCGGTGTAGCTAACTACTGGAACTACACACTACTGTTTTACTATGTAGCTAACTACTGGAACTACACACTACTGTTTTACTATGTAGCGGTTTAGCTAACTACTGGAACTACACACTACTGTTTTACCATGTAGCGGTGTAGCTAACTACTGGAACTACACACTACTGTTTTAACATGTAGCGGTGTAGCTAACTACTGCAACTACACACTACTGTTTTACTATGTAGCGGTGTAGCTAACTACTGGAACTACACACTACTGTTTTACCATGTAGCGGTGTAGCTAACTACTGGAACTACACACTACTGTTTTACCATGTAGCTAACTACTGGAACTACACACTACTGTTTTACCATGTAGCGGTGTAGCTAACTACTGGAACTACACACTACTGTTTTACCATGTAGCTAACTACTGGAACTACACACTACTGTTTTACCATGTAGCGGTGTAGCTAACTACTGGGACTGCACACTACTGTTTTACCATGTAGCGGTGTAGCTAACTACCTGCCTAACTGTCACTTGAAACATAGTGTTGTGTGTAATTGGCTAAAGTACATAATCTGTTCTTGCAATTTGTAGTCTATGACATTTCAGATTTACAGGTACAAATGATACTTTTTTTTATAAAGTAGTTTGAATGTATTGAAACAGCTTTTAGAAAGTAACTATAGTTAACTATATTTTTACTGAAAGGTAGATTTACTGTAGCTTAACATATGTTGTTGTGAAATAATTGGTAGCACGGTAAACACAGCCAATTACCATATACAGTATGTTCCACCGTGGTGAAAACAGAGTAAAAACAGAGGGAAGGCTGCCGTCCTATCGGCTCTTAACCAACTGCGCTATTTTTTTATTTATTTTTGCTTTGTTCGTAACTTGTTTTGCACAGAAATGTTGCTGCTACCGTCTATTATGAGCGAAAAGAGCTTCTGGACATCAGAACTGTGATTGCTCACCTCAAACTGGACGAAGAGTTCTTCAATGAGTCAGACGGGACGGGATATACTACTACAGACACCCGACCAGGCCCAGATCCCCGTGATTCACTGGAGAAGGAAACTGAGATTTAATGGAAAGAGATCAGTGTGCCTTGTGAGGATCAGGTGACGAGTGGCTAATCTGCCTTTGCCTTCTGTCATGCTAGCTAACATTCAATCTCTGGAAAATAGATGGAACGAGCTGAATGCACGTATATCCTACCAACGGGACATTAAAAACTGTAATATCGTATGTTTCTCCCAGTCGTGGCTAAACTACGACATAAAGAACATACAGCTGGAGGGTTATACACTCCATCATTAGGACAGAACAGCAGCCTCTGGTAAGACACGGGGCGGGGGCCTATGCATATATGTGAACAACAGCTGGTGCACGATATCTAAGGAAGTCTCAAGAATTTTCACGCCTGAGGTAGAGTATCTCATGATAAGCTGTAGACCACACTATCTATCTAGACAGTTTTCATCTGTATTTTTCGTAGCTGTCTACATACCATAACAGACCAATGCTGGCACTAAACCCATGCTGAATGAGCTGTATACTACCATAAGCAAACAGGAAAACGCTCATCCAGAAGCGGCGCTCCTAGTGGCTGGGGACTTTAATGCAGTTTTACCTCATTTCTATCATCATGTTAAATGTGCAACCAGAGAGAAAAAAATAAAAATTCTAGACCACCTTTACTCCACACAGAGTGACGCTTACAAAGCTCTCCCTCGCCCTCCATTTGGTAAATCTGACCATATTTATACCCTCCTGATTCCTGATAACAATCAAATATCAAAGCAGGAAGCACCAGTGACTCGGTCTATAAAAAAGTGGTGAGATGAAGCAGACGCTAAACTACAGGACTGTTTTGCTATCACAGACTGGAATATGTTCTGGGATTCTTCCGATGAGATAGAGGCGTAAACCACATCAGTCACTGGCTTTATCAATAAGTGCATCGAGGATGTTGTCTCCACAGTGACTGTACGTACATACCCCAACCAGAAGCCATGGATTACAGGCAACAATCGCAGTGAGCTAAAGGGTAGAGCTGCCGCTTTCAAGGAGCAGGACTTTAAGCCGGAAGCTTATAAGAAATCCCGCTATGCCCTCCGACGAACATCAAACAGGCAAAGCTTCAATACAGGACGAAGATTGAATCTGCCCAGTGACACAAGCCTATCAGATGAGCTAAATAGTTTATATGCTCGCTTCGAGGCAAGTAACACTGAAACATGCATGAGAGCGTCAGCTGTTCCGGATGACTGTGATCACCTTTAAACAGACCATCAAACATTCACACCATTCAACATTCACAAGGCTGCAGGGCCAGAAGGTACCAGGATGTGTACTCCGACCATGCACTGACCAACCCTCAGGGGTGCGTGCTCAGCCTCCTCCTGTACACCCTGTTCACTCATGACTGCATGGCCAGGCACGACTCCAACACCACCATTAAGTTTACTGATAACACAACAGTGACAAGGATGAGACAGCCTGTAGGTTAGGAGGTCAGAGACTTGACGTGGTGCAAGGACAACAACGTCTCCCTCAATATGATCAAGACAAAGGAGATGATTGTGGACTACATGAGGAGGACAGAGCACGCCCCCATTCTCATAGATGGGGCTGTAGTAGAGCAGGTTGAGAGCTTCAAGTTCCTTGATGTCCACATCACCAACAAACTAACATGGTCCAAACACACCAAGACAGTCGTGAAGAGGGCATGACAAAGCCTATTCCCCCTCAGGAGACTGAAATGATTTGGCATGGGTCCTCAGATCCTCAAAAAGTTTTACAGGTGCAGCATCAAGAGCATGGTTGCATCACTGCCTGGTAAAGGCAACTGCTCGGCCTTCGACCGCAAGGCACTACAGAGGGTAGTGGGTACGGTCCAGTACTTCACCAGGGCCAAGCTTCCAGCCATCCAGGACCTCTATACCAGGCGGTGTCCGAGGAAGGACCTAACATTTACATTACATTTACTAAAAATGGTCAAAGACTCCAGTCACCCTATTCATAGACTGTTCTCTCTGCTATCACACGGCAAGCGGTACCGGAGCGCCAAGTCTAGGTCCAAGAGGCTTTTAAACAGCTTATAACCCTAAGCCATAAGCCTCCTGAACAGCTAATCAAATGGCTCCCCAGACTATTTGCATTGACCTCCCCTTTTACACAACTGCTACTCTGTTATTATCTATGCATAATAACTTTACATACATGTACATATTTCTTCAATTTCCTCAACACCGGTGCCCCGCACATTGACTCTGTACTTGTACCACCTGTATACAGCCTCCACATTGACTCTGTACCGTAATACCCTGTATATAGCCTCCACATTGACTCTGTACCATAATACCCTGTATATAGCCTCCACATTGACTCTGTACTATAATACCCTGTATGTAGCCTCCACATTGACTCTGTACCGTAATACCCTGTATATAGCCTCCACAATGGCACTGTGGTCCTTCTGTAGCTCAGTTGGTAGAGCATGGCGCTTGTAACGCCAGGGTAGTGGGTTCGATCCCCGGGACCACCCATACGTAGAATGTAAGCACACATGACTGTAAGTCGCTTTGGATAAAAGCGTCTGCTAAATGGCATATATTATTATTATTATTATTTTTACCATAATACCCTGTATATAGCCTCTACATTGACTCTGTACCGTAATACCCTGTATATAACCTCCACATTGACTCTGTGCCGTAATACCCTGTATATAGCCTCCACATTGACTCTGTACTGTAATACCCTGTATATAGCGTCCACATTGACTCTGTACCGTAATACCCTCTATATAGCCTTCTCATTGACTCTGTACCGTAATACCATGTATATAGCCTCCACATTGACTCTGTACCGGTACCCCTGTATATAGCCTCCACATTGACTCTGTACCGTAATACCCTGTATATAGCCTCCACATTGTTATTTTACTGCTGCACTTTAATTATTTGTTATTTTTATCTCTTACGTATTTTCTTAGAACTGCATTGTTGGTTAAGGGCTTGTAAGTCAGCACTTCACTGTAAGGTCTGCACCTGTTGGTTAAGGGCTTGTAAGTCAGCACTTCACTGTAAGGTCTGCACCTGTTGGTTAAGGGCTTGTAAGGCAGCACTTCACTGTAAGGTCTGCACCTGTTGGTTAAGGGCTTGTAAGTCAGCACTTCACTGTAAGGTCTACCTACACCTGTTGGTTAAGGGCTTGTAAGTCAGCACTTCACTGTAAGTTCTACACCTAAATCTCAGCATTACCGATCTCTAATCAGCCTCCAGGTCCCTGGTAAATCTCAGCATTACCGATCTCTAATCAGCCTTATCGGGCTGTAGTGGTCTTTCTCCAGTTCTCTGGTAAATCTCAGCATTACCGATCTCTAATCAGCCTCCAGGTCTCTGGTAAATCTCAGCATTACCGACCTCTAATCAGCCTCCAGAAATATATTAATCCGCCAGTCAATGTATTGTATTGTTTAAGGCGACTGCAAATACATGAAGATGCCCTGTAAACGCCTACAGCTTCCACATGATGTCGCCAGTGCAGGCATTTCCAGCCTACTTAATCCTTGGTTGTATGACGTTTTGGCCTTTCCTGTTTTAGTCTCTCCACAGGATGTTGTGAAAATGTAAAACATGGACGCTGATTTCAAGACTAGCTGCTATCGAATACAGATCGCCCCGTGATTAATTGTATAGATTATTAACGTTTATTAATACCTAAAGTTGGTTTAGAAAAGTAGTTTGAAGTGATTTGTAAAAGTTTATAGGCAACTTTTGTCATTTTAAAAAGTGATGTTGCGTCTTGTAAAATGGAATATTCCTGGATCAGACCGGTCTAAGGAAAACAACATTTTGGCTATACAATGACGGATTTAATCGGGAAAAAGACCCAATTGTGATGTTTATGGGACATATAGGAGTGCCAACAAAGAAGCTCATCAAAGGTAATGAATGTTTTATATTTTATTTCTGCGTTTTGGTTAGCGCCGGCTACCGCAAAATCTGTTGTTTTAGATGACGTTCCAGTACTTTGGGGGTGCATGCTATCAGATAATAGCTTCTCATGCTTTCGCCGAAAAGCATATTACAAATCTGACTTGGTGGCTAGATTCACAACGAGTGTAGCTTTAATTCAGTACCTTGCATGTGTGTTTTAATGAAAGTTTGAGTTTTATTAAAAACTACTTGAAATTTCCGCTGATTTGATCCCGACAGCGGAACCAAATCCCTAAAAGATTTATTAAGAATTCAACCCCTTGTAATTTATCATACATAATAATATCACTCTAAAAACCAACGACAGACAGTAGTTTATAAATCGGGGTTGATGTGCTCATTGACTGTATTAACTTGGTAACTGAATCAATTTGTTTTTACAGAATTGTTCAGTGTAGGATTGGAATTGGATGTGAGATGGGAATCGTTTGCCCATCCAATATGCATGAATACACAGAGACAGAGAGACCCCTTTTCTTTCTCTTTTATTTTCCCCTCTGTCCATCCCTCTCTCCATACCGGTCTTCATGCCCCCACCCCTCTCTCCTCTGTCCATCCCTCTCTACATACCTTCATGCCCCCACCCCTCTCTCCTCTATCCATCCCTCTCTACATACCTTCATGCCCCCACCCCTCTCTCCTCTGTCCATCCCTCTCTACATACCTTCATGCGTGGCGGTGACTCGGGTCACCCGTGACATAAATCACTGCCAGGGGACACCCAACAACCTCATTTATCAACGTAATTAGCTCCGCATGGAACTGTTTTAACGTAATATGGATCATTTAGTTATCTGATTTAGAATTTTAGGACCCCTTTAGATAACAACAAGATATGTATAAAATGATTTGATAAAATATTGGATTTGCTCTTTACTACTATAGCCTATAGAGACGCATTGAATAACACATTCATGAATGACAAGCAAAGTCCAAAATGAAAAACAAAATGTTTTTGAAGTGTCTGTCCTATATCTAGGCGATATAAGAAAGCTCAGGAAATACTGTATGTACCATTCAAAAGTGTGGGGTGACTTGTTTCTGAAAGAAAAACACATTTCTTGAACATTGAAATAATATAAAATTGATCACAAATAAAGTGTGGACATTGTTAATGTTGTAAATTACTATTGTAGCTGGAAATGGCAGATTTTTTTTATGGAATATCTACATAGGCGTACAGAGGCCCATTATCAGCAACAATCACTCCTGTGGTCCTTCTGTAGCTCAGTTGGTAGAGCATGGTGCTTGTAACGCCAGGGTAGTGGGTTCGATCCCCGGGACCACCCATACGTAGAATGTATGCACACATGACTGTAAGTCGCTTTGGATAAAAGCGTCTGCTAAATGGCATATATTATTATTATTATATTATTATATTATATTCCAATGGCACGTTGTGTTAGCTAATCCATGTCTATCATTTTAAAAAGCTAGTTGATCTTTAGAAAACCCTTTTGAAATTATGTTTTCACAGCTGGAAACGGTTGTCCTGATTAAAGAAGCAATAAAACTGGCCTTCTTTAGACTAGTTGAGTATCTGGAGCATCAGAGTTTGTGGGTTCAATTACAGGCTCAAAATGGCCAGAAACAAAGTACTTTCTTCTGAAACTCGTCAGTCTATTCTTGTTCTGAGAAATGAAGGCTATTCCATGCGAGAAATTGCCAAGAAACTGAAGCTCTCGTACAACGCTGTGTACTACTCCCTTCACAGAACAAGGGAAGCGAAGGAGGGAGGGAGTATTCCCTATGTAGTGCACTACTTTAGACCAGAGCCCTATGGAACCCAATTCCCTATGTAGTGCACTACTTTAGACCAGAGTCCTATGGAACCCAATTCCCTATGTAGTGCACTACTTTAGACCAGAGTCCTATGGAACCCTATTCCCTATATAGTGCACTACTTTGAGGGAGGGAGCGAAGGAAGGGAGGGAAGCGAAGGAGGGAGTGATGAGGGAGCGAAGGGAAGGAGGGGTGAGGGAGGGAAGAGGAGGGATGAGGGAGTGAAGGGAAGGAGGGATGAGGGAGGGAAGAGAAGGAGGGATAAGGAGCGAAGGAAGGGAAGGAGGAATGGGAAGGAAAGAAGGGAAGGAGGAATGCAGGGATTGAAGGAAAGAAGGGAAGGAGGAATGCAGGGATTGAAGGAAAGAAGGGAAGGCTGTTCAGAGATTTCATAGTGTTTCTTCCTCTATGAACAGTTGGCACTCTGGCCCCAAGCGGTGTCACTGCTCCTCTCCTCTCCTCTCCTCTCCTCTCCTCTCCTCTCCTCTCCTCTCCTCTCCTCTCCTCTCCTCTCCTCTCCTCTCCTCTCCTCTCCTCTCCTCTCCTCTCCTCTCCTCTCCTCTCCTCTCCTCTCCTCTCCTCTTCTCCATGCCTTACTCAGAAATGACACATCTGAGGTCTTGTCAAGTCATACCGGGGAGAGAGAGGAGGAGGGCGGGGCCTGAAGACAGATTAGAGAGTGGAGAGTTAGAACAGAAAAATAAAGGATGAGGAAAAAAGAGAGTGAGAGAGAGAGAGAGAAGAAAGGGAACTATACAGAAAGATTTTCTAAAATTGAAGTTATTTTTAAGCATGTTTTCTCTCTCTCTTTTCTCTCTCCCACCATCTAGCTTTCTGTTTATTTTGCCAACCAGGCACAATGGTTGTGATTCTGGCCTGGGGGCAGTACAGCACATACTGACCAGTAGCAAATACTGTCTCCACACCCCTTGTATCAAGCTCTCACTACTCTCCAGACCTGCACTGCCAAGCTCTCACTACTCTCCAGACCTGCACTGCCAAGCCCTCAGCACCCTCCAGACCTGCACTGTCAAGAGTTCACTGCCAGCCTCCCCCCAACCTCCTGGACATACCCTGGTCCACCATATTGTCCATCTGCTCTACAGTGCCTGTGGTATGGAGACAGCATAGCAAGGCTCCCTCCTTATGGGTTAGAATAACAACAAGACTGTTGAAATTGTCGCACGGAATTAGAATGTTCAATGCTGTTCCACTCTTTGGTTCTGTTATCTTCTGAGTTGTGTAGGCAGCTTGACCAATAGCACAGGGGAATGTAGTGTTTTTAGGGAAGTGGTAGAGCTCCCCCCCCCCCAAAAAAAGATAAAATAGACTTGAATGTGAATGCGGATGAATTCAGTGCAAAGTCCTTGCAGTTCACATCTGTATTAAATATTTTCCTTTCCCGCTTTCTCACATTCCCACAGAGTCACATTTGGACGGAGTGTAATATCTCTGTCTTTACAATATCATCCTTTTGAACCCTGAGAGATCCTCTGACTCCATACAGCCTGGACCTCATACCCATCTCCCTCTGACTCCATACAGCCTGGACCTCATACCCATCTCCCTTTGACTCCATACAGCCTGGACCTTATACCCATCTCCCTCTGACTCTGACTCCATACAGCCTGGACCTTATACCCATCTCCCTTTGACTCCATACAGCCTGGACCTTATACCCATCTCCCTCTGACTCTGACTCCATACAGCCTGGACCTTATACCCATCTCCCTTTGACTCCATACAGCCTGGACCTTATACCCATCTCCCTCTGACTCCATACAGCCTGGACCTTATACCCATCTCCCTTTGACTCCATACAGCCTGGACCTTATACCCATCTCCCTTTGACTCCATACAGCCTGGACCTTATACCCATCTCCCTTTGACTCCATACAGCCTGGACCTTATACCCATCTCCCTCTGACTCCATACAGCCTGGACCTTATACCCATCTCCCTTTGACTCCATACAGCCTTAGACCTTATACCCATCTCCCTCTGACTCCATATAGCCTGGACCTTATACCCATCTCCCTTTGACTCCATACAGCCTGGACCTTATACCCATCTCCCTTTGACTCCATACAGCCTGGACCTTATACCCATCTCCCTTTGACTCCATACAGCCTGGACCTTATACCCATCTCCCTTTGACTCCATACAGCCTGGACCTCATACCCATCTCCCTCTGACTCCATACAGCCTGGACCTTATACCCATCTCCCTTTGACTCCATACAGCCTGGACCTCATACCCATCTCCCTCTGACACCATACAGCCTGGACCTTATACCCATCTCCCTCTGACTCTGACTCCATACAGCCTGGACCTTATACCCATCTCCCTCTGACTCCATACAGCCTGGACCTTATACCCATCTCCCTTTGACTCCATACAGCCTGGACCTCATACCCATCTCCCTTTGACTCCATACAGCCTGGACCTCATACCCATCTCCCTCTGACTCCATACAGCCTGGACCTTATACCCATCTCCCTCTGACTCTGACTCCATACAGCCTGGACCTTATACCCATCTCCCTCTGACTCCATACAGCCTGGACCTTATACCCATCTCCCTTTGACTCCATACAGCCTGGACCTTATACCCATCTCCCTCTGACTCCATATAGCCTGGACCTTATACCCATCTCCCTTTGACTCCATACAGCCTGGACCTTATACCCATCTCCCTTTGACTCCATACAGCCTGGACCTTATACCCATCTCCCTTTGACTCCATACAGCCTGGACCTTATACCCATCTCCCTTTGACTCCATACAGCCTGGACCTTATACCCATCTCCCTTTGACTCCATACAGCCTGGACCCATCTCCCTTTGACTCCATATAGCCTGGACCTTATACCCATCTCCCTCTGACTCCATACAGCCTGGACCTTATACCCATCTCCCTCTGACTCCATACAGCCTGGACCTTATACCCATCTCCCTCTGACTCCATATAGCCTGGACCTTATACCCATCTCCCTCTGACTCCATATAGCCTGGACCTTATACCCATCTCCCTCTGACTCCATACAGCCTGGACCTTATACCAATCTCCCTCTGACTCCATACAGCCTGGACCTTATACCCATCTCCCTCTGACTCCATACAGCCTGGACCTTATACCCATCTCCCTCTGACTCCATACAGCCTGGACCTTATACCCCTCTCCCTTTGAGTCCATACAGCCTGGACCTTATACCCATCTCCCTTTGACTACATACAGCCTGGACCTCATACCCATCTCCCTTTGACTCACCCACCTGGATTCGGTCTTCTGTAGCAACATTTTAATAAATTGTGTTTTTGACATTGGATAAAAGTAGAGATTCGGAGCTTCAACATGGTATATCATACTGTGCATTTTGAGGAACAATGGGAAAGTAATTCTGCTTTGAAAGTTGATGAACTTAACCTCACTTTTGACTGTTTTATTTTCCACCATAATTTGCAAATAAATTCATTAAAAATCCTACAATGTGAATTACAGGCCTCTCTCATCTTTTTAAGTGGGAGAACTTGCACAATTGGTGGCTGACTAAATACTTGTTTGCCCTACTGTATTTTAATTGCGAGCCCTCCAGTTTCACTGGACGTTGTCCTGCTAGTGGGATGCCCTAACAACTAGGCTGGCAATTTAACAATTGTATTCGTATTTACAGATAGCATAGATGTTTGTTATTAAGGCAAATGAAAGTTCACATGTTCAAGATTTTGCATTTCTGCCAAAAAATCACATTTTGAACTCCTGTGAAGTTGTGACTTGCAGCATACGCCTAGTTTCACAATAAGCCCATCTCCCTTTTAACAAATTAAACTCTTTTTCATCCTTCAATTTCTCCTTTTATTTCTCTACTCTTCCCTTCCTTCATACCTTTCTCACTCTCTGCCTTTTCATTTCCTCCCTTTCCTCCCCACCCACTCCCCCTTGCTTTCTGCCTTCTCCCCTTTTACTTCTGTTTTTCTCTCCTGCCTCTCTCCACTTTCTCTCTCTCTGTGTGTGTGTGTGTGTGTGTGTGTGTGTGTGTGTGTGTGTGTGTGTGTGTGTGTGTGTGTGTGTGTGTGTGTGTGTGTGTGTGTGTGTGTGTGTGTGTGTGTGTGTGTGTGTGTGTGTGTGTGTGTGTGTGTGTGTGTGTGTGTGTGTGTGTGTGTGTGTGTGTGCAGTCAGGAGAGAGGAGATGACAATTGAAGAGGATGAGAGTTACATGCTGAAATAAGGCTGGTCTTGCCTGTCCGGCTCTTCTCTGTTGTGGGCCAATATAATAGAAATAACCCTGTCTGACTCCTGTCTGCTGTGGGCCAATATAATAGAAATAACCCTGCTGTTGCCTGTCTGACTCCTGTCTGCTGTGGGCCAATATAATAGAAATAACCCTGCTGTTGCCTGTCTGACTCCTGTCTGCTGTGGGCCAATATAATAGAAATAACCCTGCTGTTGCCTGTCTGACTCCTGTCTGCTGTGGGCCAATATAATAGAAATAACCCTGCTGTTGCCTGTCTGACTCCTGTCTGCTGTGGGCCAATATGATAGAAATAACCCTGTCTGACTCCTGTCTGCTGTGGGCCAATATGATAGAAATAACCCTGTCTGACTCCTGTCTGCTGTGGGCCAATATGATAGAAATAACCCTGTCTGACTCCTGTCTGCTGTGGGCCAATATAATAGAAATAACCCTGTCTGACTCCTGTCTGCTGTGGGCCAATATAATAGAAATAACCCTGTCTGACTCCTGTCTGCTGTGGGCCAATATGATAGAAATAACCCTGTCTGACTCCTGTCTGTTGTGGGCCAATATAATAGGTGTGTTTCTGAGTACCAAATGGAGTCCTATTCCCTTTGTAGTGCACTACTTGTCAAAGTATGTGCAAAGTAGTGCACTTCATAGGGAATGAGGAGCCACTTGGATGTCATCTACATATCAAATGGACCAAAAATGACACGCTGGATTAGTTTAGTGATGTTGTCAACTGGAACCAAGAGGTTTACCAGAAATCTCCTCCCTGTTTCTTTTCATACGAACACCATCAAAGGATGTGTGTTTCAGCTAAGTGTTTTTCGAACAAATTACCAGCGTTGGGGAGTAGTGAACCCCTTGTGTTTTTCGTTCTAACTACTGGAACTACACACTACTGTTTTACCATGTAGCTAACTACTGGAACTACACACTACTGTTTTACTATGTAGCGGTTTAGATAACTACTGGAACTACACACTACTGTTTTACCATGTAGCGGTGTAGCTAACTACTGGAACTACACACTACTGTTTTACCATGTAGCGGTGTAGCTAACTACTGGAACTACACACTACTGTTTTACTATGTAGCTAACTACTGGAACTACACACTACTGTTTTACTATGTAGCGGTTTAGCTAACTACTGGAACTACACACTACTGTTTTACCATGTAGCGGTGTAGCTAACTACTGGAACTACACACTACTGTTTTAACATGTAGCGGTGTAGCTAACTACTGCAACTACACACTACTGTTTTACTATGTAGCGGTGTAGCTAACTACTGGAACTACACACTACTGTTTTACCATGTAGCGGTGTAGCTAACTACTGGAACTACACACTACTGTTTTACCATGTAGCTAACTACTGGAACTACACACTACTGTTTTACCATGTAGCGGTGTAGCTAACTACTGGAACTACACACTACTGTTTTACCATGTAGCTAACTACTGGAACTACACACTACTGTTTTACCATGTAGCGGTGTAGCTAACTACTGGGACTGCACACTACTGTTTTACCATGTAGCGGTGTAGCTAACTACCTGCCTAACTGTCACTTGAAACATAGTGTTGTGTGTAATTGGCTAAAGTACATAATCTGTTCTTGCAATTTGTAGTCTATGACATTTCAGATTTACAGGTACAAATGATACTTTTTTTTATAAAGTAGTTTGAATGTATTGAAACAGCTTTTAGAAAGTAACTATAGTTAACTATATTTTTACTGAAAGGTAGATTTACTGTAGCTTAACATATGTTGTTGTGAAATAATTGGTAGCACGGTAAACACAGCCAATTACCATATACAGTATGTTCCACCGTGGTGAAAACAGAGTAAAAACAGAGGGGAAGGCTGCCGTCCTATCGGCTCTTAACCAACTGCGCTATTTTTTTATTTATTTTTGCTTTGTTCGTAACTTGTTTTGCACAGAAATGTTGCTGCTACCGTCTATTATGAGCGAAAAGAGCTTCTGGACATCAGAACTGTGATTGCTCACCTCAAACTGGACGAAGAGTTCTTCAATGAGTCAGACGGGACGGGATATACTACTACAGACACCCGACCAGGCCCAGATCCCCGTGATTCACTGGAGAAGGAAACTGAGATTTAATGGAAAGAGATCAGTGTGCCTTGTGAGGATCAGGTGACGAGTGGCTAATCTGCCTTTGCCTTCTGTCATGCTAGCTAACATTCAATCTCTGGAAAATAGATGGAACGAGCTGAATGCACGTATATCCTACCAACGGGACATTAAAAACTGTAATATCGTATGTTTCTCCCAGTCGTGGCTAAACTACGACATAAAGAACATACAGCTGGAGGGTTATACACTCCATCATTAGGACAGAACAGCAGCCTCTGGTAAGACACGGGGCGGGGGCCTATGCATATATGTGAACAACAGCTGGTGCACGATATCTAAGGAAGTCTCAAGAATTTTCACGCCTGAGGTAGAGTATCTCATGATAAGCTGTAGACCACACTATCTATCTAGACAGTTTTCATCTGTATTTTTCGTAGCTGTCTACATACCATAACAGACCAATGCTGGCACTAAACCCATGCTGAATGAGCTGTATACTACCATAAGCAAACAGGAAAACGCTCATCCAGAAGCGGCGCTCCTAGTGGCTGGGGACTTTAATGCAGTTTTACCTCATTTCTATCATCATGTTAAATGTGCAACCAGAGAGAAAAAATAAAAATTCTAGACCACCTTTACTCCACACAGAGTGACGCTTACAAAGCTCTCCCTCGCCCTCCATTTGGTAAATCTGACCATATTTATACCCTCCTGATTCCTGATAACAATCAAATATCAAAGCAGGAAGCACCAGTGACTCGGTCTATAAAAAAGTGGTGAGATGAAGCAGACGCTAAACTACAGGACTGTTTTGCTATCACAGACTGGAATATGTTCTGGGATTCTTCCGATGAGATAGAGGCGTAAACCACATCAGTCACTGGCTTTATCAATAAGTGCATCGAGGATGTTGTCTCCACAGTGACTGTACGTACATACCCCAACCAGAAGCCATGGATTACAGGCAACAATCGCAGTGAGCTAAAGGGTAGAGCTGCCGCTTTCAAGGAGCAGGACTTTAAGCCGGAAGCTTATAAGAAATCCCGCTATGCCCTCCGACGAACATCAAACAGGCAAAGCTTCAATACAGGACGAAGATTGAATCTGCCCAGTGACACAAGCCTATCAGATGAGCTAAATAGTTTATATGCTCGCTTCGAGGCAAGTAACACTGAAACATGCATGAGAGCGTCAGCTGTTCCGGATGACTGTGATCACCTTTAAACAGACCATCAAACATTCACACCATTCAACATTCACAAGGCTGCAGGGCCAGAAGGTACCAGGATGTGTACTCCGACCATGCACTGACCAACCCTCAGGGGTGCGTGCTCAGCCTCCTCCTGTACACCCTGTTCACTCATGACTGCATGGCCAGGCACGACTCCAACACCACCATTAAGTTTACTGATAACACAACAGTGACAAGGATGAGACAGCCTGTAGGTTAGGAGGTCAGAGACTTGACGTGGTGCAAGGACAACAACGTCTCCCTCAATATGATCAAGACAAAGGAGATGATTGTGGACTACATGAGAAGGAGGACAGAGCACGCCCCCATTCTCATAGATGGGGCTGTAGTAGAGCAGGTTGAGAGCTTCAAGTTCCTTGATGTCCACATCACCAACAAACTAACATGGTCCAAACACACCAAGACAGTCGTGAAGAGGGCATGACAAAGCCTATTCCCCCTCAGGAGACTGAAATGATTTGGCATGGGTCCTCAGATCCTCAAAAGTTTTACAGGTGCAGCATCAAGAGCATGGTTGCATCACTGCCTGGTAAAGGCAACTGCTCGGCCTTCGACCGCAAGGCACTACAGAGGGTAGTGGGTACGGTCCAGTACTTCACCAGGGCCAAGCTTCCAGCCATCCAGGACCTCTATACCAGGCGGTGTCCGAGGAAGGACCTAACATTTACATTACATTTACTAAAAATGGTCAAAGACTCCAGTCACCCTATTCATAGACTGTTCTCTCTGCTATCACACGGCAAGCGGTACCGGAGCGCCAAGTCTAGGTCCAAGAGGCTTTTAAACAGCTTATAACCCTAAGCCATAAGCCTCCTGAACAGCTAATCAAATGGCTCCCCAGACTATTTGCATTGACCTCCCCTTTTACACAACTGCTACTCTGTTATTATCTATGCATAATAACTTTACATACATGTACATATTTCTTCAATTTCCTCAACACCGGTGCCCCCGCACATTGACTCTGTACTTGTACCACCTGTATACAGCCTCCACATTGACTCTGTACCGTAATACCCTGTATATAGCCTCCACATTGACTCTGTACCATAATACCCTGTATATAGCCTCCACATTGACTCTGTACTATAATACCCTGTATGTAGCCTCCACATTGACTCTGTACCGTAATACCCTGTATATAGCCTCCACAATGGCACTGTGGTCCTTCTGTAGCTCAGTTGGTAGAGCATGGCGCTTGTAACGCCAGGGTAGTGGGTTCGATCCCCGGGACCACCCATACGTAGAATGTAAGCACACATGACTGTAAGTCGCTTTGGATAAAAGCGTCTGCTAAATGGCATATATTATTATTATTATTATTTTTACCATAATACCCTGTATATAGCCTCTACATTGACTCTGTACCGTAATACCCTGTATATAACCTCCACATTGACTCTGTGCCGTAATACCCTGTATATAGCCTCCACATTGACTCTGTACTGTAATACCCTGTATATAGCGTCCACATTGACTCTGTACCGTAATACCCTCTATATAGCCTTCTCATTGACTCTGTACCGTAATACCATGTATATAGCCTCCACATTGACTCTGTACCGGTACCCCCTGTATATAGCCTCCACATTGACTCTGTACCGTAATACCCTGTATATAGCCTCCACATTGTTATTTTACTGCTGCACTTTAATTATTTGTTATTTTTATCTCTTACGTATTTTCTTAGAACTGCATTGTTGGTTAAGGGCTTGTAAGTCAGCACTTCACTGTAAGGTCTGCACCTGTTGGTTAAGGGCTTGTAAGTCAGCACTTCACTGTAAGGTCTGCACCTGTTGGTTAAGGGCTTGTAAGGCAGCACTTCACTGTAAGGTCTGCACCTGTTGGTTAAGGGCTTGTAAGTCAGCACTTCACTGTAAGGTCTACCTACACCTGTTGGTTAAGGGCTTGTAAGTCAGCACTTCACTGTAAGTTCTACACCTAAATCTCAGCATTACCGATCTCTAATCAGCCTCCAGGTCCCTGGTAAATCTCAGCATTACCGATCTCTAATCAGCCTTATCGGGCTGTAGTGGTCTTTCTCCAGTTCTCTGGTAAATCTCAGCATTACCGATCTCTAATCAGCCTCCAGGTCTCTGGTAAATCTCAGCATTACCGACCTCTAATCAGCCTCCAGAAATATATTAATCCGCCAGTCAATGTATTGTATTGTTTAAGGCGACTGCAAATACATGAAGATGCCCTGTAAACGCCTACAGCTTCCACATGATGTCGCCAGTGCAGGCATTTCCAGCCTACTTAATCCTTGGTTGTATGACGTTTTGGCCTTTCCTGTTTTAGTCTCTCCACAGGATGTTGTGAAAATGTAAAACATGGACGCTGATTTCAAGACTAGCTGCTATCGAATACAGATCGCCCGTGATTAATTGTATAGATTATTAACGTTTATTAATACCTAAAGTTGGTTTAGAAAAGTAGTTTGAAGTGATTTGTAAAAGTTTATAGGCAACTTTGTCATTTTAAAAAGTGATGTTGCGTCTTGTAAAATGGAATATTCCTGGATCAGACCGGTCTAAGGAAAACAACATTTTGGCTATACAATGACGGATTTAATCGGAAAAGACCCAATTGTGATGTTTATGGGACATATAGGAGTGCCAACAAAGAAGCTCATCAAAGGTAATGAATGTTTTATATTTTATTTCTGCGTTTTGGTTAGCGCCGGCTACCGCAAAATCTGTTGTTTTAGATGACGTTCCAGTACTTTGGGGGTGCATGCTATCAGATAATAGCTTCTCATGCTTTCGCCGAAAAGCATATTACAAATCTGACTTGGTGGCTAGATTCACAACGAGTGTAGCTTTAATTCAGTACCTTGCATGTGTGTTTTAATGAAAGTTTGAGTTTTATTAAAAACTACTTGAAATTTCCGCTGATTTGATCCCGACAGCGGAACCAAATCCCTAAAAGATTTATTAAGAATTCAACCCCTTGTAATTTATCATACATAATAATATCACTCTAAAAACCAACGACAGACAGTAGTTTATAAATCGGGGTTGATGTGCTCATTGACTGTATTAACTTGGTAACTGAATCAATTTGTTTTTACAGAATTGTTCAGTGTAGGATTGGAATTGGATGTGAGATGGGAATCGTTTGCCCATCCAATATGCATGAATACACAGAGACAGAGAGACCCCTTTTCTTTCTCTTTTATTTTCCCCTCTGTCCATCCCTCTCTCCATACCGGTCTTCATGCCCCCACCCCTCTCTCCTCTGTCCATCCCTCTCTACATACCTTCATGCCCCCACCCCTCTCTCCTCTATCCATCCCTCTCTACATACCTTCATGCCCCCACCCCTCTCTCCTCTGTCCATCCCTCTCTACATACCTTCATGCGTGGCGGTGACTCGGGTCACCCGTGACATAAATCACTGCCAGGGGGACACCCAACAACCTCATTTATCAACGTAATTAGCTCCGCATGGAACTGTTTTAACGTAATATGGATCATTTAGTTATCTGATTTAGAATTTTAGGACCCCTTTAGATAACAACAAGATATGTATAAAATGATTTGATAAAATATTGGATTTGCTCTTTACTACTATAGCCTATAGAGACGCATTGAATAACACATTCATGAATGACAAGCAAAGTCAAAATGAAAAACAAAATGTTTTTGAAGTGTCTGTCCTATATCTAGGCGATATAAGAAAGCTCAGGAAATACTGTATGTACCATTCAAAAGTGTGGGGTGACTTGTTTCTGAAAGAAAAACACATTTCTTGAACATTGAAATAATATAAAATTGATCACAAATAAAGTGTGGACATTGTTAATGTTGTAAATTACTATTGTAGCTGGAAATGGCAGATTTTTTTTATGGAATATCTACATAGGCGTACAGAGGCCCATTATCAGCAACAATCACTCCTGTGGTCCTTCTGTAGCTCAGTTGGTAGAGCATGGTGCTTGTAACGCCAGGGTAGTGGGTTCGATCCCCGGGACCACCCATACGTAGAATGTATGCACACATGACTGTAAGTCGCTTTGGATAAAAGCGTCTGCTAAATGGCATATATTATTATTATTATATTATTATATTATATTCCAATGGCACGTTGTGTTAGCTAATCCATGTCTATCATTTTAAAAAGCTAGTTGATCTTTAGAAAACCCTTTTGAAATTATGTTTTCACAGCTGGAAACGGTTGTCCTGATTAAAGAAGCAATAAAACTGGCCTTCTTTAGACTAGTTGAGTATCTGGAGCATCAGAGTTTGTGGGTTCAATTACAGGCTCAAAATGGCCAGAAACAAAGTACTTTCTTCTGAAACTCGTCAGTCTATTCTTGTTCTGAGAAATGAAGGCTATTCCATGCGAGAAATTGCCAAGAAACTGAAGCTCTCGTACAACGCTGTGTACTACTCCTTCACAGAACAAGGGAAGCGAAGGAGGGAGGGAGTATTCCCTATGTAGTGCACTACTTTAGACCAGAGCTCTATGGAACCCAATTCCCTATGTAGTGCACTACTTTAGACCAGAGTCCTATGGAACCCAATTCCCTATGTAGTGCACTACTTTAGACCAGAGTCTATGGAACCCTATTCCCTATATAGTGCACTACTTTGAGGGAGGGAGCGAAGGAAGGGAGGGAAGCGAAGGAGGGAGTGATGAGGGAGCGAAGGGAAGGAGGGGTGAGGGAGGGAAGAGGAGGGATGAGGGTGAAGGGAAGGAGGGAGGGATGAGGGAGGGAAGAGAAGGAGGGATAAGGAGCGAAGGAAGGGAAGGAGGAATGGGAAGGAAAGAAGGGAAGGAGGAATGCAGGGATTGAAGGAAAGAAGGGAAGGAGGAATGCAGGGATTGAAGGAAAGAAGGGAAGGCTGTTCAGAGATTTCATAGTGTTTCTTCCTCTATGAACAGTTGGCACTCTGGCCCCAAGCGGTGTCACTGCTCCTCTCCTCTCCCTCTCCTCTCCTCTCCTCTCCTCTCCTCTCCTCTCCTCTCCTCTCCTCTCCTCTCCTCTCCTCTCCTCTCCTCTCCTCTCCTCTCCTCTCCCTCTCTCTTCTCCATGCCTTACTCAGAAATGACACATCTGAGGTCTTGTCAAGTCATACCGGGGAGAGAGAGGAGGAGGGCGGGGCCTGAAGACAGATTAGAGAGTGGAGAGTTAGAACAGAAAAATAAAGGATGAGGAAAAAGAGAGTGAGAGAGAGAGAGAGAAGAAAGGGAACTATACAGAAAGATTTTCTAAAATTGAAGTTATTTTTAAGCATGTTTTCTCTCTCTCTTTTCTCTCTCCCACCATCTAGCTTTCTGTTTATTTTGCCAACCAGGCACAATGGTTGTGATTCTGGCCTGGGGGCAGTACAGCACATACTGACCAGTAGCAAATACTGTCTCCACACCCCTTGTATCAAGCTCTCACTACTCTCCAGACCTGCACTGCCAAGCTCTCACTACTCTCCAGACCTGCACTGCCAAGCCCTCAGCACCCTCCAGACCTGCACTGTCAAGAGTTCACTGCCAGCCTCCCCCCAACCTCCTGGACATACCCTGGTCCACCATATTGTCCATCTGCTCTACAGTGCCTGTGGTATGGAGACAGCATAGCAAGGCTCCCTCCTTATGGGTTAGAATAACAACAAGACTGTTGAAATTGTCGCACGGAATTAGAATGTTCAATGCTGTTCCACTCTTTGGTTCTGTTATCTTCTGAGTTGTGTAGGCAGCTTGACCAATAGCACAGGGGAATGTAGTGTTTTTAGGGAAGTGGTAGAGCTCCCCCCCCCAAAAAAAAAAGATAAAATAGACTTGAATGTGAATGCGGATGAATTCAGTGCAAAGTCCTTGCAGTTCACATCTGTATTAAATATTTTTCCTTTCCCGCTTTCTCACATTCCCACAGAGTCACATTTGGACGGAGTGTAATATCTCTGTCTTTACAATATCATCCTTTTTGAACCCTGAGAGATCCTCTGACTCCATACAGCCTGGACCTCATACCCATCTCCCTCTGACTCCATACAGCCTGGACCTCATACCCATCTCCCTTTGACTCCATACAGCCTGGACCTTATACCCATCTCCCTCTGACTCTGACTCCATACAGCCTGGACCTTATACCCATCTCCCTTTGACTCCATACAGCCTGGACCTTATACCCATCTCCCTCTGACTCTGACTCCATACAGCCTGGACCTTATACCCATCTCCCTTTGACTCCATACAGCCTGGACCTTATACCCATCTCCCTCTGACTCCATACAGCCTGGACCTTATACCCATCTCCCTTTGACTCCATACAGCCTGGACCTTATACCCATCTCCCTTTGACTCCATACAGCCTGGACCTTATACCCATCTCCTTTGACTCCATACAGCCTGGACCTTATACCCATCTCCTCTGACTCCATACAGCCTGGACCTTATACCCATCTCCCTTTGACTCCATACAGCCTTAGACCTTATACCCATCTCCCTCTGACTCCATATAGCCTGGACCTTATACCCATCTCCCTTTGACTCCATACAGCCTGGACCTTATACCCATCTCCCTTTGACTCCATACAGCCTGGACCTTATACCCATCTCCCTTTGACTCCATACAGCCTGGACCTTATACCCATCTCCCTTTGACTCCATACAGCCTGGACCTCATACCCATCTCCCTCTGACTCCATACAGCCTGGACCTTATACCCATCTCCCTTTGACTCCATACAGCCTGGACCTCATACCCATCTCCCTCTGACACCATACAGCCTGGACCTTATACCCATCTCCCTCTGACTCTGACTCCATACAGCCTGGACCTTATACCCATCTCCCTCTGACTCCATACAGCCTGGACCTTATACCCATCTCCCTTTGACTCCATACAGCCTGGACCTCATACCCATCTCCCTTTGACTCCATACAGCCTGGACCTCATACCCATCTCCCTCTGACTCCATACAGCCTGGACCTTATACCCATCTCCCTCTGACTCTGACTCCATACAGCCTGGACCTTATACCCATCTCCCTCTGACTCCATACAGCCTGGACCTTATACCCATCTCCCTTTGACTCCATACAGCCTGGACCTTATACCCATCTCCCTCTGACTCCATATAGCCTGGACCTTATACCCATCTCCCTTTGACTCCATACAGCCTGGACCTTATACCCATCTCCCTTTGACTCCATACAGCCTGGACCTTATACCCATCTCCCTTTGACTCCATACAGCCTGGACCTTATACCCATCTCCCTTTGACTCCATACAGCCTGGACCTTATACCCATCTCCCTTTGACTCCATACAGCCTGGACCCATCTCCCTTTGACTCCATATAGCCTGGACCTTATACCCATCTCCCTCTGACTCCATACAGCCTGGACCTTATACCCATCTCCCTCTGACTCCATACAGCCTGGACCTTATACCCATCTCCTCTGACTCCATATAGCCTGGACCTTATACCCATCTCCCTCTGACTCCATATAGCCTGGACCTTATACCCATCTCCCTCTGACTCCATACAGCCTGGACCTTATACCAATCTCCCTCTGACTCCATACAGCCTGGACCTTATACCCATCTCCCTCTGACTCCATACAGCCTGGACCTTATACCCATCTCCCTCTGACTCCATACAGCCTGGACCTTATACCCCTCTCCCTTTGAGTCCATACAGCCTGGACCTTATACCCATCTCCCTTTGACTACATACAGCCTGGACCTCATACCCATCTCCCTTTGACTCACCCACCTGGATTCGGTCTTCTGTAGCAACATTTTAATAAATTGTGTTTTTGACATTGGATAAAAGTAGAGATTCGGAGCTTCAACATGGTATATCATACTGTGCATTTTGAGGAACAATGGGAAAGTAATTCTGCTTTGAAAGTTGATGAACTTAACCTCACTTTTGACTGTTTTATTTTCCACCATAATTTGCAAATAAATTCATTAAAAATCCTACAATGTGAATTACAGGCCTCTCTCATCTTTTTAAGTGGGAGAACTTGCACAATTGGTGGCTGACTAAATACTTGTTTGCCCTACTGTATTTTAATTGCGAGCCCTCCAGTTTCACTGGACGTTGTCCTGCTAGTGGGATGCCCTAACAACTAGGCTGGCAATTTAACAATTGTATTCGTATTTACAGATAGCATAGATGTTTGTTATTAAGGCAAATGAAAGTTCACATGTTCAAGATTTTTGCATTTCTGCCAAAAAATCACATTTGAACTCCTGTGAAGTTGTGACTTGCAGCATACGCCTAGTTTCACAATAAGCCCATCTCCCTTTTAACAAATTAAACTCTTTTTCATCCTTCAATTTCTCCTTTTATTTTCTACTCTTCCCTTCCTTCATACCTTTCTCACTCTCTGCCTTTTCATTTCCTCCCTTTCCTCCCCACCCACTCCCCCTTGCTTTCTGCCTTCTCCCTTTTACTTCTGTTTTTTCTCTCCTGCCTCTCTCCACTTTCTCTCTCTCTCTCTGTGTGTGTGTGTGTGTGTGTGTGTGTGTGTGTGTGTGTGTGTGTGTGTGTGTGTGTGTGTGTGTGTGTGTGTGTGTGTGTGTGTGTGTGTGTGTGTGTGTGTGTGTGTGTGTGTGTGTGTGTGTGTGTGTGTGTCAGGGAGAGAAGGAGATGACAATTGAAGAGGATGAGAGTTACATGCTGAAATAAGGCTGGTCTTTGCCTGTCGGCTCTTCTCTGTTGTGGGCCAATATAATAGAAATAACCCTGTCTGACTCCTGTCTGCTGTGGGCCAATATAATAGAAATAACCCTGCTGTTGCCTGTCTGACTCCCTGTCTGCTGTGGGCCAATATAATAGAAATAACCCTGCTGTTGCCTGTCTGACTCCCCTGTCTGCTGTGGGCCAATATAATAGAAATAACCCTGCTGTTGCCTGTCTGACTCCTGTCTGCTGTGGGCCAATATAATAGAAATAACCCTGCTGTTGCCTGTCTGACTCCTGTCTGCTGTGGGCCAATATGATAGAAATAACCCTGTCTGACTCCTGTCTGCTGTGGGCCAATATGATAGAAATAACCCTGTCTGACTCCTGTCTGCTGTGGGCCAATATGATAGAAATAACCCTGTCTGACTCCTGTCTGCTGTGGGCCAATATAATAGAAATAACCCTGTCTGACTCCTGTCTGCTGTGGGCCAATATAATAGAAATAACCCTGTCTGACTCCTGTCTGCTGTGGGCCAATATGATAGAAATAACCCTGTCTGACTCCTGTCTGTTATTGTGGGCCAATATAATAGGTGTGTTTCTGAGTACCAAATGGAGTCCTATTCCCTTTGTAGTGCACTACTTGTCAAAGTATGTGCAAAGTAGTGCACTTCATAGGGAATGAGGAGCCACTTGGATGTCATCTACATATCAAATGGACCAAAAATGACACGCTGGATTAGTTTAGTGATGTTGTCAACTGGAACCAAGAGGTTTACCAGAAATCTCCTCCCTGTTTCTTTTCATACGAACACCATCAAAGGATGTGTGTTTCAGCTAAGTGTTTTTCGAACAAATTACCAGCGTTGGGGAGTAGTGAACCCCTTGTGTTTTTCGTTCTAACTACTGGAACTACACACTACTGTTTTACCATGTAGCTAACTACTGGAACTACACACTACTGTTTTACTATGTAGCGGTTTAGATAACTACTGGAACT
>NC_060181.1:3148602-3154406 GCF_021184085.1 Oncorhynchus gorbuscha
GGGTCCAGTCAGTCAGTGTGACAAATCAGCGTATTGAAAATGAATTATCATGTCAGAGAGGACGAGAGGACATCTTGTGACTGACTTGTAATATTACACCTTCTCTGTTGGTGACAGACCTGGTCGTAGTGGGAAGCTCGAGGATGGGGTGGTGGGGGGTGATTACCAACCAGTGATTTAACTTACATTTTAATTACAGAGAAAAAACTCTCTGGGTCCTACATCTCAACAGAGTGACAGCACAAGTGTGTGTGTGGTGCATCCTAATGTGTGTGTGTGTGTGTGTGTGTGTGTGTGTGTGTGTGTGTGTGTGTGTGTGTGTGTGTGTGTGTGTGTGTGTGTGTGTGTGTGTGTGTGTGTGTGTGTGTGTGTGTGTGTGTGTGTGTGTGTGTGTGTGTGTGTGTGTGTAATGTCCTCTCTACCTCCTCTGATCAGAAGGACCCTGGTACTTACGTCCGTCGAGGCCCAGTTATCCATCTTAAACTTGTTGACAAAGATCTCTACAGGACCTCTGATCTGATGCACCTGCAGCAGGAGTTGAGAGACTCTTATAGGTACCTGACAGAGAGAGAGGAGGAAGAATGTAGAAAGATGGAGGGAGAGGGAAAGAGCGAGAGAGAGACAGAGACATAGAGAGGGGAGGGAGAGACAGACAGAGACATAGAGAGGGGAGAGGGAAAGAGCGAGAGCTTGAGACAGAAAACATAGAGGGGGAGGGAGGGAGGGAGGGAGAGACAGACAGAGACAGAGAGGGAGAGGGAAAGAGCGAGAGCGAGACAGAAACATAGAGAGGGGGAGGGAGGGAGGGAGAGAGAGACAGAGACATAGAGAGGGGGAGGGAAGGAGGGAGGGAGGGAGAGACAGACAGAGACATAGAGAGGGAGAGGGAAAGAGCGAGAGCGAGACAGAGACATAGAGAGGGGGAGGGAGGGAGGGACAGAGACGGAGACGGAGACAGGGAGGGAGGGAGGGAGGGAGGGAGGGAGGGAGGGAGGGAGGGAGGGAAATTGTATAATTTGGACAACATTTTGTTCTATCATCTATATAGTTCATAATCTACATCAATCCATGTTTTCACAGAGAAAGAAAACTGGTTTGATTGTCATAACAGACTCACCAGCCAGTTTGAGTTCCACCCCACTGTGGTCGATGAGAGTTCCATTAACTCGCTGGTTGAAGGCTTCATAGGAGGTAATGCTCAGCATGGCCGGCTGCTTCTTCCCCAGGTACTCATAAGATCCTCTCCACAGGCTGTTCTTAGCAAACACACCAACCGGGACTGGGGAGGGGAGGGTAGAGGGAGGGAGGTAGGGAGGTAGGGAGGGAGGAAAGAGGGAGGGATGGAGGGAGGGAGGGAGAGAGGAAAGGAGAGAGGGAGAGAGACAGAGAGAAGGAGGGAGAGAAAAGTATGGAGGGAGAGAGAGATGGAGAGAGGGAGGGAGGGAGTCAGGGAAGGAGGAAAGAGGGAGGGAGGGAGAGAGACAGAGAGAGGGAGGGAGAGAGGAAAGTAGAGAGGGAGGGAGAGATGGAGAGAGAGAGGGAGGGAGGGAGTTGAAGGAGGGAAGAGGGAGGAAGGGAGGGAGGAAAGGAGAGAGGGAGAGCGACAGGGAGAGGGAGGGAGAGAGGAAAGTAGGGAGGGAGAGAGAGATGGAGAGAGGGAGGAAGGGAGGGAGTTGAAGGAGGAAGAGGGAGGGAGGGAGGAGGGAGGGAGGGAGCTGAAGGAGGGAAGAGGGAGGAGGAAGGGAGGGAGTTGAAGGAGGGAAGAGGAGGGGAGGGAGGGAGGAGGAGGAGGGAGGGAGGGAGGGAGGGAGGGAGGGAGGGAAGAGGGAGGAGGGAAGAGGGAGGGAAGAGGGAGGGAGGGAGGAGGGAGGGAGGGAGGGAGGGAGGGAGGGAGGGAGGGAGGGAGGAGGGAGGGAGGAGGAGGGAGTTGAAGGAGGGAAGAGGGAGGGAGGGAGGGAGTTGAAGGAGGGAAGAGGAGGGGAGGAGGGAGTTGAAGGAGGGAAGAGGGAGGGGAGGGAGTTGAAGGGAGGGAAGAGGGAGGGAGGGAGTTGGAAGGAGGGAAGAGGGAGGAGGGAGGGAGTTGAAGGAGGGAAGAGGGAGGGAGGGAGTTGAAGGAGGGAAGAGGGAGGGAGGGAGGGAGTTGAAGGAGGGAAGAGGGAGGGAGGGAGGAGTTGAAGGAGGGAAGAGGGAGGAGGGAGGGAGTTGAAGGAGGGAAGAGGGAGGGAGGAGGGAGTTGAAGGAGGGAAGAGGGAGGGAGGGAGGAGTTGAAGGAGGGAAGAGGGAGGGAGGAGGGAGTTGAAGGAGGGAAGAGGGAGGGAGGGAGGGAGTTGAAGGAGGGAAGAGGGAGGGAGGAAGGGAGGGAGTTGAAGGAGGGAAGAGGGAGGGAGGAGGGAGGGAGTTGAAGGAGGAAGAGGGAGGGAGGGAGGGGAGGTAGGAGGCAGGGAGGCAGGGAGGCAGGAGGGAGGGAGGGAAGAGGGAGGGAGGAAGGGAGGGAGTTGAAGGAGGGAAGAGGGAGGGAGGGAGGGGAGGGAGGGAGGGAGGGAAGAGGGAGGGCAGGGAGGCAGGGAGGGAGGGAGGGAAGAGGGAGGGAGGAAGGGAGGGAGTTGAAGGAGGGAAGAGGGAGGGAGGGAGGGAGTTGAAGGAGGGAAGAGGGAGGGAGGGAGGGAGTTGAAGGAGGGAAGAGGGAGGGAGGGAGGGAGGGAGTTGAAGGAGGGAAGAGGGAGGGAGGAAGGGAGGGAGTTGAAGGAGGGAAGAGGGAGGGAGGAAGGGAGGGAGGGAAGAGGGAGGGAGGGAGGGAGGGAGGGAGGGAGTTGAAGGAGGGAAGAGGGAGGGAGTTGAAGGAGGGAAGAGGGAGGGAGGGAGGGAGTTGAAGGAGGGAAGAGGGAGGGAGGGAGGGAGTTGAAGGAGGGAAGAGGGAGGGAGGGAGGGAGTTGAAGGAGGGAAGAGGGAGGGAGGGAGGGAGTTGAAGGAGGGAAGAGGGAGGGAGGGAGGGAGTTGAAGGAGGGAAGAGGGAGGGAGGGAGGGAGTTGAAGGAGGGAAGAGGGAGGGAGGGAGGGAGTTGAAGGAGGGAAGAGGGAGGGAGGGAGGGAGTTGAAGGAGGGAAGAGGGAGGGAGGGAGGGAGTTGAAGGAGGGAAGAGGGAGGGAGGGAGGGAGTTGAAGGAGGGAAGAGGGAGGGAGGGAGGGAGTTGAAGGAGGGAAGAGGGAGGGAGGGAGGGAGTTGAAGGAGGGAAGAGGGAGGGAGGGAGGGAGTTGAAGGAGGGAAGAGGGAGGGAGGGAGGGAGTTGAAGGAGGGAAGAGGGAGGGAGGGAGGGAGTTGAAGGAGGGAAGAGGGAGGGAGGGAGGGAGTTGAAGGAGGGAAGAGGGAGGGAGTTGAAGGAGGGAAGAGGAGGGAGTTGAAGGAGGGAAGAGGGAGGGAGGGAGGGAGTTGAAGGAGGGAAGAGGGAGGGAGGGAGGGAGTTGAAGGAGGGAAGAGGGAGGGAGGGAGGGAGTTGAAGGAGGGAAGAGGGAGGGAGGGAGGGAGTTGAAGGAGGGAAGAGGGAGGGAGGGAGTTGAAGGAGGGAAGAGGGAGGGAGGGAGGGAGTTGAAGGAGGGAAGAGGGAGGGAGTTGAAGGAGGGAAGAGGGAGGGAGTTGAAGGAGGGAAGAGGGAGGGAGGGAGGGAGTTGAAGGAGGGAAGAGGGAGGGAGGGAGGGAGTTGAAGGAGGGAAGAGGGAGGGAGGGAGGGAGTTGAAGGAGGGAAGAGGGAGGGAGGGAGGGAGTTGAAGGAGGGAAGAGGGAGGGAGGGGAGGGAGTTGAAGGAGGGAAGAGGGAGGGAGGGAGGGAGTTGAAGGAGGGAAGAGGGAGGGAGTTGAAGGAGGGAAGAGGGAGGGAGGGAGGGAGTTGAAGGAGGGAAGAGGGAGGGAGGGAGGGAGTTGAAGGAGGGAAGAGGGAGGGAGGGAGGGAGTTGAAGGAGGGAAGAGGGAGGGAGGGAGGGAGTTGAAGGAGGGAAGAGGGAGGGAGGGAGGGAGTTGAAGGAGGGAAGAGGGAGGGAGGGAGGGAGTTGAAGGAGGGAAGAGGGAGGGAGGGAGTTGAAGGAGGGAAGAGGGAGGGAGGGAGGGAGTTGAAGGAGGGAAGAGGGAGGGAGGGAGGGAGTTGAAGGAGGGAAGAGGGAGGGAGGGAGGGAGTTGAAGGAGGGAAGAGGGAGGGAGGGAGGGAGTTGAAGGAGGGAAGAGGGAGGGAGGGAGGGAGGGAGTTGAAGGAGGGAAGAGGGAGGGAGGGAGGGAGTTGAAGGAGGGAAGAGGGAGGGAGGGAGGGAGTTGAAGGAGGGAAGAGGGAGGGAGGGAGGGAGTTGAAGGAGGGAAGAGGGAGGGAGGGAGGGAGTTGAAGGAGGGAAGAGGGAGGGAGGGAGGGAGTTGAAGGAGGCAAGAGGGAGGGAGGGAGGGAGTTGAAGGAGGGAAGAGGGAGGGAGGGAGGGAGTTGAAGGAGGGAAGAGGGAGGGAGGGAGGAAAACAGATAAAAAGGAGACAGAAAGTTAAAACTCATTTTCGGTATTTTACGCCAACAACGTCAAATTCATCTGAGGAAACAGAATCCATTAAGAAAATCTGTCACATTTCACAAGTGGCAAGAACCAAAAGAGATATGGTCAATATCTAAAACTTTATAAAACGTAGTTTGAAGTAACTTTGTCTCTTCGCTTTCCGACAAACTAGACAAAATATGTGGTTTTATATTAAGACAATGTACTGTTGTCCAAACCAAAACAACCTATAGGGACAGAAGTATGTTTCCATAGCAGTTTGACAGGGCGTTAGTCTGTTCCAGGGCCTGTTTCTGTAGCAGTTTGACAGGGTGATAGTCTGTTCCAGGACCTGTTTCTATAGCAGTTTGACAGGGTGTTAGTCTGTTCCAGGACCTGTTTCTGTAGCACAAGGCAGTTTGACAGGGTGATAGTCTGTTCCAGGGCCTGTTTCTACAGCAGTTTGACAGGGTGATAGTCTGTTCCAGGGCCTGTTTCTATAGCAGTTTGACAGGGTGATAGTCTGTTCCAGAGCCTGTTTCTATAGCAGTTTGACAGGGTATTAGTCTGTTCCAGGGCCTGCTTCTATAGCAGTTTGACAGGGTGATAGTCTGTTCCAGGGCCTGTTTCTGTAGCAGTTTGACAGGGTGATAGTCTGTTCCAGGGCCTGTTTCTGTAGCAGTTTGACAGGGTGATAGTCTGTTCCAGGGCCTGTTTCTATAGCAGTTTGACAGGGTGATAGTCTGTTCCAGGGCCTGTTTCTGTAGCAGTTTGACAGGGTGATAGTCTGTTCCAGGGCCTGTTTCTATAGCAGTTTGACAGGGTGATAGTCTGTTCCAGGGCCTGTTTCTATAGCAGTTTGACAGGGTGATAGTCTGTTCCAGGGCCTGTTTCTGTAGAGTGAGGCAGTTTGACAGGAGGGAAGTCTGTCCCAGAGCCTGTTTCTGTAGAGTGAGGCAGTTTGACAGGGCGTTAGTCTGTCCCAGGGCCTGTTTCTGTAGCACAAGGCAGTTTGACAGGGTATTAGCCTGTTCCAGGGCCTGTTTCTGTAGCACAAGGCAGTTTGACAGGGTGATAGTCTGTTCCAGGACCTGTTTCTATAGCAGTTTGACAGGGTGATAGTCTGTTCCAGGGCCTGTTTCTATAGCAGTTTGACAGGGTGATAGTCTGTTCCAGGGCCTGTTTCTGTAGCAGTTTGACAGGGTGACAGGGTGTTAGTCTGTTCCAGGACCTGTTTCTATAGCAGTTTGACAGGGTGACAGGGTGTTAGTCTGTTCCAGGACCTGTTTCTATAGCAGTTTGACAGG
>NC_060181.1:3154506-3178911 GCF_021184085.1 Oncorhynchus gorbuscha
AGCACAAGGCAGTTTGACAGGGTGTTAGTCTGTCCCAGGGCCTGTTTCTGTAGCACAAGGCAGTTTGACAGGGTGTTAGTCTGTTCCAGGGCCTGTTTCTGTAGCACAAGGCAGTTTGACAGGATGGAAGTCTGTCCCAGGGCCTGTTTCTGTAGAGTGAGGCAGTTTGACAGGGCGTTAGTCTGTCCCAGGACCTGTTTCTGTAGCGCAAGGCAGTTTGACAGGGCGTTAGTCTGTCCCAGGGCCTGTTTCTGTAGAGTGAGGCAGTTTGACAGGATGGAAGTCTGTCCCAGGGCCTGTTTCTGTAGCACAAGGCAGTTTGACAGGGTGTTAGTCTGTCCCAGGGCCTGTTTCTGTAGAGTGAGGTAGTTTGACATGGTGTTAGTCTGTTCCAGGGCCTGTTTCTGTAGAGTGAGGCAGTTTGACAGGGTGTTAGTCTGTCCCAGGACCTGTTTCTGTAGCACAAGGCAGTTTGACAGGGTGATAGTCTGTTCCAGGACCTGTTTCTATAGCAGTTTGACAGGGTGATAGTCTGTTCCAGGGCCTGTTTCTATAGCAGTTTGACAGGGTGATAGTCTGTTCCAGGGCCTGTTTCTATAGTGAGGCAGTTTGACAGGGTGATAGTCTGTTCCAGGGCCTGTTTCTGTAGCAGTTTGACAGGGTGTTAGTCTGTTCCAGGGCCTGTTTCTATAGCAGTTTGACAGGGTGATAGTCTGTTCCAGGACCTGTTTCTGTAGCACAAGGCAGTTTGACAGGGTGTTAGTCTGTTCCAGGACCTGTTTCTATAGCAGTTTGACAGGGTGTTAGTCTGTTCCAGGACCTGTTTCTATAGCAGTTTGACAGGGTGTTAGTCTGTTCCAGGACCTGTTTCTATAGCAGTTTGACAGGGTGTTAGTCTGTTCCAGGACCTGTTTCTATAGCAGTTTGACAGGGTGTTAGTTTGTTCCAGGACCTGTTTCTATAGCAGTTTGACAGGGTGTTAATCTGTTCCAGGACCTGTTTCTATAGCAGTTTGACAGGGTGTTAGTCTGTTCCAGGACCTGTTTCTATAGCAGTTTGACAGGGTGACAGGGTGATAGTCTGTTCCAGGACCTGTTTCTATAGCAGTTTGACAGGGTGTTAGTCTGTTCCAGGGCCTGTTTCTGTAGCACAAGGCAGTTTGACAGGGCGTTAGTCTGTCCCAGGGCCTGTTTCTGTAGCACAAGGCAGTTTGACAGGGCGTTAGTCTGTTCCAGGGCCTGTTTCTGTAGAGTGAGGCAGTTTGACAGGGCGTTAGTCTGTCCCAGGGCCTGTTTCTGTAGAGTGAGGCAGTTTGACAGGGTGATAGTCTGTTCCAGGGCCTGTTTCTGTAGCACAAGGCAGTTTGACAGGGTGATAGTCTGTTCCAGGGCCTGTTTCTGTAGCACAAGGCAGTTTGACAGGGCGTTAATATGTCCCAGGGCCTGTTTCTGTAGAGTGAGGCAGTTTGACAGGGCGTTAGTCTGTCCCAGGGCCTGTTTCTGTAGCATAAGGCAGCCTGACAGGGTATTAGCCCTGTTCCAGGGCCCGTTTCGGTAGGACAAGGCAGCCTGACAGGGCGATAGTTCGTTCCAGGCTCGTTTCGTGTGCACAAGGCAGTTTGACAGGGCGTCAGTCTGTCCCAGGCTCGTTCGTAGCACATGCAGCCTGGACAGGTGCGTTGCCCGGTTCCAGGCCCGTGCCTGCAGCACAAGGCAGCTCTGGACAGGGGCGTTGGGCCCTGTCCCAGGCTCGTTTCGCAGCACAAGGCAGCCTGACAGGGGCAAGCCAGCCCTGTTCCAGGGGCCTGCTCTTGCAGCACAAGGCAGCCTGACAGGATGGAAGTCTGTCCCAGGAGCCTGTTTCTGTAGAGTGAGGCAGTTTGACAGGGCGTTAGTCTGTCCCAGGACCTGTTTCAGCGCAAGGCAGTTTGACAGGGCGTTAGTCTGTCCTAGGGCTGTTTCTAGAGTGAGGCAGTTTGACAGGATGGAAGTCTGTCCCAGGGCCTGTTTCTGTAGCACAAGGCAGTTTGACAGGGTGTTAGTCTGTCCCAGGGCCGTTTCCTGTAGAGTGAGGTAGTTTCGACATGGTGTTAGTGTTCCAGGCCTGTTTCTGTAGAGAGGCAGTTTGACAGGGTGTTGGTCTCTGTCCCAGGACCCGGTTTCAGTAGCACAGTTGCAGTTTGACAGGGTGTTAGTCTGTCCCAGGGCCTGTTTCTGTAGCACAAGGCAGTTTGACAGGGTGTTAGTCTGTCCCAGGGCCTGTTTCTGTAGTGAGGCAGTTTGACAGGGCGTTAGTCTGTTCCAGGCCTGTTTCTGTAGCACAAGGCAGTTTGACAGGGTGTTAGTCTGTCCCAGGGCCTGTTTCACCCAGCCCAAGTGAGGCAGTTTGACAGGGCGTTAGTCTGTTCCAGGGCTCTGTTTCTGTAGAGTGGAGGCAGTTTGACAGGGCGTTAGTCTGTCCCAGGGCCTGTTTCTGTAGAGCAGGTAGTTTGACAGGGCGTTGGTCTGTTCCAGGGCTGTTTCTGTAGAGTGAGGCAGTTTGACAGGGCGTTAGTCTGTCCCAGGGCCTGTTTCTGTAGAGTGAGGCAGTATAACAGGGTGTTAGTCTGTTCCAGGGCCTGTTTCTGTAGCACAAGGCAGTTTGACAGGGTGTTAGTCTGTCTCAGGACCTGTTTCTGTAGCACAAGGCAGTTTGACAGGGTGTTAGTCTGTCCCAGGGCCTGTTTCTGTAGCACAAGGCAGTTTGACAGGGTGTTAGTCTGTCCCAGGGCCTGTTTCTGTAGTGAGGCAGTTTGACAGGGTGTTAGTCTGTCCCAGGGCCTGTTTCTGTAGAGTGAGGCAGTTTGACAGGGCGTTAGTCTGTTCCAGGGCCTGTTTCTGTAGAGTGAGGCAGTTTGACAGGGCGTTAGTCTGTCCCAGGGCCTGTTTCTGTAGAGCAAGGTAGTTTGACAGGGCGTTGGTCTGTTCCAGGGCCTGTTTCTGTAGAGTGAGGCAGTTTGACAGGGCGTTAGTCTGTCCCAGGGCCTGTTTTTGTAGAGTGAGGCAGTTTGACAGGGTGTTAGTCTGTTCCAGGGCCTGTTTCTGTAGCACAAGGCAGTTTGACAGGGTGTTAGTCTGTACCAGGGTCTGTTTTCTGTAGAGTGAGGCAGTATAACAGGGTGTTGAGTCTGTTCCAGGGCCTGTTTCTGCAGAGTGAGGCAGTTTGACAGGATGGAAGTCTGTCCCAGGGCCTGTTTCTGTAGAGTGGGGATTTGACAGGGCGTTAGTCTGTTCCAGGGCCTGTTTCTGTAGAGAGTGAGGCAGTTTGACAGGATGGAAGTCTGTCCCAGGGCCGGTTTCTGTAGAGTGAGGCAGTTTGACAGGGAGGGAAGTCTGTCCCAGGGCTGTTTCTGCACAAGGCAGTTTGACAGGGGTGTTAGTCTGTTCCAGGGCTGTTTCTGTGGCACAAGGCAGTTTGACAGGGTGATAGTCTGTTCCAGGGCCTGTTTCTGTAGAGTGAGGCAGTATAATAGGGTGTTAGTGTTCCAGGGCCTGTTTCTGTAGTGAGCAGTTTGACAGGATGGAAGGTCCCAGGGCCTGTTTCTTTAGAGTGAGGCAGTTTGACAGGGCGTTAGTCTGTCCCAGGGCCTGTTTCGGTAGCACAAGGCAGTTTGACAGGGTGTTAGTCTGTACCAGGGCCTGTTTCTGTAGAGTGAGGCAGTTTGACAGGATGGAAGTCTGTCCCAGGGCCTGTTTCTGCAGCACAAGGCAGTTTGACAGGAGGAAGTCTGTTCCAGGGCCTGTTTCTGCAGCACAAGGCAGTTTGACAGGGCGTTAGTCTGTCCCAGGGCCTGTTTCTGTAGAGTGAGGCAGTTTGACAGGGTGTTAGTCTGTTCCAGGGGCCTGTTTCTGCAGCACAAGGCAGTTTGACAGGGTGTTAGTCTGTTCCAGGGCCTGTTTCTGTAGAGTGAGCAGTTTGACAGGGTGTAGTCTGTTCCAGGGCCTGTTTCTGTAGAGTGAGGCATTTGACAGGATAGAAGTCTGTCCCATGGCCTGTTCTGTAGAGTGAGGCAGTTTGACAGGAGGAAGTCTGTCCCAGGGCCTGTTTCTGTAGCACAAGGCAGTTTGACAGGGTGTTAGTCTGTTCCAGGGGCCTGTTTCTGTAGCACAAGGCAGTTTGACAGGGTGATAGTCTGTTCCAGGGCCTGTTTCTGTAGAGTGAGGCAGTATAACAGGGTGTTAGTCTGTCCCAGGGGCCTGTTTCACCAGCACAAGGCAGTTGACAGGGTGTTAGTCTGTACCAGGGCCTGTTTCTGTATTAGAAGGCAGTTTGACAGGGTGTTATTCTGTACTAGGGCCTGTTTCTGGCACAAGGTAGTTTGACAGGGTGTTAGTCTGTACCAGGGCCTGTTTCTGTAGAGTGAGGCAGTTTGACAGGATCCTTCTGTAGCTCAGTTGGTAGAGCATGGCGCTTGTAACGCCAGGGTAGTGGGTTCGATACCCGGGACCACCCATACGTAGAATGTATGCACACATGACTGTAAGTTGCTTTGGATAAAAGCATCTGCTAAATGGCATATATTATTATTATTATTATAGGATGGAAGTCTGTCCCAGGGCCTGTTTCACCCAGCACAAGGCAGTTTGACAGGGCGTTAGTCTGTCCCAGGGCCTGTTTCTGTAGAGTGAGGCAGTTTGACAGGATGGAAGTCTGTCCCAGGGCCTGTTTCTGTAGCACAAGGCAGTTTGACAGGGTGTTAGTCTGTCCCAGGGCCTGTTTCTGTAGAGTGAGGTAGTTTGACATGGTGTTAGTCTGTTCCAGGGCCTGTTTCTGTAGAGTGAGGCAGTTTGACAGGGTGTTAGTCTGTCCCAGGACCTGTTTCTGTAGCACAAGGCAGTTTGACAGGGTGTGGGTCTGTCCCAGGGCCTGTTTCTGTAGCACAAGGCAGTTTGACAGGGTGTTAGTCTGTCCCAGGGCCTGTTTCTGTAGTGAGGCAGTTTGACAGGGCGTTAGTCTGTTCCAGGGCCTGTTTCTGTAGCACAAGGCAGTTTGACAGGGTGTTAGTCTGTCCCAGGGCCTGTTTCTGTAGAGTGAGGCAGTTTGACAGGGCGTTAGTCTGTTCCAGGGCCTGTTTCTGTAGAGTGAGGCAGTTTGACAGGGTGTTAGTCTGTTCCAGGGCCTGTTTCTGCAGGGACAAGGCAGTTTGACAGGGTGCCAGTCTGTCCCAGGACCTGTTTCTGCCTTAGCAAGGCAGTTTGACAGGGTGTTAGTCTGTCCCAGGGCCTGTTTCTGCAGCACAAGGCAGTTTGACAGGGTGTTAGTCTGTCCCAGGGCCTGTTTCTGTAGTGAGGCAGTTTGACAGGGCGTTAGTCTGTTCCAGGGGCCTGTTTCTGTAGCACAAGGCAGTTTGACAGGGTGTTAGTCTGTCCCAGGGCCTGTTTCTGTAGAGTGAGGCAGTTTGACAGGGCGTTAGTCTGTTCCAGGGCCTGTTTCTGTAGAGTGAGGCAGTTTGACAGGGCGTTAGTCTGTCCCAGGGCCTGTTTCTGTAGAACAGGTAGTTTGACAGGGCGTTGGTCTGTTCCAGGGCCTGTTTCTGTAGAGTGAGGCAGTTTTGACAGGGCGTTAGTCTGTCCCAGGGCCTGTTTCTGTAGAGTGAGGCAGTATAACAGGGTGTTAGTCTGTTCCAGGGCCTGTTTCTGTAGCACAAGGCAGTTTGACAGGGTGTTAGTCTGTCTCAGGACCTGTTTCTGTAGCACAAGGCAGTTTGACAGGGTGTTAGTCTGTCCCAGGGCCTGTTTCTGTAGCACAAGGCAGTTTGACAGGGTGTTAGTCTGTCCCAGGGCCTGTTTCTGTAGTGAGGCAGTTTGACAGGGTGTTAGTCTGTCCCAGGGCCTGTTTCTGTAGAGTGAGGCAGTTTGACAGGGCGTTAGTCTGTTCCAGGGCCTGTTTCTGTAGAGTGAGGCAGTTTGACAGGGCGTTAGTCTGTCCCAGGGCCTGTTTCTGTAGAGCAAGGTAGTTTGACAGGGCGTTGGTCTGTTCCAGGGCCTGTTTCTGTAGAGTGAGGCAGTTTGACAGGGCGTTAGTCTGTCCCAGGGCCTGTTTTTGTAGAGTGAGGCAGTTTGACAGGGTGTTAGTCTGTTCCAGGGCCTGTTTCTGTAGCACAAGGCAGTTTGACAGGGTGTTAGTCTGTACCAGGGTCTGTTTCTGTAGAGTGAGGCAGTATAACAGGGTGTTAGTCTGTTCCAGGGCCTGTTTCTGTAGAGTGAGGCAGTTTGACAGGATGGAAGTCTGTCCCAGGGCCTGTTTCTGTAGAGTGAGGCAGTTTGACAGGGCGTTAGTCTGTTCCAGGGCCTGTTTCTGTAGAGTGAGGCAGTTTGACAGGATGGAAGTCTGTCCCAGGGCCGGTTTCTGTAGAGTGAGGCAGTTTGACAGGAGGGAAGTCTGTCCCAGGGCCTGTTTCTGTAGCACAAGGCAGTTTGACAGGGTGTTAGTCTGTTCCAGGGCCTGTTTCTGTAGCACAAGGCAGTTTGACAGGGTGATAGTCTGTTCCAGGGCCTGTTTCTGTAGAGTGAGGCAGTATAATAGGGTGTTAGTCTGTTCCAGGGCCTGTTTCTGTAGTGAGGCAGTTTGACAGGATGGAAGTCTGTCCCAGGGCCTGTTTCTTTAGAGTGAGGCAGTTTGACAGGGCGTTAGTCTGTCCCAGGGCCTGTTTCGGTAGCACAAGGCAGTTTGACAGGGTGTTAGTCTGTACCAGGGCCTGTTTCTGTAGAGTGAGGCAGTTTGACAGGATGGAAGTCTGTCCCAGGGCCTGTTTCTGTAGCACAAGGCAGTTAGACAGGAGGGAAGTCTGTTCCAGGGCCTGTTTCTGTAGCACAAGGCAGTTTGACAGGGCGTTAGTCTGTCCCAGGGCCTGTTTCTGTAGAGTGAGGCAGTTTGACAGGGTGTTAGTCTGTTCCAGGGCCTGTTTCTGTAGCACAAGGCAGTTTGACAGGGTGTTAGTCTGTTCCAGGGCCTGTTTCTGTAGAGTGAGGCAGTTTGACAGGGTGTTAGTCTGTTCCAGGGCCTGTTTCTGTAGAGTGAGGCAGTTTGACAGGATAGAAGTCTGTCCCATGGCCTGTTTCTGTAGAGTGAGGCAGTTTGACAGGAGGGAAGTCTGTCCCAGGGCCTGTTTCTGTAGCACAAGGCAGTTTGACAGGGTGTTAGTCTGTTCCAGGGCCTGTTTCTGTAGCACAAGGCAGTTTGACAGGGTGATAGTCTGTTCCAGGGCCTGTTTCTGTAGAGTGAGGCAGTATAACAGGGTGTTAGTCTGTCCCAGGGCCTGTTTCTGTAGCACAAGGCAGTTTGACAGGGTGTTAGTCTGTACCAGGGCCTGTTTCTGTATTAGAAGGCAGTTTGACAGGGTGTTATTCTGTACCAGGGCCTGTTTCTGTAGCACAAGGCAGTTTGACAGGGTGTTAGTCTGTACCAGGGCCTGTTTCTGTAGAGTGAGGCAGTTTGACAGGATCCTTCTGTAGCTCAGTTGGTAGAGCATGGCGCTTGTAACGCCAGGGTAGTGGGTTCGATACCCGGGACCACCCATACGTAGAATGTATGCACACATGACTGTAAGTTGCTTTGGATAAAAGCATCTGCTAAATGGCATATATTATTATTATTATTATTATTATAGGATGGAAGTCTGTCCCAGGGCCTGTTTCTGTAGCACAAGGCAGTTTGACAGGGCGTTAGTCTGTCCCAGGGCCTGTTTCTGTAGCACAAGGCAGTATGACAGGGTGTTAGTCTGTCCCAGGGCCTGTTTCTGTAGAATGAGGCAGTTTGACAGGATGGAAGTCTGTTCCAGGGCCTGTTTCTTTAGAGTGAGGCAGTTTGACAGGGTGTTAGTCTGTCCCAGGGCCTGTTTCTGTAGCACAAGGCAGTATGACAGGGTGTTAGTCTGTCCCAGGGCCTGTTTCTGTAGAGTGAGGCAGTTTGACAGGATGGAAGTCTGTTCCAGGGCGTTGATAAGAGACATGTTGAGTTGTTATTATTGTCTTGTAACAAGTTGTAGTGTATTCACCACACAGAAAGAGTATTTCGGTATTACTAGCCTTTCATTTCTTACTGACTGTCTTATTGTAAGAATAATTGCCTGGTAGTTTTAGGATTGGGCGGCTCCTGGAGCGGTCCCCACTGTATTCCCACTGGGGCCGGATATCAGCTGAAACGACAGCAACAACAGGACGTCATCATTAGCACTTCCTGTTTTGACTGACTCTCTCTCCTCCATATTTAATCTGGTACCCTGAGAGGGTCACTACTAGCTGACAGCATAGACGCACACACCACACACACACACACACACACACACACACACACACACACACACACACCACACACACACACACACACACACACACACACACACACACACACACACACACACACACACACACACACACACACACACTCAAATCCCTCAGTAGAAAACTGCACAACTTAATATTGAACAACAGGAACTGCAGCGTTCTTACATTGGTAAACATGACTATCCACCATTAAACACAACAACGTGTGTACTGCCCATGTGTGTGTTGTCCCCATACCAGCACAGACAGGTTGCTTCCCGGTCCAGCTCCCGTCACCCGACAGGTTCTGTGTTCTGAACCCTCGGCAGGTAAAAGCCTGGCTGACAGGTGTAGATCGGGGTGTAACCTAGAGACGGCAACTCTATGGCAGACACATCCACCTGGGTGGGCATCTCTGGCTGGCTACAGTGGTGGGCTGGAGAGATGGAGGGGGAGGAGAGGAGGGAGAGGAGAGGAGAGGGGAGGAGAGGAGAGGGAGAGAGAGAGAGAGGAGAGAGGGAGAGGGAAGGGAGAGAGAGGGAGAGAGAGAGAGGAGGGAGGAGGAGAGAGGGAGAAGGAGGAGAGGGAGAGAGAAGAGAGAGAGAGAGAGGAGAGGGAGAGGGCAGAGAGAGAGAGAGAAAGAGAGGGGGAGAGAGAGAGAGAAAGAGAGAGAGGAGAGGAGAGGGGGCAGAGAGAGAGAGAGAGGAGAGGGAGAGAGAGAGAAAGAGAGAGGAGAGAGAGGAGGAGAGAGGAGGACAGGAAGGAAGAAATAAAAGGGAAGATGGAGGATAAATCAGATGGATTTAGTGACAATAATACTGTCTCTACATCCAGGGTGTATATTAGTGATAATACTGTCTCTACATCCAGGGTGTATATTAGTGATACTCTCTGTCTCTACATCCAGGGTGTATATTAGTGATACTCTCTGTCTCTACATCCAGGGTGTATATTCTGGATAAGAGCGTCTGCTAAATGACTTAAATGTAAATGTAAATGTAATAATACTGTCTCTACATCCAGGGTGTATATTAGTGATACTCTCTGTCTCTACATCCAGGTCTCTACATCCAGGGTGTATATTAGTGATAATACTGTCTCTACATCCAGGGTGTATATTAGTGATAATACTGTCTCTACATCCAGGGTGTATATTAGTGATAATACTGTCTCTACATCCAGGGTGTATATTAGTGATAATACTGTCTCTACATCCAGGGTGTATATTAGTGATAATACTGTCTCTACATCCAGGGTGTATATTAGTGATAATACTGTCTCTACATCCAGGGTGTATATTAGTGATAATACTGTCTCTACATCCAGGGTGTATATTAGTGATAATACTGTCTCTACATCCAGGGTGTATATTAGTGATAATACTGTCTCTACATCCAGGGTGTATATTAGTGATAATACTGTCTCTACATCCCAGGGTGTATATTAGTGATAATACTGTCTCTACATCCAGGGTGTATATTAGTGATACTACTGTCTCTACATCCAGGGTGTATATTAGTGATAATACTGTCTCTACATCCAGGGTGTATATTAGTGATAATACTGTCTCTACATCCAGGGTGTGTATTAGTGATACTCTCTGTCTACATCAGGGTGTATATTAGTGATAATACTGTCTCTACATCCAGGGTGTATATTAGTGATAATACTGTCTCTACATCCAGGGTGTATATTAGTGATAATACTGTCTCTACATCCAGGGTGTATATTAGTGATAATACTGTCTCTACATCCAGGGTGTATATTAGTGATAATACTGTCTCTACATCCAGGGTGTATATTAGTGATAATACTGTCTCTACATCCAGGGGTGTATATTAGTGATAATACTGTCTCTACATCCAGGGTGTATATTAGTGATAATACTGTCTCTACATCCAGGGTGTATATTAGTGATAATACTGTCTCTACATCCAGGGTGTATATTAGTGATACTCTCTGTCTCTACATCCAGGGTGTATATTAGTGATACTCTCTGTCTCTACATCCAGGGTGTATATTAGTGATAATACTGTCTCTACATCCAGGGTGTATATTAGTGATACTCTCTGTCTCTACATCCAGGGTGTATATTAGTGATACTCTCTGTCTCTACATCCAGGGTGTATATTAGTGATACTCTCTGTCTCTTCATCCAGGGTGTATATTAGTGATACTCTCTGTCTCTACATCCAGGGTGTATATTAGTGATACTCTCTGTCTCTACATCCAGGGTGTATATTAGTAATAATACTGTCTCTCTGTTTGTGTGTGTGTGTGTGTGTGTGTGTGTGTGTGTGTGTGTGTGTGTGTGTGTGTGTGTGTGTGTGTGTGTGTGTGTGTGTGTGTGTGTGTGTGTGTGTGTGTGTGTGTGTGTGTGTGTGTGTGTGTGTGTGTGTGTACTAACCTATACACTCTGGTTGGAAGCCATTCCAGGTGAGGTTTGGGAGACAGGAGTGTTGTGGAGCCTTGTAGCAGGTAGCCCTTCCTACAGCTGAACAATACTGTACTGCTGATCTGTAGGTTGGAGGCACATCAGGGTTAGATTCACGTCAGGGTCAGATACACACATCAGGGTCAGATACACACATCAGGGTTAGATACACACATCAGGTTAGATACACACATCAGGGACAGATACACACATCAGGGTCAGATACACACATCAGGGTCAGATACACACATCAGGTCAGATACACACAACAGGGTCAGATACACACATCAGGGTTAGATACACACATCAGGGTTAGATACACACATCAGGGTCAGATACACACATCAGGTACAGATACACACATCAGGGTCAGATACACACATCAGGGACAGATACACACATCAGGGCCGATACACATCAGGGTCAGATACACACATCAGGTTAGATACACACATCAGGGTTAGATACACACATCAGGGTTAGATACACACATCAGGGTCAGATACACACAACAGGGTCAGATACACACACATCAGGGTCAGATACACACATCAGGGTCAGATACACACATCAGGGTCAGATACACATCAGGGTCAGATACACACATCAGGGTTAGATACATCAGGTTAGATTCACACATCAGGGACAGATACACACATCAGGGTTAGATACACACATCAGGGTTAGATACACACAACAGGGTCAGATACACACATGGGACAGATACACACATCAGGGTTAGATACACACATCAGGGTTAGATACACACATCAGGGTTAGGGACAGTATCTCTACATGCACATTCATCTTCTGCACATCTATCACTCCAGTGTTTAATTGCAATATTGTAATTATTTTGTCACTATTGCCTATTTACTGCCTTACCTCCCTAATCTCACCTCATTTGCTCACATTGTATACAGAGTTATTTTCTCCTTTCTTATTGACTGTATGTTTCTTTTACTCCATGTGTAACTAACGCTGTGTTGTGGTATGTGTAAATAAATAAATTGTAACCTGGTATCCTTGGGTGTTGTTCTGGTTTCCAAACAGAGGTGTTCCAGGATCTCCACAGGGTGGTGTGACTGGGATCTAGAAGCACACAACAGACAACCCCGACTCCTTCCACGTCGCGTAGAAACTGAGCAGGACACCTGACTTGGTTGTCAAAAACTAACGCTCTATGTCCAAATCTATCGGCACATCTTCTTTCTGTATGTGTCATAATGTCTCAGAGTAGAGGAGTGCTGATCTAGGATCAGGTCTTCCTGTCAAAACTAACGCTCTATGTCCAAATCTATCGGCACATCTTCTTTCTGTATGTCATAATGTCTCAGAGTAGAGGAGTGCTGATCTAGGATCAGGTCTTCCTGTCCATTGTGATCTACAAGTCAACACTGATAGTGAATCAGCACTCGTTCTGTGAGTCACTTAATACAATACGTACAGCCGCCGGTCAGTATGGCCCAGAGACACACTGTACACTGAGGATACAACACATGAAGAACACCTTCCTAATATTGAGTTGAACCTCCCCCTCAGAACAGTCTCAATTTGTCGGGTCATGGACTCTACAAGGTGTGGAAAACATTCTACAGGGATGCTGGGCCCATCTTGACTCTACAAGGTGTCTAAAGCGTTCCACAAGGATGCTGGGCCCATCTAGACTCCAATGCTTCCACAGGGATGCTGGGCCATCTAGACTCCAATGCTTCCACAGGGATGCTGGGCCCATGTTGACTCTACAAGGTGTCTAAAGCGTTCCACAAGGATGCTGGGCCCATCTAGACTCCAATGCTTCCACAGGGATGCTGGGCAATCTTGACCACAATGCTTCCACAGGGATGCTGGGCCCATGTTGACTCCAATGCTTCCACAGGAATGCTGGCCCATCTTGACTCCAATGCTTCCACAGGGATGCCGGGCCCATCTTGACTCTACAAGGTGTCTAAAGCGTTCCACAGGGATGCTGGGCCCATCTTGACTCCAATGCTTCCCCAGGGATGCTGGGCCCATGTTGACTCTACAAGGTGTCCAATTTGTAAGTCGCTCTGGATAAGAGCGTCTGCTAAATGACTTAAATGTAATGTAAATGTCTAAAGCATTTCACAGGGATGCTGGGCCCATCTTGACTCTATAAGGTGTTGAAAGTGTTCCACAGGAATTCTGGGCCCATCTTGACTCCAATGCTTCCACAGGGATGCAGGGCCCAACTTGACTCCAATGCTTCCACAGGGATGCAGGGGCCCATCTTGACTCCAATGCTTCCACAGGGATGCTGGGCCCATGTTGACTCCAATGCTTCCACAGGAATGCTGGCCCATCTTGACTCCAATGCTTCCACAGGGATGCTGGGCCCATCTTGACTCTATAAGGTGTTGAAAGCGTTCCCACAGGGATGCTGGGCCCATCTTGACTCTATAAGGTGTTGCAAAGCGTTCCACAGGGATGCTGGGCCCATCTTGACTCCAATGCTTCCACAGGGATGCTGGGCCCATGTTGACTCTATAAGGTGTTGAAAGCGTTCCACAGGGATGCTGGGCCCATCTTGACTCCAATGCTTCCACAGGGATGCTGGGCCCATCTTGACTCCAATGCTTCCACAGGGATGCTGGGCCCATGTTGACTCTATAAGGTGTTGGCGTTCCACAGGGATGCTGGGCCCATCTTGACTCCAATGCTTCCACAGGGATGCTGGGCCCATGTTGACTCTATAAGGTGTTGAAAGCGTTCCACAGGGATGCTGGGCCCATCTTGACTCCAATGCTTCCACAGGGATGCTGGGCCCATGTTGACTCCAATGCTTCCACAGGGATGCTGGGCCCATGTTGACTCCAATGCTTCCACAGGATGCTGGGCCCATGTTGACTCCAATGCTTCCCCCACAGTTGTGTCAAGTTGACTGGATGTCCTTTGGGTGGTGGACCATTCTTGATACACGGGGAAACTGTTGAATGTGAAAAACCCAGCAGCGTTGCAGTTCTTGACACAAACCGGTGCACCTGGCACCCTACTACAGTAGAGCACAAAGACATTTTGTCTTCACCCTCTGAATAGCACACAGACACAATCCAAGTCTCCAATTGTCTCAAGGCTTATAAATCCTTCTTTAACCCGTCTCCTCCCCTTCATCTACACTGATTGAAGTGGATTTAACAAGTGACATCAATAAGGGATCATATCTTTCACCTGGATTCACCTGGTCAGTCTGTCATGGAAAGAGCAGTTGTTCTTAATGTTTTGTACACTCAGTGTATATATTCAGAGTTCGACCAACGTTTTAGAATATTGTTCTTGTTCTAGACATTCAGTTACCTTGTTAATAAAATATTCTGCATGTTTTGTTGTTGTGGCGCTAACATGCCTGCAACACCATTTAGTGTCAGCCTGTAAATGCTTCATAATGCAGAACTTCTTCAATTCAGTACAAGGCTCTGGTATGGGATGGCTGACAGCCTGGTCTTAGTTGGTTCCTGATAGGACCCATTCTGAGTGCCTGGTCTGAGTTGGTTACTGATAGGACCCATTCTGAGTGCCTGTTCTGAGTTGGTTACTGATAGGACCCATTCTGAGAGCCTGGTCTGAGTTGGTTACTGATAGGACCCATTCTGAGAGCCTGGTCTGAGTTGGTTACTGGGATAGGACCCATTCTGAGAGCCTGGTCTGAGTTGGTTACTGATAGGACCCATTCTGAGAGCCTGGGCTGAGTTGGTTACTGATAGGACGACCCATTCTGAGAGCCTGGTCTGAGTTGGTTACTGATAGGACCCATTCTGAGTGCCTGGTCTGAGTTGGTTACTGATAGGACCCATTCTGAGAGCCTGGTCTGAGTTGGTTACTGATAGGACGACCCATTCTGAGAGCCTGGTCTGAGTTGGTTACTGATAGGACCCATTCTGAGAGCCTGGTCTGAGTTGGTTACTGATAGGACGACCCATTCTGAGTGCCTGGTCTGAGTTGGTTACTGATAGGACCCATTCTGACAGCCTGGTCTGAGCTGGTTACAGATAGGACCCATTCTGAGTGCCTGGTCTGAGTTGGTTACTGATAGGACCCATTCTGAGTGCCTGGTCTGAGTTGGTTACTGATAGGACCCATTCTGAGTGCCTGGTCCGAGCTGGTTCCTGAGAGTTAGTTGGACCCATTCTGACAGCCTGGTCTGGGTTGGTTCCTGATAGGACCCATTCTGACAGCCTGGTCTCAGTTGGTTCCTGATAGTTAGCTGGACCCATTCTGACAGCCTGGTCTCAGTTGGTTCCTGATAGTTAGCTGGACCCATTCTGACAGCCTGGTCTGAGTTGGTTACTGATAGTTAGCTGGACCCATTCTGACAGCCTGGTCTCAGTTGGTTCCTGATAGTTAGCTGGACCCATTCTTACCTATGCTGGAGGGCTGAATGCCTGGTCTCAGTTGGTTCCTGATAGTTAGCTGGACCCATTCTTACCTATGCTGGAGGGCTGAGTGCCTGGTCTGAGTTGGTTACTGATAGTTAGCTGGACCCATTCTGACAGCCTGGTCTGAGTTGGTTACTGATAGGACCCATTCTGACAGCCTGGTCGGAGTTGGTTACTGATAGGACCCATTCTGAGTGCCTGGTCTGAGTTGGTTACTGATAGTTAGCTGGACCCATTCTGACAGCCTGGTCTGAGTTGGTTCCTGAGAGTTAGTTGGACCCATTCTGACAGCCTGGTCTGAGTTGGTTCCTGATAGTTAGCTGGACCCATTCTGACAGCCTGGTCTGAGTTGGTTCCTGATAGTTAGCTGGACCCATTCTGACAGCCTGGTCTCAGTTGGTTCCTGATAGTTAGCTGGACCCATTCTGACAGCCTGGTCTCAGTTGGTTCCTGATAGTTAGCTGGACCCATTCTGACAGCCTGGTCTCAGTTGGTTCCTGATAGTTAGCTGGACCCATTCTGACAGCCTGGTCTCAGTTGGTTCCTGATAGTTAGCTGGACCCATTCTGACAGCCTGGTCTCAGTTGGTTCCTGATAGTTAGCTGGACCCATTCTGACAGCCTGGTCTCAGTTGGTTACTGATAGTTAGCTGGACCCATTCTGACAGCCTGGTCTGAGTTGGTTACTGATAGTTAGCTGGACCCATTCTGACAGCCTGGTCTCAGTTGGTTCCTGATAGTTAGCTGGACCCATTCTTACCTATGCAGGAGGGCTGCGTGCCGCTCCAGATGCCATCATACTGACAGTATCTTCTGGCTGAACCCACCAACACCAAAGGAGGAGAGCAGGAGAAGGAGACAGAGGAGAGGTAGGTGAACCCACGGTCCTCCCTTCTCCCCTGGGCCGGGACACCTGGGTCTCCACAGAACACAGCTAGAGGGGGTATGAGGAGGAGCGAGAGAGAAAGAGAAGCAATGTAAGATGTTCTATCATTTGGTTGATAACACGTGACAAAGCACCAGGTATCCAGTGTGACTATGGGATGTGACTATGGATGGACTATGGGATGTGATGTGTCTTTGGGATGTGACTATGGGATGTGACTAATGGATGTGACTATGGGATGACTATGGGATGTGTCTTTGGGATGTGTCTATGGGATGTGACTATGGGATGTGTCTATGGGATGTGTCTAATGGATGTGACTATGGGATGTGATGTGTCTTTGGGATGTGACTATGGGATGTGATGTGTCTATGGGATGTGATGTGTCTAATGGATGTGACTATGGGATGTGATGTGTCTAATGGATGTGACTATGGTATGTGATGTGTCTTTGGGATGTGACTATAGGATGTGATGTGTCTATGGGATGTGACTATAAGGATGTGATGTGTCTATGGGATGTGATGTGTCTATAGAGGATGTGACTAATGGATGTGACTATGAGATGTGTCTATCGGATGTGTCTATGGGATGTGTCTATGGGATGTGAATATGGGATGTGTCTATGGGATGTGTCTATGGGATGTGAATATGGGATGTGACTATGGGATGTGACTATGGGATGTGACTATGGGATGTGTCGATGGGATGTGTCTATGGGATGTGTCTATGGGATGTGTCTATGGGATGTGTCTATGGGATGTGACTATGGGATGTGTCTATGGGATGTGAATATGGGATGTGTCTATGGGATGTGACTATGGGATGTGATTATGGGATGTGTCTATGGGATGTGATGTGTCTATGGGATGTGTCTATGGGATGTGTCTATGGGATGTGTCTATGGGATGTGACTATGGGATGTGTCTATGGGATGTGTCTATGGGATGTGATGTGTCTATGGGATGTGTCTATGGGATGTGATGTGACTATGGGATGTGTCTATGGGATGGGATGTGTCTATGGGATGTGATGTGTCTATGGGATGTGATGTGTCTATGGGATGTGACTATGTGATGTGTCTATGGGATGTGACTATGTGATGTGTCTATGGGATGTGATGTGTCTATGGGATGTGTCTATGGGATGTGATGTGTCTATGGAATGTGACTATGGGATGTGTCTATGGGATGTGTCTATGGGATGTGACTATGGGATGTGACTATGGGATGGGATGTGTCTATGGGATGTAATGTGACTATGGGATGTGTCTATGGGATGTGATGTGTCTATGGAATGTGACTATGGGATGGGATGTGTCTATGGGATGTGACTATGGGATGGGATGTGTCTATGGGATGTTTCTATGGGATGTGTCTATAGGGATGTGACTATGGGATGTGACTATGGGATGTGTCTATAGAGATGTGCAACTATGGGATGTGTCTATGGTAAATGTCATATTGCAGCTCAGATGACGAAGGGAGAGGACCATCTTCCTCAGTAATTTCATGTCGTAATTTTTTTAGATAAAACTATACTAAATATAATCACATCACCAAATAATAATTAAAACACACTGTTTTGCAATGAAGGTCTACAGTAGCCTCAACATAACTCTGGCAGGGTAGCACCATGGTGTAGGCGGAGGACAGCTAGCTTCCGTCCTCCTCTGGGTATATTCTTATTTTCAATGACAGCCTGGGAACAGTGGGTTAACTGCCTGTTCAGGGGCAGAGCGACAAGTTGTACCTTGTCAGCTCGGGGGTTGAACTGCAACCTTCCGGTTACTTGTCCAACGCTCTAACCACTAGGCTACCCTGCCGCCCCAGGGACATGCCATGTATACCTGTATACCTGAGCTTCAACTAGCTGTAAGGACATGTCATGTATACCTGTATACCTGTATACCTGTATACCTGTATACCTGTATACCTGTATACCTGTATACCTGAGCTTCAACTAGCTGTAAGGACATGTCATGTATACCTGTATACCTGAGCTTCAACTAGCTGTAAGGACATGCCATGTATACCTGTATACCTGTATACCTGTATACCTGTATACCTGTATACCTGTATACCTGTATACCTGTATACCTGTATACCTGAGCTTCAACTAGCTGTAAGGACATGCCATGTATACCTGTATACCTGAGCTTCAACTAGCTGTAAGGACATGTCATGTATACCTGTATACCTGTATACCTGTATACCTGTATACCTGTATACCTGTATACCTGTATACCTGTATACCTGAGCTTCAACTAGCTGTAAGGACATGCCATGTATACCTGTATACCTGAGCTTCAACTAGCTGTAAGGACATGCCATGTATACCTGTATACAGGTTTACTAATGTGTTAGTTCTATTAGCTATTTTCATATAATGTTACTTTAGCTAACATGATGACAACGATGTAGGCTGTGTAGCGGTTTTGGCATGGAAAGGCTTTCCTCCGGTCACGTATAGCTGATCGTTGTACATTGAAGTCCACAAATGAAGGGAAGAGGTGAGAAGGAGAGTGCATAGAAGGAAGAAGGAATACAACGTGGCTGCTATGAGAAAGTGAAATGTGTTTCGCAGCGTGATCAGAGGTGTATGGCCGTATTAGATGTGTCACTGTCTGTCACATCAAATTTGTTTCTCGACCTGTGTGCACCTCGTTGTAAAATATAGTTCATAGTCTAGGTTGTAACAACCTCATGATAGGTAGGGACAACTGGGACAACTGTACATTGAACTGGGTGAATGGCATACAATGTCAGTCATCCATTATGCTGTATTAGAAATAAGGCCATGCTCATTAAAAAAATTGCCCATCTTCATTTGAAGCGGCACTGACCACCAATGCTATACATGGCATGTCCTTACAGCTATTTGAAGCTCAGCTATACAGGTATATTCCAGGGGTTTACTTACGGAAGCACTGTGGTTTTTCTCCAATCCAGGTGCCGTTTCCCTGGCAGGTGATCATGGTGGGCAGGAGAGCTGGTAACCCTGGTTACAGGCGTAACTAACGCTGTTGCCCCAGGTGAAGTCTGTTCCAACCACCTGGCCGTTAGGAATGGGAGGCGGGGCCATACACACTATAGCTGGAGAGAGAGAGATTCAGATTTTTTTAAACAAAAATATAGATTAAGAGTTGGATACTCTTGAATTATTTTATACAAGGACATTTACAGGATACTGCCCTCCACAACATAACCTTCACTATGTCACCAGGACATTTACAGGATACTGCCCTCCACAACATAACCTTCACTATGTCACCAGGACATATACAGGATACTGCCCTCCACAACATAACCTTCACTATGTCACCAGGACATTTACAGGATACTGCCCTCCACAACATAAACGCCTTCACTATGTGTCACCAGGACATTTACAGGAGGATCAGCCCCTCTCCCAGCACCTTGCCTTCACTGCTTTATACCAGGAGACTTCCCCAGGATACTGCCTCATGACATAACCTTCACTGTATCTGCAGGACATTTACAGATACCTTTGCCCTCTAGCATAAAAGCACTTTCACTGTGCCAGGACCATTTGCAGTGTGCCCTCCATGGCCTGCTTCACTATGTCACCATGTCACCAGGACATTTACAGGATGCTACCCTCCACAACACTATGTCGCCAGGACATATACAGGATGCCCTCCTGCAGTACAACCTTCACTATGTCACCCAGGACATTTACAGGATACTGCCCTCGCAACACTAACCTTCACTATGTCACCAGGACATTTGGGGCCTGCCTCACAACATAACCTTCACTATGTCTGCTGGGACATTTACAGGATATGTCATGAAGGTGATATACTGCATGCATAGAGGACCCAACGCGACTTAACAGAAACAGAGTTTATTAATGTTCAAAACGGAATAACTGAAATCCTCTAGATTTGTAGAGGGGAAAACAACTGGAGAAGCGGCCACAGACTGCAGGTAGGCGCAGGCCGGGTGAGACGCCACACACGGCGTCTGAAGAAGGCAGGACAGGTGATACACAGTCGAGGACAGGGCGAAAGACACCTGGCAAAACAACTGAGAACGCAGCGTCTGAAGAGAGGCACAAACAAAACACGACAGGACAGGGTGATACACAATCACGGCAAAAACACGACAGGACAGGGCGAAACGCAATCACAGCATGGAATACAAACAAGGAACCGATGGAACAGGAACGGATCACAAAGGAATAAATAGGGAGTCTAATCAGGGGAAAGGATCGGGAACAGGTGGGAAGACTAAATGATGATTAGGGAATAGGAACAGCTGGGAGCAGGAACGGAACGACAGAGAGAAGAGAGAGCAGAGAGTGAGAGAGGGAGGGGAGAGAGAGGGATAGAACCAAACAAGACCAGCAGAGGGAAACGAATAGAATGGGAAGCACAGGGACAAGACAAGATAATAAATGACAAACATGACAGTGGCCCCACTCACCGAGCGCTCCTGGCGCTCGAGGAGGAACACTGGCGGCAACGGAGGAAATCATAGATCAAACGGTCCAGCACGTCCCGAGAAAGAACCCAACTCTCTTCCTCAGGACCGTAACGAAAACGATAAAAAGGGAAACTAGGGTACTACTCTAAAAAAAAAATGAGAACTAGGGACAGACTGAGACACAGCAAGGGCAGGGACAAGAACAGGAGAGATGCGATGGCAGGGAACAGACTGAGACCCAGCAAGACCAGGAGCAGAAGCAGAAAAAAATTACCAGACTTCTTCTGCGCGCAGTCTGAACACGCAGCCACGAAACGGCGCGTGTCACGGGGCCCTGAGCCGGCCACCAAAAGCGCTGGCGAATAGACGCAAGAGTGCCTTAACACCGGGATGACCAGCTAACTTGGCAGAGTGAGCCCACTGAAGAACAGCCAGACGAGTGGAAACAGGAAACTAAAAGAGGTTACTAGGGACAGCGCGGCGCGACGCAGTGTGCGTGAGTGCTTGCTTAACCTGTCTTTCATTCCCCAGACTGTCAACCCGACAACACGCCCATAAGGAAGAATCCCCTCGGGATCAGTAGAAGCCACAGAAGAACTAAACAGACGGGATAAGGCATCAGGCTTGGTGTTCTACTACCCGGACGGTAAGAAATCACAAACTCGAAACCAGCTGAAAAATAACGCTCAACGAGCTTGACGGGCATTAAGTCGCTTAGCAGAACGGATGTACTCAAGGTTCTTATGGTCTGTCCAACGACAAAAGGAACGTCGCCCCTCCAACCACTGTCGCCATTCGCCTAGGGCCAAGCGGATGGCGAGCAGTTCACGGTTACCCACATCATAGTTGCGCTCAGATGGCGACAGGCGATGAGAAAAATAAGCGCACGGATGAACCTCATCGTCAGACTGGAAGCGCTTGGACAGAATGGCTCCACGCCTACTCTGAAGGCCAACCTCGACAATGAATTGTCTAGTGACGCCAGGAGTAACGAGGATAGGAGCGGACGAAACGTTCTTTTAGAAGATCAAAAGCTCTGGGCGGAACCGACCACTTAAAACACGCCTTGACAGAAGTAAGAGCTGTGAGAGGGGCAGCAACTTGACCGAAATTACGAATGAAACGCCGATAGAAATTAGCGAAACCTAAAAAGCGCTGCAACTCGACACGTGACCTTGGAACGGGCCAATCACTGACAGCTTGACTTAGCGGAATCCATCTGAATGCCTTCAGCGGAAATAACGGAACCGAGAAAAGTAACGGAGGAGACATGAAAAGAGCACTTCTCAGCCTTTACGTAGAGACAATTCTCTAAAAGGCGCTGTAGAACACGTCGAACGTGCTGAACATGAATCTCATGACGGAGAAAAATCAGGATATCGTCAAGATAGACAAAAACAAAAAATGTTCAGCATGTCTCTCAGAACATCATTAACTAATGCCTGAAAACAGCTGGCGCATTGGCGAGACCGAACGGCAGAACCCGGTACTCAAAATGCCCTAACGGAGTGTTAAACGCCGCTTTCCACTCGTCCCCTCTCTGATGCGCACGAGATGGTAAGCGTTACGAAGGTCCAACTTAGTAAAGCACCTGGTTCCCTGCAGAATCTCAAGGCTGATGACATAAGGGGAAGCTTTGGATAACGATTCTTAACCGTTATGTCATTCAGCTCCTCGATAATCCACGAGGGGCGCAGAGTACCGTCCTTCTTCTTAACAAAAAGAACCCCGCCCCGGCCGGAGAAGAAGAAGGCACTATGGTACCGGCGTCAAGAGACACAGACAAATAATCCTCGAGAGCCTTACGTTCGGGAGCCGACAGAGAGTATAGTCTACCTCGAGGAGGCGTGGTCCCTGGAAGGAGATCAATACTACAATCATACGACCGGTGAGGAGGAAGGGAGTTGGCTCGGGACCGACTGAAGACCGTGCGCAGATCATGATATTCCTCCCGGCACTCCTGTCAAATCGCCAGGTTCCTCCTGAGAAGTAGGGAGAGAAGAAACGGGAGGGAATGGCAGACATTAAACACTTCACATGACAAGAAACGTTCCAGGATAGGATAGAATTACTAGACCAACCATAGAAGGATTATGACATACTAGCCAGGGATGACCCAAAACAACAGGTGTAAACGTGAACGGAAAATCAAAAAGAAATAGTCTCACTGTGGTTACCAGATACTGTGAGAGTTAAAGGTAGTGTCTCAAATTTGATACTGGGAAGATGACTACCATCTAAGGCAAACATGGGCGTAGGTTTGTCTAACGGTCTGAAAGGAATGTTATGTTTCCGAACCCATGCTTCGCCCATGAAACAACCCTCAGCCCCAGAGTCAATCAAGGCACTGCATGTAGCACCCGAACCGGTCCAGCGTAGATGGACCGACATAGTAGTACAAGATCTAGATGAAGGGACCTGAGTAGTAGCGTCACCAGTAGCCCTCCGCTTACTGATGGCTCTGGCCTCTTACTGACATGAATTAACAAAATGTCCAGCAACTCCGCAATAGAGGCACAGGCGGTTGGTGATCCTCCGTTCCCTCTCCTTAGTCGAGATGCGAATCCCTCCTAGCTGCATGGGCTCAGTCTCAAAGCCCAGAGGAGGGAGATGGTTGCGAGCGGAGCAGGAAACACCGTTGATGCGAGCTCTCTTCCACGAGCCCGGTGACGAAGATCTACCCGTCGTTCTATGCGGATGGCGAGAGCAATCAAAGAGTCACATCTGAAGGAACCTCCCGGGAGAGAATTCATCCTAACCACTGCGTGGAGTCCCTCCAGAAAACGAGCGAGCAGCGCCGGCTCGCTCCACTCACTAGAGGCAGCAAGAGTGCGAAACTCAATGGAATAATCCGTTATGGACCGTTCACCTTGGCATAAGGAAGCCAGGGCCCTAGAAGCCTCCCCCACCAAAAACTGAACGGTCAAAAACCCGAATCATCTCCTCTTTTTTAAAGTTCTGGAATTTGTTAGAGCAATCAGCCCTTGCCTCCTAGATAGCTGTGCCCCATTCTCGAGCCCGGCCAGTAAGGAGTGAAATGACGAAGCAACCCGAGCCTTCTCTAGAGTATGTGTTGGGTTGAGAGAGAACACAATCTCACACTGCGGAGAAAGGAGCGGCACTCAGTGGGCTGCCCGAGTAGCAAGGTGGGTTATTAACCCTAGGTTCTGGAGGCCTGCAGGCCAGGAAGTAACAGGTGGCACGAGACGACTGAACTGTCCAGAGAGGTCGGAAACCTGAGCAGCCAGGTTTTCCACGGCATGGCGAGCAGCAGACAATTCCTGCTCGTGTCTGCAAGGAGCATGGCTCCTTGATCTGACGGCAGTGTAAACAGCGCCTGAAGTCGCTGGGTCCATTCCTTGGTCGGTTCCTTCTGTCATGCAGGTGAAAGAGGACCCAAACGCGACTTAACAGTAGAAACAGAGCTTATTAATGTTCAAAACGGAATAACTGAAATCCTAGATTTGTAGAGGGGAAAACAACTGGAAGCGGCTACAGACTGCAGACGCTTCGGGTAGGCGCAGGCCGTAGGTCGACTGGAGACACCTGCTCACACGCAGCGTCTGATGAAGGCACAAAACACTACAGGACAGGGTGATACACAATCACGGCAAAACACGACAGGACAGGGCGAAACGCAATCACAGCATGGTGAATACAAAACAAGGAACCGACTGCACAGGGAACGGAACACAAAGGAATAAATAGGACTCTAATCAGGGAAAGGATCGGGAACAGGTGTGGGAAGACTAAATGATGATTAGGGGAATAGGAACAGCTGGGAGCAGGAACGGAACGTATAGAGAGAAGAGAGAGCGAGAGTGAGAGAGGGAGGGGGAGAGAGAGGGCTAGAAGGAGGGAAAGAACCAAATAAGACCAGCAGAGGGAAACGAATAGAATGGGAAGCACAGGGACAAGACAAGATAATAAATGACAAACAT
>NC_060181.1:3179011-3201262 GCF_021184085.1 Oncorhynchus gorbuscha
TCCCTCTCCCCCACCGCTCTCTCTCTCCTTCCCTCTCCCCACCTCTCTCTCGCTCTCTCTCTCTCTCTCCCTTCCCTCTCCCCTCTTCTCTCTCTCTCTCTCTCTCTCTCTCTCTCTCTCTCTCTCTCTCTCTCTCTCTCTCTCTCTCTCTCTCTCTCCCTTCCATCTTCCCCACCCCTCTCCCTCTCTCTCTTCCCTCTTCCCCACCACTCTCTCTCTCTCCTTCCCTCTCCACCACCTCTCTCTCTCTTTCCTTCCCTCTTCCCCACCTCTCTCTCTCTTTCCTTCCCTCTTCCCCACCTCTCTCTCTCCTTGCCTCTTCCCCCCTCTCTCTCTCTCTCCTTCCCTCTCACCCACCTCTCTCTCTCTCCTTCCTTCTCCCCCACCTCTCTCTCTCTCATTCCCTCTCCCTCACTTCTCTCTCTCGCTCTCCTTCCCTCTCCCAAATCTCTCTCTCTCTCCTTCCCTCTCCACCACCTCTCTCTCTATATCCTTCCCTCTTCCCCACCTCTCTCTCTCTCCTTCCATCTTCCCCACCTCTCCCTCTCTCTCTCCTTCCTCTTCCCCCACCTCTCTCTCTCCTTCCCCTCTTCCCCCCTCTCTCTCCTCTCCCCTTCCCTCTCACCCACCTCTCTCTCTCTCCCTTCCTTCTCCCCACCTCTCTCTCTCTCATTCCCTCTCCCTCACTTCTCTCTCTCGCTCTCCTTCCCTCTCCCAAACTCCTCTCTCTCCTTCCCTCTCCACCACCTCTCTCTCTATATCCTTCCCTCTTCCCCACCTCTCTCTCCTTCCATCTTCCCCCACCTCTCCCTCTCTCTCTCCCTTCCCTCTTCCCCACCTCTCTCTCTCTCCTTCCCTCTTCCCCACCTCTCTCTCTCTCTCCTTCCCTCTTCCCCACCTCTCTCGCTCTCTCCTTCCCTCTCCACCACCACTCTCTATCATTCTCCTTCCCTCTTCCCCACCTCTCTCTCTCTCTCTCCTTCCCTCTCACCCACCTCTCTCTCTCTCCTTCCCTCTTCCCCACCTCTCTCTCTCTCTCCTTCCCTCTCACCCACCTCTCTCTCTCTCCTTCCTTCTCCCCCACCTCTCTCTCTCTCATTCCCTCTCCCTCACTTCTCTCTCTCTCTCTCCTTCCCTCTCCCAAACCTCTCTCTGAGTGACAGGTTGTGGACTGTGTCAACTGGAACTGTTGGCCCTGGGTATAAAGGTTCCCTTCACCACAGGGGAAACTATTAGCAGGCCAGATGCATGACAACATGAAGGGTGAGGAGGCACAAGCCGTTTGACGCACAGTCTTTCTGCTCCACTCTCTCAGTTTCTGTCCCACTCTCTCAGTTTCTGTCCCACTCTCTCTGTTATTGTCCCACTATCTCAGTTTCTGTCCCACTCTCTCTGTCCCACTTTCTCTGTTACTGTCCCACTCTCTCAGTTTCTGTCCCACTCTTTCAGTTTCTGTCCCACTCTCTCTGTTATTGTCCCACTATCTCAGTTTCTGTCCCACTCTCTCTGTCCCACTTTCTCTGTTACTGTCCCACTCTCTCTGTCCCACTCTCTCTGTTTCTGTCCCACTCTCTCAGTTTCTGTCCCACTCTCTCTGTTTCTGTCCCACTCTGTCAGTTACTGTCCCACTCTCTCTGTTACTGTCCCACTCTCTCAGTTTCTGTCTCACTCTCTCTGTTATTGTCCCTCTCTGTCAGTTACTGTCCCACTCTCTCTGTCCCACTCTCTCAGTTTCTGTCCCATTCTCTCCAGTTTCTGTCTCCTCACTGTGTGTCCCTCTCTGTTATTGTCCCTCTCTCAGTTACTGTCCCACTCTCTCAGTATCTGTCCCACTCTCTCTGTTACTGTCCACTCTCTCAGTATCTGTCCCACTCTCTCTGTTTCTGTCCCACTCTCTCAGTTTCTGTCCCACTCTCTCTCTGTTTCTGTCCCACTCTCTATAATTCTGTCCCACTCTCTCAGTTTCTGTCCCACTCTCTCAGTTTCTGTCCCACTCTCTCTGTCCCACTCTCTGTTTCTGTCCCACTCTCTATGTTACTGTCCCACTCTCTCAGTTTCTGTCCCACTCTCTCTGTTTCTTTCCCACTCTCTCTGTCCCACTCTCTCTGTCCCACTCTCTATGTTACTGTCCCACTCTCTCAGTTTCTGTCCCACTCTCTCAGTATCTGTCCCACTCTCTCTGTCCCACTCTCTCTGTTTCTGTCCCACTCTCTCAGTATCTGTCCCACTCTCTCTGTCCCACTCTCTATGTTACTGTCCCACTCTCTCAGTTTCTGTCCCACTCTCTCTGTTTCATTCCCACTCTCTCTGTCCCACTCTCTCTGTCCCACTCTCTATGTTACTGTCCCACTCTCTCAGTTTCTGTCCCACTCTCTCAGTATCTGTCCAACTCTCTCTGTCCCACTCTCTCAGTATCTGTCCCACTCTCTCTGTCCCACTCTCTCTGTTTCTGACCCACTCTCTCAGTATCTGTCCCACTCTCTCAGTTTCTGTCCCACTCTCTCTGTTTCTGTCCCACTCTCTCTGTTACTGTCCCACTCTCTCTGTTCTGTCCCACTCTCTCTGTTATTGTCTCTGTCAGTTACTGTCCCACTCTCTCTGTCCCACTCTCTGTTTCTGTCCCATTCTCTCAGTTTCTGTCCCACTCTCTCTGTTTCTGTTCCCACTCTCTCAGTTACTGTCCCACTCTCCTCAGTATCTGTCCCACTCTCTCAGTTTCTGTCCTCTCTCTCAGTTTCTGTCCCACTCTCTCTGTTTCTGTCCCACTCTCTCAGTTTCTGTCCCCACTCTCTCAGTATCTGTCCCACTCTCTCAGTTTCTGTCCACTCTCTCTGTCCCACTTTCTCTGTTTCTGTCCCACTCTTTCTGTTTCTGTTTCTGTTTCTTTCCCACTCTCTCTGTCCCACTCTCTCTGTCCCACTCTCTAGTTACTGTCCCACTCCTCAGTTTCTACTTCTGTCCCACTCTCTCAGTATCTGTCCCACTCTCTCTGTCCCACTCTCTCTGTTTCTGTCCCACTCTCTCTGTATCTGTCCCACTGTCCCACTCTCTATGTTACTGTCCCACTCTCTCAGTTTCTGTCCCACTCTCTCAGTATCTGTTTCTGTCCCACTCTCTCAGTATCTGTCCCACTCTCTCTGTCCCACTCTCTCTGTTTCTGTCCCACTCTCTCAGTATCTGTCCCACTTCCTGTTTCTGTCCCACTCTCTCAGTTTCTGTCCCACTCTCTCAGTTTCTGTCCCACTCTCTCAGTTTCTGTCCCACTCTCTCAGTATCTGTCCCACTCTGTCAGTTACTGTCCCACTCTCTCTGTCCCACTCTCTCTGTTTCTGTCCCACTCTCTCTGTTTCTGTCCCACTCTCTCTGTCCCACTCTCTCAGTTTCTGTCCCACTCTCTCTACTTCTGTCCCACTCTCTCAGTATCTGTCCCACTCTCTCTGTACCACTCTCTCTGTTTCTGTCCCACTCTCTCTGTTTCTGTCCCACTCTCTCTGTCCCACTCTCTCAGTTTCTGTCCCACTCTCTCTGTTTCTGTCCCACTTCTCTGTCCCACTCTCTCTGTTACTGTCCCACTTCTCTGTCCCCTCTCTGTTTCTGTCCCACTCTCTCAGTATCTGTCTCTCTGTCCCCCTCTCTCTGTTTCTGTCCCACTCTGTCTGTTTCTGTCCCTCTCTCTCTGTCCCACTCTCTCAGTTTCTGTCCCACTCTCTCTGTTTCTGTCCCACTCTCTCTGTCCCACTCTCTCTGTTTCTGTCCCACTCTCTCAGTTTCTGTCCCACTCTCTCTGTTTCTGTCCCACTCTCTCTGTTTCTGTCCCACTCTCTCTGTCCCACTCTCTCTCTTTCTGTCCCACTCTCCCAGTATCTGTCCCACTCTCTCAGTATCTGTCCCACTCTCTCAGTTTCTGTCCCACTCTCTCTGTTTCTGTCCCACTCTCTCAGTATCTGTCCCACTCTGTCAGTTACTGTCCCACTCTCTCTGTCCCACTCTCTCTGTTTCTGTCCCCTCTCTCTGTTTCTGTCCCACTCTCTCTGTCCACTCTCTGTCTGTCCACTCTCTCTACTTCTGTCCCACTCTCTCAGTATCTGTCCCACTCTCTCTGTACCACTCTCTCTGTTTCTGTCCCTCTCTCTGTTTCTGTCCCACTCTCTCTGTCCCACTCTCTCAGTTTCTGTCCCACTCTCTCTGTTTCTGTCCCTCTCTCTGTCCCCTCTCTCTGTTACTGTCCCACTCTCTCTGTCCCACTCTCTCAGTTTCTGTCCCACTCTCTCAGTATCTGACCCACTCTCTCTGTCCACTCTCTGTTTTCTGTCCCACTCTGTCTGTTTCTGTCCCCTCTCTCTGTCCCTCTCTCAGTTTCTGTCCCTCTCTCTGTTTCTGTCCCCTCTCTCTGTCCCCTCTCTCAGTTTCTGTCCCACTCTCTCCAGTTTCTGTCCCACTCTCTCTGTTACTGTCCCACTCTCTCTGTTTCTGTCCCACTCTCTCTGTTTCTGTCCCACTCTCTCTGTTTCTGTCCCACTTCTCTGTCCCACTCTCTCAGTTTCTGTCCCACTCTCTCTGTTTCTGTCCCACCACTCTCTCTGTTTCTGTCCCTCTCTCTGTTTCTGTCCCACTCTCTCTGTTTCTGTCCCACTCTCTCTGTTTCTGTCCCACTCTCTCTGTCCCACTCTCTCTCTTTCTGTCCACTCTCCCAGTATCTGTCCCACTTCTCTCAGTATCTGTCCCACTCTCTCAGTTTCTGTCCCACTCTCTCTGTTTCTGTCCCACTCTCTCTGTTTCTGTCCCACTCTCTCAGTTTCTGTCCCACTCTCTCTGTTTCTGTCCCACTCTCTCAGTATCTGTCCCACTCTCTCTGTCCCACTCTCTCAATATCTGTCCCACTCTCTCTGTCCCACTCTCTCAGTATCTGTCCCACTCTCTCTGTCCCACTCTCTCTGTTTCTGTCCCACTCTCTCAGTATCTGTCCCACTCTCTCAGTTTCTGTCCCACTCTCTCAGTATCTGTCCCCTCTCTCAGTTTCCGTCCCACTCTCTCAGTATCTGTCCCACTCTCTCTGTTTCTGTCCCACTCTCTCAGTATCTGTCCCACTCTCTCTGTCCCACTCTCTCAGTTTCTGTCCCACTCTCTCTCTGTTTCTGTCCCACTCTCTCAGTATCTGTCCCTCTCTCTGTCCCACTCTCTCAGTATCTGTCCCACTCTCTCTGTCCCACTCTCTCAGTTTCTGTCCCACTCTCTCAGTATCTGTCCCACTCTCTCTGTCCCACTCTCTCAGTTTCTGTCCCACTCTCTCAGTATCTGTCCCACTCTCTCTGTCCCACTCTCTCAGTTTCTGTCCCACTCTCTCAGTTTCTGTCCTACTCTCTCTGTCCCACTTTCTCTGTTTCTGTCCCACTCTCTCTGTTTCTGTCCCACTCTCTCAGTTTCTGTCCTACTCTCTCTGTCCCACTCTCTCAGTTTCTGTCCTACTCTCTCTGTCCCACTTTGTCTGTTTCTGTCCCACTCTCTCTGTTTCTGTCCCACTCTCTCAGTTTCTGTCCCACTCTCTCTGTTTCTGTCCCACTCTCTCAGTTTCTGTCCCACTCTCTCAGTTTCTGTCCCACTCTCTCAGTTTCTGTCCCACTCTCTCAGTATCTGTCCCACTCTCTCTGTCCCACTCTCTCAGTTTCTCCCTCTCTCTCTGTTTCTGTCCCACTCTCAGTATCTGTCCCACTCTCTCTGTCCCACTCTCTCCAGTTTCTGTCCCCTCTCTCTGTTTCTGTCCCACTCTCTCAGTATCTGTCCCACTCTCTCTGTCCCACTCTCTCTCAGTATCTGTCCCACTCTCTCTGTCCCACTCTCTCAGTTTCTGTCCCACTCTCTCCAGTTTCTGTCCTACTCTCTCTGTCCCACTTTCTCTGTTTCTGTCCCACTCTCTCTGTTTCTGTCCCACTCTCTCAGTTTCTGTCACTCTCTCAGTTTCTGTCCCACTCTCTCAGTTTCTGTCCCACTCTCTCAGTTTCTGTCCCACTCTCTCAGTTTCTGTCGTACTCTCTCTGTCCCACTTTCTCTGTTTCTGTCCCACTCTCTCTGTTTCTGTCCCACTCTCTCAGTTTCTGTCCCACTCTCTCAGTTTCTGTCCCACTCTCTCAGTTTCTGTCCCACTCTCTCAGTTTCTGTCCCACTCTCTCAGTTTCTGTCCCACTCTCTCAGTTTCTGTCCCACTCTCTCAGTTTCTGTCCTACTCTCTCTGTCCCACTCTCTCAGTTTCTGTCCCACTCTCTCAGTTTCTGTCCTACTCTCTCTGTCCCACTTTCTCTGTTTCTGTCCCACTCTCTCTGTTTCTGTCCCACTCTCTCAGTTTCTGTCCTACTCTCTCTGTCCCACTCTCTCAGTTTCTGTCCCACTCTCTCAGTTTCATCTACTCTCTCTGTCCCACTCTCTCAGTTTCTGTCCCACTCTCTCAGTTTCTGTCCCCTCTCTCAGTTTCTGTCCCACTCTCACTGTTTCTGTCCCACTCTCTGTTTCTGTCCCACTCTCTCAGTTTCTGTCCCTCTCTCAGTTTCTGTCCCACTCTCTCAGTTTCTGTCCCACTCTCTCAGTTTCTGTCCCACTCTCTCAGTTTCTGTCCCACTCTCTCAGTTTCTGTCCCTCTCTCCAGTTTCTGTCCCACTCTTTCAGTTTCTGTCCCACTCTCTCAGTTTCTGTCCCACTCTCACTGTTTCTGTCCCACTCTCTCAGTTTCTGTCCCACTCGCTCAGTTTCTGTCCCACTCTCACTGTTTCTGTCCCACTCTCTCTGTTTCTGTCCCACTCTCTCTGTTTCTGTCTCTCACTGTTTCTGTCCCACTCTCTCTGTTTCTGTCCTGTTTCTGTCTCTCACTGTTTCTGTCCCACTCTCAGTTTCTGTCCCACTCTCTCTGTTCTGTCCCACTCTCTCTGTTTCTGTCCCACTCTCTCTGTTTCTGTCCCACTCTCTCTGTTTCTGTCCCACTCTCTCTGTTTCTGTCCCACTCTCTCTGTTTCTGTCCCTCTCTGTTTCATCCCCTCTCACTGTTTCTGTCCCACTCTCTCTGTTTCTGTCCCCTCTCTCTGTTTCTGTCCCACTCTCACTGTTTCTGTCCCACTCTCTGTTTCTGTCCCTCTCTCTCTGTTTCTGTCCCACTCTCTCTGTTTCTGTCCCACTCTCTCTGTTTCTGTCCCCTCTCTCAGTATCTGTCCCACTCTCTCTGTCCCACTCTCTCCAGTTTCTGTCCCACTCTCTCAGTTTCTGTCCTACTCTCTCTGTCCCACTTTCTCTGTTTCTGTCCCACTCTCTCTGTTTCTGTCCCACTCTCTCAGTTTCTGTCCCACTCTCTCTGTTTCTGTCCCACTCTCTGTTTCTGTCCCACTCTCTCAGTTTCTGTCCCACTCTCTCATTGCTCTCTCTGTCCCACTTTCTCTGTTTCTGTCCCACTCTCTCTGTTTCTGTCCCACTCTCTCTCAGTTTCTGTCCCACTCTCTCAGTTTCTGTCCCACTCTCTCAGTTTCTGTCCACTCTCCAGTTTCTGTCCCACTCTCTCAGTTTCTGTCCCCTCTCTGTTTCTGTCCCACTCTCTCCAGTTTCATCTACTCTCTCTGTCCCACTCTCTCAGTTTCTGTCCCACTCTCTCAGTTTCTGTCCCACTCTCTGTCCCAGTTTCTGTCCCACTCTCTCTGTTTCTGTCCCACTCAGTTTCTGTCCTACTTTCTGTCCCACTCTCTCAGTTTCTGTCCCACTCTCTCTCAGTTTCTGTCCCACTCTCTCAGTTTCTGTCCCCTCTCACTGTTTCTGTCCCTCTTTCTCTGTTTCTGTCCCTCTCTCAGTTTCTGTCCCACTCTCAGTTTCTGTCCCACTCTCTCCAGTTTCTGTCCCCTCTCTCAGTTTCTGTCCCACTCTCTCCAGTTTCTGTCCCACTCTCTCAGTTTCTGTCCCACTCTCTCAGTTTCTGTCCCACTCTCTCTGTTTCTGTCCCACTTTCTCTGTTTCTGTCCCACTCTCTCTGTTTCTGTCCCACTCTCTCAGTTTCTGTCCTACTTCTCTGTCCACTCTCTGTTTCTGTCCCACTCTCTCAGTTTCTCCCACTCTCTCCAGTTTTCTGTCCCACTCTCTATTTCTGTCCCACTCTCTCTGTTTCTGTCCTCTCTCCAGTTTCTGTCCCACTCTCTCAGTTTCTGTCCCACTCTCACTGTTTCTGTCCCACTCTCTCTGTTTCTGTCCCACTCTCTCCGTTTCATCCCCTCTCCCAGTTTCTGTCCCACTCTCTCAGTTTCTGTCCCACTCCTCTGTTCTGTCCCACTCTTTCAGTTTCTGTCCCACTCTCTCAGTTTCTGTCCCACTCTCAGTTTCTGTCCCACTCCCACTGTCCCTCTCTCAGTTTCTGTCCCACTCTCTCTGTTTCTGTCCCACTCTCTCTGTTTCTGTCCCACTTCACTGTTTCTGTCCACTGTTTTCTGTCCCACTCTCTCTGTTTCTGTCCCACTCTCAGTTTCTGTCCTCTCTCTGTTTCTGTCCCACTCTCTGTTTCTGTCCCACTCTCTCTGTTTCTGTCCCACTCTCTGTTCTGTCCCCTCTCTCTGTTTCCCACTCTCTGTTTCTGTTTCTCTGTTTCTGTCCCACTCTCTCTGTTTCTGTCCCACTCTCTCTGTTTCTGTCCCACTCTCACTGTTTCTGTCCCACTCTCTCTGTTTCTGTCCCACTCTCTCTGTTTCTGTCCCACTCTCACTGTTTCTGTCCCACTCTCTCAGTTTCTGTCCCTCTCTGTTTCTGTCCACTCTCTCAGTATCTGTCCCTCTCTCTGTCCCACTCTCTCTCAGTATCTGTCCCACTCTCTGTCCCCTCTCTCAGTTTCTGTCCCTCTCTCAGTTTTGTCCACTCTCTCTCTGTCCCACTTTCTCTGTTTCTGTCCCACTCTCTCTGTTTCTGTCCCACTCTCTCAGTTTCTGTCCCACTCTCTCAGTTTCTGTCCCACTCTCAGTTTCTGTCCCACTCTCTCCAGTTTCTGTCCCACTCTCTCAGTTTCTGTGGCCTCTCTCTGTCCCACTTTCTCTGTTTCTGTCCCCTCTCTCTGTTTCTGTCCACTCTCTCAGTTTCTGTCCCACTCTCTCAGTTTCTGTCCCACTCTCTCAGTTTCTGTCCCACTCTCTCAGTTTCTGTCCCACTCTCTCTGTTTCTGTCCCACTCTCAGTTTCTGTCCTACTCTCTCTGTCCCACTCTCTCAGTTTCTGTCCCACTCTCTCAGTTTCTGTCCCACTCTCTCTGTCCCACTTCTCTGTTTCTGTCCCACTCTCTGTTTCTGTCCCACTCTCTCCAGTTTCTGTCCTACTCTCTCTGTCCCACTTCTCAGTTTCTGTCCCACTCTCTCAGTTTTGTCCCCTCTTCAGTTTCTGTCCCACTCTCACTGTTTCTGTCCCACTCTCTCTGTTTCTGTCCCACTCTCAGTTTCTGTCCCCTCTCTCAGTTTCTGTCCCACTCTCTCAGTTTCTGTCCCACTCTCTCAGTTTCTGTCCCACTCTCTCAGTTTCTGTCCCACTCTCTCAGTTTCTGTCCCACTCTCTCAGTTTCTGTCCCACTCTCTCTGTTTCTGTCCACTTTCTCTGTTTCTGTCCCACTCTCTGTTTCTGTCCCACTCTCTCCAGTTTCTGTCCTACTCTCTCTGTCCCTCTCTCAGTTTCTGTCCCACTCTCTCAGTTTCTGTCCCACTCTCTCAGTTTCTGTCCCACTCTCACTGTTTTTCTGTCCCACTCTCTCTGTTTCTGTCCCACTCTCTCAGTTTCTGTCCCACTCTCAGTTTCTGTCACTCTCTCCAGTTTCTGTCCCACTCTCTCAGTTTCTGTCCCACTCTCTCCAGTTTCTGTCCCACTCTCTCAGTTTCTGTCCCACTCTCTCAGTTTCTGTCCCACTCTCTCAGTTTCTGTCCTCAGTTTCTGTCACTCTTTCCAGTTTCTGTCCCACTCTCTCAGTTTCTGTCCCACTCTCACTGTTTCTGTCCCACTCCTCTCAGTTTCTGTCCCACTCTCTCAGTTTCTGTCCCACTCTCACTGTTTCTGTCCCACTCTCTCTGTTTCTGTCCCACTCTCTCTGTTTCTGTCCCACTCTCAGTTTTCCTGTCCCACTCTCTCTGTTTCTGTCCCCTCTCTCTGTTTCTGTCCCACTCTCACTGTTTCTGTCCCACTCTCTCTGTTTCTGTCCCACTCTCTCTGTTTCTGTTCTCTCTGTTTCTGTCCCACTCTCACTGTTTCTGTCCCACTCTCTCTGTTTCTGTCCCACTCTCTCTGTTTCTGTCCCACTCTCTGTTTCTGTCCCACTCTCTCTGTTTCTGTCCCACTCTCTCTGTTTCTGTCCCACTCTCACTGTTTCTGTCCCACTCTCTCTGTTTCTGTCCCACTCTCTCAGTTTCTGTCCACTCTCACTGTTTCTGTCCCCTCTCTCTGTTTCTGTCCCACTCTCACTGTTTCTGTCCCACTCTCTCAGTTTCTGTCCCACTCTCTCAGTTTCTGTCCCACTCTCTCAGTTTTTGTCCCACTCTCTCAGTTTCTGTCACTCTCTCACATCCTCTCTCAGTTTCTGTCCTACTCTCTCTGTCCACTCTCTCAGTTTCTGTCCCACTCTCTCAGTTTCTGTCCCACTCTCTGTCCCACTTTCTCTGTTTCTGTCCCACTCTCTCTGTTTCTGTCCCACTCTCTCAGTTTCTGTCCTACTCTCTCTGTCCCACTCTCTCAGTTTCTGTCCCACTCTCTCAGTTTCTGTCCCACTCTCTCAGTTTCTGTCCCACTCTCACTGTTTCTGTCCCACTCTCTCTGTTTCTGTCCCACTCTCTCAGTTTCTGTCCCACTCTCTCAGTTTCTGTCCCACTCTCTCAGTTTCTGTCCCACTCTCTCAGTTTCTGTCCCACTCTCTCAGTTTCTGTCCCACTCTCTCAGTTTCTGTCCCACTCTCTCTGTTTCTGTCCCACTTTCTCTGTTTCTGTCCCACTCTCTCTGTTTCTGTCCCACTCTCTCAGTTTCTGTCCCCCTGTCTCTCTCTGTCCCACTCTCTCAGTTTCTGTCCCACTCTCTGTTTCTGTCCCACTCTCTCAGTTTCTGTCCCACTCTCACTGTTTCTGTCCCACTCTCTCTGTTTCTGTCCCACTCTCTCAGTTTCTGTCCCTCTCTCAGTTTCTGTCCCACTCTCTCAGTTTCTGTCCCACTCTCTCCAGTTTCTGTCCCCTCTCTCAGTTTCTGTCCCACTCTCTCAGTTTCTGTCCCACTCTCTCAGTTTCTGTCCCACTCTTTCAGTTTCTGTCCCACTCTCTCTCAGTTTCTGTCCCACTCTCACTGTTTCTGTCCCACTCTCTCAGTTTCTGTCCCACTCTCTCAGTTTCTGTCCCACTCTCACTGTTTCTGTCCCACTCTCTCTGTTTCTGTCCCACTCTCTCTGTTTCTGTCCCTCTCACTGTTTCTGTCCCACTCTCTCTGTTTCTGTCCCCTCTCTCTGTTTCTGTCCCACTCTCACTGTTTCTGTCCCACTCTCTCTGTTTCTGTCCCACTCTCTCTGTTTCTGTCCCACTCTCTCTGTTTCTGTCACTCTCACTGTTTCTGTCCCACTCTCTCTGTTTCTGTCCCACTCTCTCTGTTTCTGTCCCACTCTCTCAGTTTCTGTCGTACTCTCTCTGTCCCACTTTCTCTGTTTCTGTCCCACTCTCTCTGTTTCTGTCCCACTCTCTCAGTTTCTGTCCCACTCTCTCAGTTTCTGTCCCTCTCTCCAGTTTCTGTCCCACTCTCTCAGTTTCTGTCCCACTCTCTCCAGTTTCTGTCCCACTCTCTCAGTTTCTGTCCCACTCTCTCAGTTTCTGTCCTACTCTCTGTCCCACTCTCTCCAGTTTCTGTCCCTCTCTCAGTTTCTGTCCTACTCTCTCTGTCCCACTTTCTCTGTTTCTGTCCACTCTCTCTGTTTCTGTCCCACTCTCTCAGTTTCTGTCCTACTCTCTCATCCCACTCTCTCAGTTTCTGTCCCACTCTCTCAGTTTCTGTCCCACTCTCTCAGTTTCTGTCCCACTCTCACTGTTTCTGTCCCACTCTCTCTGTTTCTGTCCCACTCTCTCTGTTTCTGTCCCACTCTCTCAGTTTCTGTCCCTCTCACTGTTTCTGTCCCCACTCTCTCAGTTTCTGTCCCACTCTCTCAGTTCTGTCCCACTCTCCTGTTTCTGTCCCACTCTCTCTGTTTCTGTCCACTCTCTCTGTTTCTGTCCCACTCTCACTGTTTCTGTCCCACTCTCTCTGTTTCTGTCCCACTCTCTCTGTTTCTGTCCCACTCTCTCAGTTTCTGTCCCACTCTCTCTGTTTCTGTCCTCTCTCTGTTTCTGTCCCACTCTCTCTGTTTCTGTCCCACTCTCACTCTGTTTCTGTCCCACTCTCTCTGTTTCTGTCCCACTCTCTCTGTTTCTGTCCCACTCTCTCTGTTTCTGTCCCGGACTCTCTCTGTTTCTGTCCCACTCTCTGTTTCTGTCTGTTTCTGTCCCTCTCTCTCTGTTTCTGTCCCACTCTCACTGTTTCTGTTTCTGTTTCTGTCCCACTCTCTCTGTTTCTGTCCCACTCTCTCTGTTTCTGTCCCACTCTCTCAGTTTCTGTCCCACTTCTCTCTGTTTCTGTCTCTGTCCCACTCTCTCAGTTTCTGTCCCACTCTCTGTTTCCCACTTTTCTCTGTTTCTGTCCCACTCTCTCTGTTTCTGTTCTGTTTCCCCTCTCTCAGTTTCTGTCCCACTCTCTCAGTTTCTGTCCACTCTCTCAGTTTCTGTCCCACTCTCTCTCAGTTTCTGTCTCTCTGTCCACTTTCTCTGTTTCTGTCCCACTCTCTCTGTTTCTGTCCCACTCTCTCAGTTTCTGTCCCACTCTCTCAGTTTCTGTCCCACTCTCTCCAGTTTCTGTCTCCACTCTCTCAGTTTCTGTCCCACTCTCTCAGTTTCTGTCCTACTCTCTCTGTCCCACTCTCTCAGTTTCTGTCCCACTCTCTCAGTTTCTGTCCTACTCTCTCTGTCCCACTTTCTCTGTTTCTGTCCCACTCTCTCTGTTTCTGTCCCACTCTCTCAGTTTCTGTCCTACTCTCTCTGTCCCACTCTCTCAGTTTCTGTCCCACTCTCTCAGTTTCTGTCCCACTCTCTCAGTTTCTGTCCCACTCTCACTGTTTCTGTCCCACTCTCTCTGTTTCTGTCCCACTCTCTCAGTTTCTGTCCCACTCTCTCAGTTTCTGTCCCACTCTCTCAGTTTCTGTCCCACTCTCTCAGTTTCTGTCCCACTCTCTCAGTTTCTGTCCCCTCTCTCAGTTTCTGTCCCACTCTCTCAGTTTCTGTCCCACTCTCTCTGTTTCTGTCCCCTTTCTCTGTTTCTGTCCCACTCTCTGTTTCTGTCCCACTCTCTCAGTTTCTGTCCTACTCTCTGTCCCACTCTCTCAGTTTCTGTCCCACTCTCTCAGTTTCTGTCCCACTCTCTCAGTTTCTGTCCCACTCTCACTGTTTCTGTCCCACTCTCTCTGTTTCTGTCCCACTCTCTCAGTTTCTGTCCCAGTTTCTGTCCCACTCTCTCAGTTTCTGTCCCCTCTCTCAGTTTCTGTCCCACTCTCTCAGTTTCTGTCCCACTCTCTCAGTTTCTGTCCCACTCTCAGTTTCTGTCCCACTCTCTCAGTTTCTGTCCCACTCTCTCAGTTTCTGTCCCACTCTTTCAGTTTCTGTCCCACTCTCTCAGTTTCTGTCCCACTCTCACTGTTTCTGTCCCACTCTCTCAGTTTCTGTCCCACTCTCTCAGTTTCTGTCCCACTCTCACTGTTTCTGTCCCACTCTCTCTGTTTCTGTCCCACTCTCTCTGTTTCTGTCCCACTCTCACTGTTTCTGTCCCCTCTCTCTGTTTCTGTCCCACTCTCTCTGTTTCTGTCCCACTCTCACTGTTTCTGTCCCACTCTCTCTGTTTCTGTCCCACTCTCTCTGTTTCTGTCCCACTCTCTCTGTTTCTGTCCCACTCTCACTGTTTCTGTCCCACTCTCTCTGTTTCTGTCCCACTCTCTCTGTTTCTGTCCCACTCTCTCTGTTTCTGTCCCCTCTCTCTGTTTCTGTCCCACTCTCTCTGTTTCTGTCCCACTCTCACTGTTTCTGTCCCACTCTCTCTGTTTCTGTCCCACTCTCTCAGTTTCTGTCCCACTCTCACTGTTTCTGTCCCACTCTCTCAGTTTCTGTCCCACTCTCACTGTTTCTGTCCCACTCTCTCAGTTTCTGTCCCACTCTCTCAGTTTCTGTCCCACTCTCTCAGTTTTTGTCCACTCTCTCAGTTTCTGTCCCACTCTCTCAGTTTCTGTCCCACTCTCTCAGTTTCTGTCCTACTCTCTCTGTCCCACTCTCTCAGTTTCTGTCCCACTCTCTCAGTTTCTGTCCTACTCTCTCTGTCCCACTTTCTCTGTTTCTGTCCCACTCTCTCTGTTTCTGTCCCACTCTCTCAGTTTCTGTCCTACTCTCTCTGTCCCACTCTCTCAGTTTCTGTCCCACTCTCTCAGTTTCTGTCCCACTCTCTCAGTTTCTGTCCCCTCTCACTGTTTCTGTCCCACTCTCTCTGTTTCTGTCCCACTCTCTCAGTTTCTGTCCCACTCTCTCCAGTTTCTGTCCCACTCTCTCAGTTTCTGTCCCACTCTCTCAGTTTCTGTCCCACTCTCTCAGTTTCTGTCCCCTCTCTCAGTTTCTGTCCCACTCTCTCTGTTTCTGTCCCACTTTCTCTGTTTCTGTCCCACTCTCTCTGTTTCTGTCCCCTCTCTCAGTTTCTGTCCTCTCTCTCTGTCCCACTCTCAGTTTCTGTCCCACTCTCTCAGTTTCTGTCCCACTCTCTCAGTTTCTGTCCCACTCTCACTGTTTCTGTCCCCTCTCTCTGTTTCTGTCCCACTCTCTCAGTTTCTGTCACTCTCTCAGTTTCTGTCCCACTCTCTCAGTTTCTGTCCCACTCTCTCAGTTTCTGTCCCACTCTCTCAGTTTCTGTCCCACTCTCTCAGTTTCTGTCCCACTCTCTCAGTTTCTGTCCCACTCTTTCAGTTTCTGTCCCACTCTCTCAGTTTCTGTCCCACTCTCACTGTTTCTGTCCCACTCTCTCAGTTTCTGTCCCACTCTCTCAGTTTCTGTCCCACTCTCACTGTTTCTGTCCCACTCTCTCTGTTTCTGTCCCACTCTCTCTGTTTCTGTCCCACTCTCACTGTTTCTGTCCCACTCTCTCTGTTTCTGTCCCACTCTCTCTGTTTCTGTCCCACTCTCACTGTTTCTGTCCCACTCTCTCTGTTTCTGTCCCACTCTCTCTGTTTCTGTCCCACTCTCTCTGTTTCTGTCCCACTCTCACTGTTTCTGTCCCACTCTCTCTGTTTCTGTCCCACTCTCTCTGTTTCTGTCCCCTCTCTCAGTTTCTGTCGTACTCTCTCTGTCCCACTTCTCTGTTTCTGTCCCCTCTCTCTGTTTCTGTCCCACTCTCTCAGTTTCTGTCCCACTCTCTCAGTTTCTGTCCCACTCTCTCAGTTTCTGTCCCACTCTCTCAGTTTCTGTCCCACTCTCTCAGTTTCTGTCCCACTCTCTCAGTTTCTGTCCCACTCTCTCAGTTTCTGTCCACTCTCTCTCTGTCCCACTCTCTCAGTTTCTGTCCCACTCTCTCAGTTTCTGTTCTCTGTCCCACTTTCTCTGTTTCTGTCCCACTCTCTCTGTTTCTGTCCCACTCTCTCAGTTTCTGTCCCTCTCTCTGTCCCACTCTCTCAGTTTCTGTCCCACTCTCTCAGTTTCTGTCCCACTCTCTCAGTTTCTGTCCCACTCTCACTGTTTCTGTCCACTCTCTCTGTTTCTGTCCTCTCTCCAGTTTCTGTTTCTGTCCCACTCTCAGTTTCTGTCCCACTCTCTCAGTTTCTGTCCCACTCTCTCCAGTTTCTGTCCCACTCTCTCAGTTTCTGTCCCACTCTCTCAGTTTCTGTCCCACTCTCTGTTTCTGTCCCACTTTCTCTGTTTCTGTCCCACTCTCTCTGTTTCTGTCCCACTCTCTCAGTTTCTGTCCTACTCTCTCTGTCCCTCTCTCAGTTTCTGTCCCACTCTCTCAGTTTCTGTCCACTCTCTCAGTTTCTGTCCCACTCTCACTGTTTCTGTCCCCTCTCTCTGTTTCTGTCCCACTCTCTCTGTTTCTGTCCCTCTCTCAGTTTCTGTCCCTCTCTCTGTTTCTGTCCCCTCTCTCCCAGTTTCTGTCCCACTCTCTCAGTTTCTGTCTCTCTCAGTTTCTGTCCCACTCTCTCAGTTTCTGTCCCACTCTTTCAGTTTCTGTCCCACTCTCTCAGTTTCTGTCCACTCTCACTGTTTCTGTCCCACTCTCTCAGTTTCTGTCCCACTCTCTCAGTTTCTGTCCCTCTCACTGTTTCTGTCCCACTCTCTCTGTTTCTGTCCCACTCTCTCTGTTTCTGTCCCACTCTCACTGTTTCTGTCCCACTCTCTCTGTTTCTGTCCCTCTCTCTGTTTTCTGTCCCACTCTCACTGTTTCTGTCCCACTCTCTCTGTTTCTGTCCCACTCTCTCTGTTTCTGTCCCACTCTCTGTTTCTGTCCCACTCTCACTGTTTCTGTCCCACTCTCTCTGTTTCTGTCCCCTCTCTCTGTTTCTGTCCCACTCTCTCTGTTTCTGTCCCTCTCTCTGTTTCTGTCCCACTCTCTCTGTTTCTGTCCCACTCTCACTGTTTCTGTCCCACTCTCTCTGTTTCTGTCCCACTCTCTCAGTTTCTGTCCCACTCTCACTGTTTCTGTCCCACTCTCTCAGTTTCTGTCCCTCTCACTGTTTCTGTCCCACTCTCTCAGTTTCTGTCCCACTCTCTCAGTTTCTGTCCCACTCTCTCAGTTTTTGTCCCACTCTCTCAGTTTCTGTCCCACTCTCTCAGTTTCTGTCCCACTCTCTCAGTTTCTGTCCTACTCTCTCTCTGTCCCACTCTCTCAGTTTCTGTCCCTCTCTCAGTTTCTGTCCTACTCTCTCTGTCCCACTTTCTCTGTTTCTGTCCCACTCTCTCTGTTTCTGTCCCTCTCTCAGTTTCTGTCCTACTCTCTCTGTCCCACTCTCTCAGTTTCTGTCCCACTCTCTCAGTTTCTGTCCCACTCTCTCAGTTTCTGTCCCACTCTCACTGTTTCTGTCCCACTCTCTCTGTTTCTGTCACTCTCTCAGTTTCTGTCCCACTCTCTCAGTTTCTGTCCTCTCTCAGTTTCTGTCCCACTCTCTCCAGTTCTGTCCCTCTCTCAGTTTCTGTCCCACTCTCTCAGTTTCTGTCCCTCTCTCAGTTTCTGTCCCACTCTCTCTGTTTCTGTCCCACTTTCTCTGTTTCTGTCCCACTCTCTCTGTTTCTGTCCCACTCTCTCAGTTTCTGTCCCTGCTCTCTCTGTCCCACTCTCTCAGTTTCTGTCCCACTCTCTCCAGTTTCTGTCCCACTCTCTCAGTTTCTGTCCCACTCTCACTGTTTCTGTCCCACTCTCTCTGTTTCTGTCCCACTCTCTCAGTTTCTGTCCCACTCTCTCAGTTTCTGTCCCACTCTCTCAGTTTCTGTCCCACTCTCTCAGTTTCTGTCCCACTCCTCTCAGTTTCTGTCCCACTCTCTCAGTTTCTGTCCCACTCTCTCAGTTTCTGTCCCACTCTTTCAGTTTCTGTCCCACTCTCTCAGTTTCTGTCCCACTCTCTCACTGTTTCTGTCCCACTCTCTCAGTTTCTGTCCCACTCTCTCAGTTTCTGTCCCACTCTCACTGTTTCTGTCCCACTCTCTCTGTTTCTGTCCCACTCTCTCTGTTTCTCTCTGTTTCTGTCCCACTCTCTGTTTCTGTCCCACTCTCTCTGTTTCTCTCTCTGTTTCTGTCCCACTCTCTCTGTTTCTGTCCCCTCTCACTGTTTCTGTCCCACTCTCTCTGTTTCTGTCCCACTCTCTCTCTGTTTCTGTCCCACTCTCTCTGTTTCTGTCCCACTCTCACTGTTCCTGTCCTCTCTCTGTTTCTGTCCCACTCTCTCTGTTTCTGTCCCACTCTCTCAGTTTCTGTCCCACTCTCTCTGTTTCTGTCCCACTCTCTCAGTTTCTGTCCCACTCTCTCTCAGTTTCTGTCCCTCTCTCCAGTTTCTGTCCCACTCTCTCAGTTTCTGTCCCACTCTCTCAGTTTCTGTCCCACTCTCTCAGTTTCTGTCCCTCTCTCCAGTTCTGTCCCTCTCTCTGTTTCTGTCCCACTTTCTCTGTTTCTGTCCCACTCTCTCTGTTTCTGTCCTCTCTCCAGTTTCTGTCTAAGCTTCTGTCCCACTCTCACAGTTTCTGTCCCACTCTCTCTGTTTCTGTCCCACTCTCTCAGTTTCTGTCCACTCTCTCAGTTTCTGTCCCACTCTCTCAGTTTCTGTCCCACTCTCTCAGTTTCTGTCACTCTCTCAGTTTCTGTCCCACTCTCTCAGTTTCTGTCCCACTCTCTCAGTTTCTGTCCACTCTCTCAGTTTCTGTCCCACTCTCTCAGTTTCTGTCCCACTCTTTCAGTTTCTGTCCCACTCTCTCAGTTTCTGTCCCACTCTCACTGTTTCTGTCCCACTCTCTCAGTTTCTGTCCCACTCTCTCAGTTTCTGTCCCTCTCACTGTTTCTGTCCCACTCTCTCTGTTTCTGTCCCACTCTCTCTGTTTCTGTCCCACTCTCACTGTTTCTGTCCCACTCTCTCTGTTTCTGTCCCACTCTCTCTGTTTCTGTCCCACTCTCTGTTTCTGTCCCACTTTCTGTTTCCCACTCTCTCTGTTTCTGTCCCCTCTCTCTGTTTCTGTCTCTCACTGTTTCTGTCCCACCTCTCTGTTTCTGTCCCACTCTCTCTGTTTCTGTCCCACTCTCTGTTTCTGTCCTCTCTCTGTTTCTGTCCCACTCTCACTGTTTCTGTCCCACTCTCTCTGTTTCTGTCCCACTCTCTCAGTTTCTGTCCCACTCTCACTGTTTCTGTCCCACTCTCTCCAGTTTCTGTCCCACTCTCACTGTTTCTGTCCCACTCTCTCAGTTTCTGGCCTCTCTCAGTTTCTGTCCCACTCTCTCAGTTTCTGTCCCACTCTCTCCAGTTTCTGTCCCACTCTCTCAGTTTCTGTCCCACTCTCTCAGTTTCTGTCCCACTCTCTCAGTTTCTGTCCCACTCTCACTGTTTCTGTCCCACTCTCTCAGTTTCTGTCCCACTCTCAGTTTCTGTCCCACTCTCTCAGTTTCTGTCCCACTCTCACTGTTTCTGTCCCCACTCTCTCTGTTTCTGTCCCACTCTCACCTGTTTCTGTCCCTCTCTCTGTTTCTGTCCCACTCTCACTGTTTCTGTCACTCTCTGTTTCTGTCCCTCTCTCAGTTTCTGTCCCACTCTCACTGTTTCTGTCCCACTCTCTCAGTTTCTGTCCCACTCTCCCTGTTTCTGTCCCACTCTCTCAGTTTCTGTCCCACTCTCTCAGTTTCTGTCCCACTCTCTCAGTTTCTGTCCCACTCTCTCCAGTTTCTGTCCCACTCTCTCAGTTTCTGTCCCACTCTCTCCAGTTTCTGTCCACTCTCACTGTTTCTGTCCCACTCTCTCAGTTTCTGTCCCACTCCTCTCAGTTTCTGTCCCACTCTCTCTGTTTCTGTCCCACTCTCTCAGTTTCTGTCCCCTCTCTCAGTTCTGTCCCACTCTCTCAGTTTCTGTCCCACTCTCTCAGTTTCTGTCCCACTCTCTCAGTTTCTGTCCCACTCCTCTCCAGTTTCTGTCCCCACTCTCTCCAGTTGAGAACACCTTTATTTAACCAGGTAGGCTAGTTGAGAACACCTTTATTTAACCAGGTAGACTAGTTGAGAACACCTTATTTAACCAGGTAGGCTAGTTGAGAAAAAAGTTCTCATTTGCAACTGCGACCTGGCCAAGATAAAGCAGGCAGTGTGTACAGACAAATACAGAGTTGCTAATATGGAGTAAACAATTAACAAGTCAATAACACAGTAGAAAAAAGGGGAGTCTATATACATTGTGTAAAAAAGGCATGAGGAGGTAGGCTTAAATAATTACAATTTAGCAGATTAACACTGGAGTGATAAATGATCAGATGGTCATGTACTGGTAGAGATACTGGTGTGCAAAATAGCAGAAAAGTAAATCAATATAAACAGTATGGGCATAAGCTAGGTAGATTGGATGGGCTATTTACAGATGGACTATGTACAGCTGCAGCGATCGGGTCGGGAACCAACCAAACGTTCGCAGGCAGCGAACGGTTGAAAAGCATGCACACAATCCTGTCTCTGAGCTCTACGGACAATTCCTTTAACCTCATGGTTTGGTTTTTGCTCTATCATGTACTGACAACTCTGGGACCTTATATAGACAGGTGTGTTATATAGACAGGTGTGTTATATAGACAGGTGTGTTATATAGACAGGTGTGTTATATAGACAGGTGTGTGCCCTTTCCAAATCATGTCCAATCATTTGAATTTATCACAGGTGGACTCCAATCAAGTTGTAGAAACATCTCAAGGATGATCAAAGGAAACAGGATGCACCTGAGCTCAATTTCAAGTATATATGCCATTTAGCAGACGCTTTTATCCAAAGCGACTTACAGTCATGTGTGCATACATTCTACGTATGGGTGGTCCCGGGGATCGAACCCACTACCCTGGCGTTACAAGCGCCATGCTCTACCAACTGAGCTACAGAAGGACCACATCCAAGTCTCATAGCAAAGGATCTGAATACTTATGTAAATTAGGTAGTTATATTTTAAACTTTTTATGAATGTGCCAACATGGAAAAAGTCAAGAGGTCTGAGTACTTTCCGAATGCACTGTATGTAGTGAGAGAGAGAGAGAGATCAGTGTCTGCCGAGAGACGGAGAGAGAGAATAGTGTCTGTCATTGAGCCACTGAGTGGGTCCCTGAGGAAGCATTCTCCCCATTATCACACCTTAGTATTGTAGGAACAAGGTTATCATCGGGTCCTTGGGGAGGTTGACTTTACGACGTGTATGACAACTCAACAGTCTCGTGGGACAAAACAGCACAGCACAGCACACACAGAGAGAGAGAGAGAGAGAGAGAGAGAGAGAGAGAGAGAGAGAGAGAGAGAGAGAGAGAGAGAGAGAGAGAGAGAGAGCAGAGAGAGAGAGAGAGTATTTCACTTGTGTATATTAGTTACTCCACTTGCTTGGCAATGTTAACATTTGTTTCATGCCAATAAAGCCCCTTTAAAAGAGAGAGACAGCAAGTGTTATGAGAGAGAGAGAGAGAGAGAGAGAGAGAGAGAGAGAGAGAGACAGAGCAGAGATAGAGAGAGAGAGAGAGAGAGACAGAGAGAGAGAGAGAGAGAGAGAGAGAGACAGAGACAAGAGAGAGAGAGAGAGAGAGAGAGAGACAGAGAGAGAGAGAGAGAGAGAGAGAGAGAGAGAGAGAGAGAGAGAGAGAGAGAGAGAGAGAGAGAGAGAGAGAGAGAGAGAGAGAGAGAGAGAGCTGTAAGGTTTTTATGAGACAGTATAAGACGGGTCAGGTGTGATGGATTGGTGCTCTTGATCCACCTGCACAGTGAGATCTTTCCATCCAAATGTTCCACATGTACATCAATGAAATATTTATTTGCAGTTCAAATGCAGGGCACATGGGTACCAATGGGAAACTACATATATATATATATTATGTCAGGAATTATGACCTATGTTGATGGGGAAACAAATATTATGTTGATGAACTATGACAATATGTGTCTTCTGGAGAAAAATATATGTAGTGTTGTAAAAACGCCTTGAAGTGAAGTGATCTAGGATCAGGCTGTAATCTTGTTAATTGGATCAGGTCACTCCTGTCCAGGTAATCTTGTTAATTGATCTAGATTCAGGTCACTCCTGTCCAGGTAATCTTGCACTGATCTAGATTCAGGTCACCCTGTCCAGGTAATCTTGTTAATTGATCTAGATTCAGGTCACTCCTGTCCAGGTAATCTTGTTAATTGATCTAGATTCAGGTCACTCCTGTCCAGGTAATCTTGTTAATTGATCTAGATTCAGGTCACCCCTGTCCAGGTAATCTTGTTAATTGATCTAGGATCAGGTAACCCCTGTCCAGGTAATATTCTTAATTGATCTAGATTCAGGTCACTCCTGTACAGGTAATCTTGTTAATTGATCTAGATTCAGGTCACTCCTGTCCAGGTAATCTTGTTAATTGATCTAGATTCAGGTCACTCCTGTCCAGGTAATCTTGTTAATTGATCTAGATTCAGGTCACTCCTGTCCAGGTAATCTTGTTAA
>NC_060181.1:3201362-3203862 GCF_021184085.1 Oncorhynchus gorbuscha
GAAGGGAGAACGGTATGAGGGAGAGGTGGACAGAGAAAGGGAGAACGGTATGGGGGAGAACGGTATGAGGGAGAAGTGGACAGAGAAAGGGAGAACGGTATGAGGGAGAAGTGGACAGAGAAAGGGAGAACGTATGAGGGAGAGGTGGACAGAGAAAGGGAGAACGGTATGGGGGAGAACGGTATGAGGGAGAACGGTATGAGGGAGAGGTGGACAGAGAAAGGGAGAACGGTATGAGGGAGAACGGTATGAGGGAGAGGTGGACAGAGGAAGGGAGAACGGTATTAGGGAGAGGTGGACAGAGAAGGGAGAACGGTATGAGGGAGAGGTGGACAGAGGAAGGGAGAACGGTATGAGGGAGAGATGGACAGAGGAAGGGAGAACGGTATGAGGGAGAGGTGGACAGAGGAAGTGAGAACGGTATGAGGGGGAACGGTATGAGGGAGAGGTGGACAGAGGAAGGGAGAACGGTATGAGGGAGAACGGTATGAGGGAGAGGTGACAGAGGGAGACGGTATGAGGGAGTGGTGGACAGAGGGAGAACGGTATGAGGGAGAGGTGGACAGAGGAAGGGAGAACGGTATGAGGGAGAGGTGGACAGAGGAAGGTAGAACAGTATGAGGGAGATGTGGACAGAGGGAGAACGGTATGAGGGAGAGGTGGACAGAGGGAGAACGGTATGAGGGAGAGGTGGACAGAGGGAGAACGGTATGGGGGAGAACGGTATGAGGGAGAGATGGACAGAGGAAGGGAGAACGGTATGAGGGAGAGGTGAACAGAGGAAGGGAGAACGGTATGAGGGAGAGGTGGACAGAGGAAGGGAGAACGGTATGAGGGAGAGGTGGACAGAGAAAGGGAGAACGGTATGGGGGAGAACGGTATGAGGGAGAAGTGGACAGAGAAAGGGAGAACGGTATGAGGGAGAAGTGGACAGAGAAAGGGAGAACGTATGAGGGAGAGGTGGACAGAGAAAGGGAGAACGGTATGGGGGAGAACGGTATGAGGGAGAACGGTATGAGGGAGAGGTGGACAGAGAAAGGGAGAACGGTATGAGGGAGAACGGTATGAGGGAGAGGTGGACAGAGGAAGGGAGAACGGTATTAGGGAGAGGTGGACAGAGGGAGAACGGTATGAGGGAGAGGTGGACTGAGGAAGGGAGAACGGTATTAGGGAGAGGTGGACAGAGGGAGAACGGTATGAGGGAGAGGTGGACAGAGGAAGGGAGAACGGTATGAGGGAGAGCTGGACAGAGGGAGAACGGTATGAGGGAGAGGTGGACAGAGGAAGGGAGAACGGTATGAGGGAGAGGTGGACAGAGGAAGGGAGAACGGTATGAGGGAGAACGGTATGAGGGAGAGGTGGACAGAGGAAGGGAGAACGGTATGAGGGATAGGTGGACAGAGGAAGGGAGAACGGTATGAGGGAGAACGGTATGAGGGAGAGGTGGACAGAGGAAGGGACAACGGTATGAGGGATAGGTGGACAGAGGAAGGGAGAACGGTATGAGGGAGAACGGTATGAGGGAGAGGTGGACAGAGGAAGGGACAACGGTATGAGGGAGAACGGTATGAGGGAGAGGTGGACAGAGGAAGGGACAACGGTATGAGGGATAGGTGGACAGAGGAAGGGAGAACGGTATGAGGGATAGGTGGACAGAGGAAGGGAGAACGGTATGAGGGAGAACGGTATGAGGGAGAGGTGGACAGAGGAAGGGACAACGGTATGAGGGAGAGGTGGACAGAGGAAGGGAGAACGGTATGAGGGAGAACGGTATGAGGGAGAGGTGGACAGAGTTAGAACGGTATGAGGGAGAACGGTATGAGGGAGAACGGTATGAGGGAGAGGTGGACAGAGGAAGGGAGAACGGTATGAGGGAGAGATGACAGAGGAAGGTAGAACAGTATGAGGGAGATGTGGACAGAGGGAGAACGGTATGAGGGAGAGGTGGACAGAGGAAGGGAGAACGGTATGAGGGAGAGGTGACAGAGGGAGACGGTATGAGGGAGAGGTGGTTAGAGGGAGAACGGTATGAGGGAGAGGTGGACAGAGGGAGAACGGTATGAGGGAGAAGTGGACAGAGAAAGTGAGAACGGTATGAGGGAGAGGTGGACAGAGAAAGGGAGAACGGTATGGGAGAGAACGGTATGAGGGAGAAGTGGACAGAGAAAGTGAGAACGGTATGAGGGAGAGGTGGACAGAGGAAGGGAGAACGGTATGAGGGAGAGGTGGACAGAGGAAGGGAGAACGGTATGAGGGAGAGGTGGACAGAGGAAGGGAGAACGGTATGAGGGAGAGGTGGACAGAGGAAGGGAGAACGGTATGAGGGAGAGGTGGACAGAGGATGGTAGAACAGTATGAGGGAGATGTGGACAGAGGGAGAACGGTATGAGGGAGAGGTGGACAGAGGGAGAACGGTATGAGGGAGAGGTGGACAGAGGGAGGGAGAACGGTATGAGGGAGAGGTGGACAGAGGAAGGTAGAACAGTATGAGGGAGATGTG
>NC_060181.1:3208862-3215298 GCF_021184085.1 Oncorhynchus gorbuscha
GTGGGAGGTATAATCAGGAGGGAGGTTTCTGTTTTCTGGGGTTGGGAGGTGGGAGGTATACACAGGAGGGGGAGGTTTCTGTTTTCCTGGGTTGGGAGGTGGGAGGTATAATCAGGAGGGGGAGGTTTCTGTTTTCTGGGGTTGGGAGGTGGGAGGTATAATCAGGAGGGGAGGTTTCTGTTTTTCCTGGGTTGGGAGGTGGGAGGTATAATCAGGAGGGGAGGTTTCTGTTTTCTGGGGTTGGGAGGTGGGAGGTATACACAGGAGGGGAGGTTTCTGTTTTCCTGGGTTGGGAGGTGGGAGGTATAGACAGGAGGGGAGTTTTCTGTTTTCCTGGGTTGGGAGGTGGGAGGTATAGACAGGAGGGGAGGTTTCTGTTTTCCTGGGTTGGGAGGTGGGAGGTATAGACAGGAGGGGGAGGTTTCTGTTTTCCTGGGTTGGGAGGTGGGAGGTATAGACAGGAGGGGAGGTTTCTGTTTTCCTGGGTTGGGAGGTGGGAGGTATAGACAGGAGGGGGAGGTTTCTGTTTTCCTGGGTTGGGAGGTGGGAGGTATAATCAGGAGGGGGAGGTTTCTGTTTTCCTGGGTTGGGAGGTGGGAGGTATAGACAGGAGGGGAGGTTTCTGTTTTCCTGGGTTGGGAGGTGGGAGGTATAGACAGGAGGGGAGGTTTCTGTTTTCCTGGGTTGGGAGGTGGGAGGTATAGACAGGAGGGGGAGGTTTCTGTTTTCCTGGGTTGGAAGGTGGGAGGTATAGACAGGAGAGGGAGGTTTCTGTTTTCCTGGGTTGGGAGTTGGGAGGTATAATCAGGAGGGGAGGTTTCTGTTTTCTGGGGTTGGGAGGCGGGAGGTATAGACAGGAGAGGAGGTTTCTGTTTTCCTGGGTTGGGAGGTGGGAGGTATAATCAGGAGGGAGGTTTCTGTTTTCCTGGGTTGGGAGGTGGGAGGTATAGACAGGAGGAGGTTTCTGTTTTCCTGGGTTGGAAGGTGGGAGGTATAGACAGGAGAGGAGGTTTCTGTTTTCCTGGGTTGGGAGGTGGGAGGTATAATCAGGAGGGGAGGTTTCTGTTTTCTGGGGTTGGGAGGTGGGAGGTATAGACAGGAGGGGAGGTTTCTGTTTTCCTGGGTTGGGAGGTGGGAGGTATAATCAGGAGGGGAGGTTTCTGTTTTCCTGGGTTGGGAGGTGGGAGGTATAGACAGGTGGGGGAGGTTTCTGTTTTCCTGGGTTGGGAGGTGGGAGGTATACACAGGAGGGGGAGGTTTCTGTTTTCCTGGGTTGGAAGGTGGGAGGTATAATCAGGAGGGGGAGGTTTCTGTTTTCTGGGGTTGGGAGGTGGGAGGTATACACAGGAGGGGGAGGTTTCTGTTTTCCTGGGTTATGATGTCAGAGACCACTATGATGTCTGAGACCACTATGATGACAGAGACCACTATGATGTCAGAGACAACTATGATGTCAGAGACCACTATGATGTCAGAGACCATTATGATGTCAGAGACCACTATGATGTCAAAGACCACTATGATGTCAGAGACCACTATGATGTCAGAGACTACTATGATGTCAGAGACTACTATGATGTCAGAGACCATTATGATGTCAGAGACCACTATGATGACAGAGACCACTATGATGACAGAGACCATTATGATGACAGAGAACATCAAACACTAAAAATCATAGGCATTAATATGGAGTTGGTCCCTCCTTTGCTGCTATGACAGCCTCCGCTCTTCTGGGAAGTCATTAATATGGAGTTGGTCCCCCCTTTGCTGCTATGACAGCCTCCGCTCTTCTGGGAAGTCATTAATATGGAGTTGGTCCCTCCTTTGCTGCTATGACAGCCTCCGCTCTTCTGGGAAGTCATTAATATGGAGTTGGTCCCTCCTTTGCTGCTATAACAGCCTCCGCTCTTCTGGGAAGTCATTAATATGGAGTTGGTCCCCCCTTTGCTGCTATAACAGCCTCCGCTCTTCTGGGAAGTCATTAATATGGAGTTGGTCCCTCCTTTGCTGCTATGACAGCCTCCGCTCTTCTGGGAAGTCATTAATATGGAGTTGGTCCCCCCTTTGCTGCTATGACAGCCTCCGCTCTTCTGGGAAGTCATTAATATGGAGTTGGTCCCTCCTTTGCTGCTATGACAGCCTCCGCTCTTCTGGGAAGTCATTAATATGGAGTTGGTCCCTCCTTTGCTGCTATAACAGCCTCCGCTCTTCTGGGAAGTCATTAATATGGAGTTGGTCCCCCCTTTGCTGCTATAACAGCCTCCGCTCTTCTGGGAAGTCATTAATATGGAGTTGGTCCCTCCTTTGCTGCTATGACAGCCTCCGCTCTTCTGGGAAGTCATTAATATGGAGTTGGTCCCTCCTTTGCTGCTATAACAGCCTCCACTCTTCTGGGAACGCTTTCCTCTAGATGTTGAAACATTACTGAGGGGACTTGCTTCAATTTAGCCGCAAGGGCATTAGTGTGGTGGAAGAGTGATTTTGTGTTGAGCAAAGGTGTTCGATGGGGTTGAGGTCAGGGCTCTGTGCAGGCCAGTTAAGTTCTTCCACACCTATCTCGACAAACCATTTCTGTATGGACCTCACTTTGTGCAAGGTGGCATTGTCATGCTGAAATAGGAAATGGCCTTCCCTGAATTGTAACTAAGGAGCCTGAAACATGAAAAACAGCCACAGACCATTATTCGTCCTCCACCAAACTTTACAGTTGGCAATATGCATTCGGGCAGGTAGCGTTCTCCTGGGATCCGTCAAATCCATCTGGTTTGGCGGATGGACTGCAAAATGGTGATACTTTTGATCTATAGTATACTTTGTATTCTCAAAGAGATAGTTCACTTGAAAACTGAAGTTTATCAGACGTTTTCAGGCTAATGATTTAGCAAGAAGTCATCTACTCGTGATTAGAGTTGCATAGGGTCGGAAACTTTCCGCTAAATTTCCCTGGAAATTTCCCTGGAATTTGGGGAATTTTGCTCATATTCAAAAGTGAACTTTTTTTGTGGTATAGACAAGGCAATTCTAGGTCTTGTGGCAAATTTTGGCTAAACTATCCCCAATTCAATGGAAGTGCAACCCTCTGCATGCACAGTGCATTCTTCCATCACATGTACAGCTGATTCTCAAGATCTTGCACACTAATGAGATGCTATTGAGCCCACACTGCTACACTGTCTGAGCCAAGGACTGACTACGTGCTTTCTGGTAAGTTTTGATTACCATACTGGGGGAGGAACATATTTTATAGTACATTATTTTTTGTTAATTAACTAGTAAATAGTAGCCTACAGCAAAGTTTAAATCATTTCTTACTTGTTAACACATTTTGCCATGTGGGTTTTAGCTTGAGCCTGCTAATTGAGAGTGTTAATTCACCTGTTTCCATACATGTTTCATTTAAAAAAAACTCCTACAAAGGAGTTGTTTAAATTAATTGCTTAACTATTTATCTGCACATGGTATTTTTTTTTTTTCTTGTTTTTTTTTTTACTATTTTTTTTTTCTAATCTTTACAGGAAAATGCCTGGGCACTATCTGATGTGTGGAGACATTTCACTGCAGCTAATGTAGAAGGAAAAGCGGTGTACATTTGCAAATACTGTGCCAAATCATATGTGAAGAATGCAACAAAGATGCAGGATCATCTGGCCAAGTGCATAAAGTTCCCTCAGCGCTCACGACAAGCAACCTCTGACAAAAGTCCCTCCACTTCTATTTGAAGTGAAAATGATAAATCAGACACCTTATCGATAGTAACAGCTCATGGTCCTTCCGGAATCAGAAGTTTGTTTGACTCAATTGGAGGAACATAGTCAGAGATATGCTGATGAATGTCTTGCTCGAGCTGTGTATGCAACTGGTTCACCTCTGATGCTCACAGGCAATGTGTATTGGAAGATATTTCTGAAAGTTCTTCGCCCAGCATAGACCCCTCCTACCAGACATGCTTTATCTACTAATTTGCTGGATGCAGAGTTCAAGTGAAGGTCAAGAAAATCATAGAGAAAGCAGACGGTATTGCAATCATCTCTGATGAGTGGTCGAATGTTCGTGGTCAATGAATAATTGACTACATCATCTCAACCCTTCAACCAGTATTCTACATGAGCACAGACACAAGAGACAACAGACACACCGGTCTCTACATTGCAGATGAGCTGAAGGCAGTCATCAATGACCTTGGACACAGGCTGCTTGGTCTAAAGTGGAGGAGTCCTACCCTCACATCACACCCAATGGCTGTGCTGCTCATCCATTGAATCTGCTCCTCAAGGACATCATGGCCCTGAACACAATGGATACACTCTACAAGAGAGCCAATGGAAATTGTTAGGTATGTGAAGGGTCATCAAGTTATAGCAGCAATCTACATAACCATGCAAAGTGAGACGAATAACAGCTTCACATTGAAGCTTCCCAGCAACACCCGTTGGCGTGGTGTTGTCATCATATTTGACAGTCTCCTGGAGTGGAAGGAGTATCTCTAAGGAATGGCCATATCACAGTCTGCTGGAGGATCCTCCTGGATGATGTATTTTGGGAGAAAGTGGTAAGCAGCCTGAAACTCCTGAAACCTATAGTAGCCATTGCACTGATTGAGGGAGACAGTGTCATTCTGTCTGATGTTCAGACTCTGCTTGCAGATGTAAGAGAAGAAATCCGTACTGCCCTGCCCACTTCACTGTTGCTCCAAGCAGAGGAAACTGCAGTTCTGAAATACATCAAAAAGTGTGAAGACTTCTGCCTGAAGCCAATACACACCACAGCGTACATGTTGGACAGCAAGTATGCTGGCAAGAGCATCCTGTCTGGTGCAGAGATCAACGAGGCCTATGGTGCCATCACTACCGTGTCTCGCCACCTTGGCCTGGATGAGGGCAAGGTTCTTGGCAGTCTGGCGAAGTACACTTCCATGCAAGGGCTTTTGGATGGACATGCAATATGGCAGTGGTGCCAATATATCTCCTCAGTCACCTGGTGGAAGGGACTTTGCGGATTTGAGGCTCTTTCTCCTGTTTCCTCCATCATCCTCCAAATCCCACCAACGTCAGCCGCCTCAGAGCGCAATTGGTCCTTGTTTGGGAAAACACACACCAAAGCATGCAACAGGCTGACCAATACAAGGGTTGAAGTATTGGTGTCCACCCGGGAAAATGTGAAATGTGCCATCCTCAACAAGGTTGGGAAGTGACAGTGAAGATGAGGCCTCAGAGTCTGACGTTCAAGAGGTGGACATTGAGGAGGTCCAGGGAGAAGACATGGACGCCTGAGAGGAAGACAACCAAAGCTTTAGTTTCTAGACTATAATTTTACAGATGTATGTTGAAAACTTTTTGGGGAGATGCGATGGATCATTGGGGATCATTCAATATTCCCTTTCTTTTGTTGTTCACTGAAATCATCCCATGTGAGGAGTCAACTCATTTAAGTAAAGTTCAATTCGTAACTAAATTCGTAACTAAATAAATATTTTATTTCTATTGGAAGGATTTAATTTCTATTTATTTCTATTTATTTCTATTGGAAGGATTTAATAATTTGTAATATTGTCTACTTATGATAAGGTAAAAGGTTTATGTTTCTGTCTTAAATATATGAATAATAATAATAATAATATATGCCATTTAGCAGACGCTTTTATCCAGCTTTGACTTACAGTCATGTGTGCATACATTCTACGTATGGGTGGTCCCGGGGGATCGAACCCACTACCCTGGCGTTACAAAGCGCCACGCTCTACCAACTGAGCTACAGAAGGACCACATGATAAATCGGTATCATCCAATGTAAAACAACATCTACATTTATATGGTATTAATATTCATGTGCATATATTTCCGTTAATTTCCCATATATTCCCACTAATTAAGAAAGTTTCCACCTCTGAATATTTCCCAAAATGTGCAGCCCTAGTCATGATCAGCTAGGATAGATGTCTGAGAAGGTAGCCTAGTCATGATCCAGCTAGGATAGATGTCTGAAGGTAGCCTAGTCGTGATCCAGCTAGGATAGATGCCTGAGGTAACTAGTCATGATCAGCTAGGATAGATGTCTGAAGGTAGCCTGGTCATGATCCAGCTAGGATAGATGTCTGAAGGTAGCCTGGTCGTGATCCAGCTAGGATAGATGTCTGAAGGTAGCCTGGTCGTGATCCAGCTAGGATAGATGTCTGAAGGTAGCCTGGTCATGATCCAGCTAGGATAGATGTCTGAAGGTAGCCTGGTCGTGATCCAGCTAGGATAGATGTCTGAAGGTAGCCTGGTCGTGATCCAGCTAGGATAGATGTCTGAAGGTAGCCTGGTCGTGATCCAGCTAGGATAGATGTCTGAATCCCAATCAAATGGGAAGTATACTGTGAAATTCAGAACATTAGATGAAATGGGGAGAACAAAAACTTGGTTCATGCATCCAAAAGTTAGTGTAACCTTCTGAG
>NC_060181.1:3215398-3224907 GCF_021184085.1 Oncorhynchus gorbuscha
GAAGGGAGAACGGTATGGGGAGAAGCGGTATGAGGGAGAACGGTATGAGGGAGAGGTGGACAGAGGAAGGGAGAACGGTATGAGGGAGAGGTGGACAGAGAAAGGGTGAATGGTATGAGGTAGAGATGGACAGAGGCAGGGAGAATGGTATGAGGGAGAGGAGGACCTCCACGACCTCACAGAGAGAGACACTCCACGACCTCACAGAGAGGACACTCATCAACCTCACTGAGGAGGATACTCATCGACTTCACAGAGGAGGATACTCATCAACTTCACAGAGGAGAGGAGGACACTCTCATCGACCTCACAGAGGAGGACACTCATCAACCTCACAGAGGAGGATACTCATAGACTTCACAGAGGAGAAGAGGACACTCATAGACTTCACAGAGGAGAGGAGGACACTCATCAACCTCACAGAGGAGAGGAGGACACTCATCGACATCACAGAGGAGGACACTCATAGACTTCACAGAGGAGAGGAGGACGCTCATCGACCTCACAGAGGAGAGGAGGAATCTCATCGACCTCACAGAGGAGAGGAGGACACTCATCGACCTCAAGAGAGGAGAGGAGGACACTCATCGACCTCACAAAGGAGAGGGGACACTCATCGACCTCAAAGAGGAGAGGAGGACACTCATCGACCTCACAGAGAGAGGAGGACGCTCACCGACCTCACAGAGGAGAGGAGGACACTCATCGACCTCACAGAGGAGGACACTCCACGACCTCACAGAGGAGAGGAGGACACTCATCCACCTTACAGAGGAGAGGAGGACACTCATCGACATCACAGAGGAGAGGAGGACACTCATAGACTTCACAGAGGAGAGGAGGACGCTCAATGACCTCACAGAGGAGAGGAGGAATCTCATCGACCTCACAGAGGAGAGGAGGACACTCATCGACCTCAAAGAGGAGAGGAGGACACTCATCGACCTCACAGAGGAGGACACTCCACGACCTCACGGAGGAGAGGATAACGGTGGAGTCGAGGAAAGGCCTGGCTTTCACCCAATTGAGATGTTTCCTCCGTATCTCACTTTATTTTCGGAGAAAGAAAAATATAACAACATCATTCTGTAGTTTTATCAGAGCTATGAGCAAATTATTCCCAGATCATTTCTCGTTAGAAAGAGAGGGAAAGAGGGAGAGAGAGAAGAAGAAAGAGAAACAGAGTGAGAGAGAGTGAGAGAGCGAGAGAGAGAGAGAGAGAAGCGTGAGAGAGAGAGACAGAGAGAGACAGAGAGAGACAGAGAGACAGAGAGAGAGAGACAGAGAGAGAGAGAGAGAGAGAGAGAGAGAGAGAGAGAGAGAGAGAGACAGAGAGAGAGAGAGAGAGAGAGAGAGAGAGAGAGAGAGAGAGAGAGAGAGAGAGAGAGAGAGAGAGAGAGAGAGAGAGAGAGAGCAGAGAGAGAGAGAGAGAGAGAGAGAGAGAGAGAGACAGAGAGAGAGAGAGAGAGGAGAGCAGAGAGAGAGAGAGACAGAGAGAGAGAGAGAGAGAGAGAGAGAGAGAGAGAGAGAGAGAGAGAGAGAGAGAGAGCGAGAGAGAGAGAGAGAGAGAGAGAGAGAGAGAGAGAGAGAGAGAGAGGGGGAGAGAGAGAGAGACAGAGAGAGAGAGAGAGAGAGGAGTAGTCATTCAGCCTTGAAGGCCCTGGATATAAAGATGACTAAAGAAATGGATTTCTCTGGATCAGAGCCTCCTTTGTGAGAGATAAGTCATGCAAGCGTTGCAAAAGGGGGCATTTCCAAATATAATGCTTGGTTTATATGGTAATGTAACATAATTATGGAAATGCCAGATAGTAGATTTCAATTTGCCGCTCGTTCACTGAATCACAATATAAAGTTGAGCACCTTTTGTGCCGTGACTTTGTAGATTAAGGTTGGGTTTTCCCTTTCTGTTTTCCTGGGTTGGGAGGTGGGAGGTATAGACAGGAGGGGAGGTTTCTGTTTTCCTGGGTTGGGAGGTGGGAGGTATAATCAGGAGGGGGAGGTTTCTGTTTTCCTGGGTTGGGAGGTGGGAGGTATAATCCAGGAGGGGAGGTTTCTGTTTTCCTGGGTTGGGAGGTGGGAGGTATAATCAGGAGGGGAGGTTTCTGTTTTCCTGGGTTGGGAGGTGGGAGGTATAATCAGGAGGGAGGTTTCTGTTTTCCTGGGTTGGGAGGTGGGAGGTATAATCAGGAGGGGAGGTTTCTGTTTTCCTGGGTTGGGAGGTGGGAGGTATAGACAGGAGGGGAGATTTCTGTTTTCCTGGGTTGGGAGGTGGGAGGTATAGACAGGAGGGGGAGGTTTCTGTTTTCCTGGGTTGGGAGGTGGGAGGTATAGACAGGAGGGGAGGTTTCTGTTTTCCTGGGTTGGGAGGTGGGAGGTATAATCAGGAGGGGAGGTTTCTGTTTTCCTGGGTTGGGAGGTGGGAGGTATAATCAGGAGGGGAGGTTTCTGTTTTCCTGGGTTGGGAGGTGGGAGGTATAATCAGGAGGGGAGGTTTCTGTTTTCCCTGGGTTGGGAGGAGTGGGAGGTATAATCAGAGGGGGAGTTTCTGTTTTCCTGGGTTGGGAGGTGGGAGGTATAATCAGGAGGGGAGGTTTCTGTTTTCCTGGGTTGGGAGGTGGGAGGTATAATCAGGAGGGGAGGTTTCTGTTTTCCTGGGTTGGGAGGTGGGAGGTATGGGCTGGGGAGGAGGGTTTCTGTTTTCCTGGGTTGGGAGGTGGGAGGTATAGACAGGAGGGGGGGAGGTTTCTGTTTTCTGGGTTGGGAGGTGGGAGGTATAGACAGGAGGGGGAGGTTTCTGTTTTTTCCTGGGTTGGGAGGTGGGAGGTATAATCAGGAGGGAGGTTTCTGTTTTCCTGGGTTGGAGGTGGGGAGGTAAGAGACAGGAGGGGAGGTTTCTGTTTTCCTGGGTTGGGAGGTGGGAGGCATAATCAGAAGGGGGGAGGTTTCTGTTTTCTGGGGTTGGGGAGGCGGGAGGTATAGACAGGAGGGGGAGGTTTCTGTTTTCCTGGGTTGGGAGGTGGAGGTATAATCAGGAGGGGAGGTTTTGTTTTCCTGGGTGGGGAGGTGGGAGGTATAGACAGGAGGGGAGGTTTCTGTTTTCCTGGGTTGGGAGGTGGGAGGTATAGACAGGAGGGGAGGTTTCTGTTTTCCTGGGTTGGGAGGTGGGAGGTATAATCAGGAGGGGAGGTTTCTGTTTTCCTGGGTTGGGAGGTGGAGGTATACACAGGAGGGGGAGGTTTCTGTTTTTTCCTGGGTTGGAAGGTGGGAGGTATAGACAGGAGAGGGAGGTTTCTGTTTTCCTGGGTTGGGAGGTGGGAGGTATAATCAGGAGGGGGAGGTTTCTGTTTTCTGGGGGTTGGGAGGCGGGAGGTATAGACAGAGGGGGAGGTTTCTGTTTCCTGGGTTGGGAGGTGGAGGTATAGACAGGAGGGGAGGTTTCTGTTTTCCTGGGTTGGGAGGTGGGAGGTATAGACAGGAGGGGAGGTTTCTGTTTTCCTGGGTTGGGAGGTGGGAGGTATAATCAGGAGGGGGAGGTTTCTGTTTTCTAGGGTTGGAGGCGGAGGTATAGACAGGAGGGGGAGGTTTCTGTTTTCCTGGGTTGGGAGTGTGGGAGGTACAATCAGGAGGGGAGGTTCCTGTTTCCTGGGTTGGGAGGTGGGAGGTATAGACAGGAGGGGGAGGTTTCTGTTTTTCCTGGGTTGGGAGGTGGGAGGTATAGACAGGAGGGAGGTTTCTGTTTTCCTGGGTTGGGAGGTGGGAGGTATAATCAGGAGGGGAGGTTTCTGTTTTCCTGGGTTGGGAGGTGGAGGTATACACAGGAGGGGGAGGTTTCTGTTTTCCTGGGTTGGAAGGGTGGGAGGTATAGACAGAGAGGGAGGTTTCTGTTTTCCTGGGTTGGGAGGTGGAGGTATAATCAGGAGGGAGGTTTCTGTTTTCTGGGGTTGGGAGCGGGAGGTATAGACAGGAGGGGGAGGTTTCTGTTTTCCTGGGATTTGGGAGGTGGGAGAGTATAGACAGGAGGGGAGGTTTCTGCTTTTCCTGGGTTGGGAGGTGGGAGGTATACACAGAGGGGAGGTTTCTGTTTTCCTGGGTTGGAAGGTGGGAGAGGTATAGACAGGAGAGGAGGTTTCTGTTTTCCTGGGTTGGGAGGTGGGAGGTATAATCAGGAGGGGAGGTTTCTGTTTTCTGGGGGTTGGGAGGTGGGAGGTATAGACAGAGGAGGAGGTTTCTGTTTTCCTGGGTTGGGAGGTGGGAGGTATAATCAGGAGGGGGAGGTTTCTGTTTTCCTGGGTTGGGAGGGGGAGGTATAATCAGGTGGGGGAGATTATTGTATGAATACAGACAGCCTTTATGACGCTGACAGAGGGAGGGAGAACTCTTAACATGGTTTAAATACTGGTTTATACCCGGGGCAGTTTTACAGAGTCTTGGTGCTTATTATTATATAACTTGGTTCATGAGATAGCTATGAGTAAGTTATAGGTTTTACATCCAAGATCAGTCAACAGTGAAATGCTACCGATGTTATGTAAATTTCATCAAAAGAACAAATCCTAAACTTAGCATTTTGCATTTATCCTGTAATAACACCGACATCATTGTGAAGGAGTAAAAATAAAAATGAATGCAAATATATCCAGGGGTATAACTGAATGAGTCTGACAGTGATAGAGAGAGATGTTCACAACGTGACCAAAAGTATGTGGACACCTGCTGATCGAACATCAAACACTAAAAATCATAGGCATTAATATGGAGTTGGTCCCTCCTTTGCTGCTATGACAGCCTCCGGTCTTCTGGGAAGTCATTAATATGGAGTTGGTCCCCCCTTTGCTGCTATGACAGCCTCCGCTCTTCTGGGAAGTCATTAATATGGAGTTGGTCCCCCCTTTGCTGCTATGACAGCCTCCACTCTTCTGGGAAGTCATTAATATGGAGTTGGTCCCTCCTTTGCTGCTATGACAGCCTCCACTCTTCTGGGAAGTCATTAATATGGAGTTGGTCCCTCCTTTGCTGCTATGACAGCCTCCACCCTTCTGGGAACGCTTTCCTCTAGATGTTGAAACATTACTGAGGGGACTTGCTTCAATTTAGCCGCAAGGGCATTAGTGTGGTGGAAGAGTGATTTTGTGTTGAGCAAAGGTGTTCGATGGGGTTGAGGTCAGGGCTCTGTGCAGGCCAGTCAAGTTCTTCCACACCTATCTCGACAAACCATTTCTGTATGGACCTCACTTTGTGCAAGGTGGCATTGTCATGCTGAAATAGGAAATGGCCTTCCCTGAATTGTTGTCGCAAATTCGGAAGCATAGAATTGAATGTCGTTGTATGCTGTACCAGTAATATTTCCCTTCACTGGAACTAAGGAGCCTGTAAGTCCCTGGCAGCTCAAACATGGCGCTTATGCGCCAGGGTAGTGGGTTCGATCCCCGGGACCACACATACGTAGAATGTATGCACACATGACTGTAAGTCGCTTTGGATAAAAGCGTCTGCTAAATAGCATATATTATTATTATTATTATTATTATTATTGAAACATGAAAAACAGCCACAGACCATTATTACTCCTCCACCAAACTTTACAGTTGGCAATATGCATTCGGGCAGGTAGCGTTCTCCTGGGATCCGTCAAATCCATCTGGTTTGGCGGATGGACTGCAAAATGGTGATATTTTTAATCTATAGTATACTTGTATTCTCAAAGAGATAGTTCACTTGAAAACTGAAGTTTATCAGACGTTTTCAGGCTAATGATTTAGCAAGAAGTCATCTACTCGTGATTAGAGTTGCATAGGGTCGGAACTTTCCGCTAAATTTCCCTGGAAATTTCCCTGGAATTTGGGGAATTTTGCTCATATTCAAAAGTGAACTTTTTTGTGGTATAGACAAGGCAATTCTAGGTCTTGTGGCAAATTTTGGCTAAACTATCCCCAATTCAATGGAAGTGCAACCCTCTGCATGCACAGTGCATTCTTCCATCACATGTACAGCTGATTCTCAAGATCTTGCACACTAATGAGATGCTATTGAGCCCACACTGCTACACTGTCTGAGCCAAGGACTGACTACGTGCTTTCTGGTAAGTTTTGATTACCATACTGGGGGAGTGAACATATTTTATAGTACATTATTTTTGTTAATTAACTAGTAAATAGTAGCCTACAGCAAAGTTTAAATCATTTCTTACTTGTTAACACATTTTGCCATGTGGGTTTTGCTTGAGCCTGCTAACTGAGGAGTGTTAATTCACCTGTTTCCATACATGTTTCATTTAAAAAAACTCCTACAAAGGAGTTGTTTAAATTAATTGCTTAACTATTTATCTGCACATGGTATTTTTTTTTTCTTGTTTTTTTTTACTATTTTTTCTAATCTTTACAGGAAAATGCCTCGGGCACTATCTGATGTGTGGAGACATTTCACTGCAGCTAATGTAGAAGGAAAAGCGGTGTACATTTGCAAATACTGTGCCAAATCATATGTGAAGAATGCAACAAAGATGCAGGATCATCTGGCCAAGTGCATAAAGTTCCCTCAGCGCTCACGACAAGCAACCTCTGACAAAAGTCCCTCCACTTCTATTTGAAGTGAAAATGATAAATCAGACACCTTATCGATAGTAACAGCTCATGGTCCTTCCGGAATCAGAAGTTTGTTTGACTCAATTGGAGGAACATAGTCAGAGATATGCTGATGAATGTCTTGCTCGAGCTGTGTATGCAACTGGTTCACCTCTGATGCTCACAGGCAATGTGTATTGGAAGATATTTCTGAAAAGTTCTTAAGCCCAGCATAGACCCCTCCTACCAGACATGCTTTATCTACTAATTTGCTGGATGGAGTTCAAGTGAAGGTCCAGAAAATCATAGAGAAAGCAGACGGTATTGCAATCATCTCTGATGAGTGGTCGAATGTTCGTGGTCAATGAATAATTGACTACATCATCTCAACCCTTCAACCAGTATTCTACATGAGCACAGACACAGAGACAACAGACACACCGGTCTCTACATTGCAGATGAGCTGAAGGCAGTCATCAATGACCTTGGACCACAGGCTGCTTGGTCTAAAGTGGAGGAGTCCTACCCTCACATCACACCCAATGGCTGTGCTGCTCATCCATTGAATCTGCTCCTCAAGGACATCATGGCCCTGAACACAATGGATACACTCTACAAGAGAGCCAATGGAAATTGTTAGGTATGTGAAGGGTCATCAAGTTATAGCAGCAATCTACATAACCATGCAAAGTGAGACGAATAACAGCTTCATTGAAGCTTCCCAGCAACACCCGTTGGCGTGAATTGTTGTCATCATATTTGACAGTCTCCTGGAGTGGAAGGAGTATCTCTAAGGAATGGCCATATCACAGTCTGCTGGAGGATCCTCCTGGATGATGTATTTTGGGAGAAAGTGGTAAGCAGCCTGAAACTCCTGAAACCTATAGCAGTAGCCATTGCACTGATTGAGGGAGACAGTGTCATTCTGTCTGATGTTCAGACTCTGCTTGCAGATGTAAGAGAAGAAATCCGTACTGCCCTGCCCACTTCACTGTTGCTCCAAGCAGAGGAAACTGCAGTTCTGAAATACATCAAAAAGTGTGAAGACTTCTGCCTGAAGCCAATACACACCACAGCGTACATGTTGGACAGCAAGTATGCTGGCAAGAGCTTCCTGTCTGGTGCAGAGATCAACGAGGTCTATGGTGCCATCACTACCGTGTCTCGCCACCTTGGCCTGGATGAGGGCAAGGTTCTTGGCAGTCTGGCGAAGTACACTTCCATGCAAGGGCTTTTTGGATGGACATGCAATATGGCAGTGGTGCCAATATATCTCCTCAGTCACCTGGTGGAAGGGACTTTGCGGATTTGAGGCTCTTTCTCCTGTTTCCTCCATCATCCTCCAAATCCCACCAACGTCAGCCGCCTCAGAGCGCAATTGGTCCTTGTTTGGGAAAACACACACCAAAGCATGCAACAGGCTGACCAATACAAGGGTTGAAGTATTGGTGTCCACCCGGGAAAATGTGAAATGTGCCATCCTCAACCAGGTTGGAAAGTGACAGTGAAGATGAGGCCTCAGAGTTTGATGTACAAGAGGAAGACAACCAAAGCTTTAGTTTCTAGACTATAATTTTACAGATGTATGTTGGGGAGATGCGATGGATCATTGGGATCATTCAATATTCCCTTTATTTTGTTGTTCACTGAAATCATCCCATGTGAGGAGTCAACTCATTTAAGTAAAGTTCAATTCGTAACTAAATTCGTAACTAAATAAATATTTTATTTCTATTGGAAGGATTTAATTTCTATTTATTTCTATTTATTTCTATTGGAAGGATTTAATAATTTGTAATATTGTCTACTTATGATAAGGTAAAAGGTTTATGTTTCTGTCTTAAATATATGAATAATAATAATAATAATATATGCCATTTAGCAGACGCTTTTATCCAAAGCGACTTACAGTCATGTGTGCATACATTCTACGTATGGGTGGTCCCGGGGATCGAACCCACTACCCTGGCGTTACAAGCGCCACGCTCTACCAACTGAGCTACAGAAGGACCACATGATAAATACGGTATATCCAATGTAAAACAACATCTACATTTATATGGTATTAATATTCATGTGCATATATTTCCGTTAATTTCCCATATATTCCCACTAATTAAGAAAGTTTCCACCTCTGAATATTTCCCAAAATGTGCAGCCCTAGTCATGATCCAGCTAGGATAGATGTCTGAAGGTAGCCTGGTCATGATCCAGCTAGGATAGATGTCTGAAGGTAGCCTAGTCGTGATCCAGCTAGGATAGATGCCTGAAGGTAGCCTAGTCATGATCCAGCTAGGATAGATGTCTGAAGGTAGCCTGGTCATGATCCAGCTAGGATAGATGTCTGAAGGTAGCCTGGTCGTGATCCAGCTAGGATAGATGTCTGAAGGTAGCCTGGTCGTGATCCAGCTAGGATAGATGTCTGAAGGTAGCCTAGTCATGATCCAGCTAGGATAGATGTCTGAAGGTAGCCTGGTCATGATCCAGCTAGGATAGATGTCTGAAGGTAGCCTGGTCGTGATCCAGCTAGGATAGATGTCTGAAGGTAGCCTGGTCGTGATCCAGCTAGGATAGATGTCTGAATCCCAATCAAATGGGAAGTATACTGTGAAATTCAGAACATTAGATGAAATGGGGAGAACAAAAACTTGGTTCATGCATCCAAAAGTTAGTGTAACCTTCTGAGTCTCTTATCCTGGTGCTCAAACCTGAAGCCATGTCCTGAGCCTCTTATCCTGGTAGTCAAACCTGAAGCCATGTCCTGAGCCTCTTATCCTGGTAGTCAAACCTGAAGCCATGTCCTGAGCCTCTTATCCTGGTGGTCAAACCTGAAGCCATGTCCTGAGCCTCTTATCCTGGTAGTCAAACCTGAAGCCATGTCCTGAGCCTCTTATCCTGGTAGTCAAACCTGAAGCCATGTCCTGAGCCTCTTATCCTGGTAGTCAA
>NC_060181.1:3228871-3237599 GCF_021184085.1 Oncorhynchus gorbuscha
GAGATGAATACCCGCTTTACTCATAAGAGATGAATACCCGCTTTACTCATAAGAGATGAATACCCGCTTTACTCATAAGAGATGAATACCCGCTTTACTCATAAGAGATGAATACCCGCTTTACTCATAAGAGATGAATACCCGCTTTACTCATAAGAGATGAATACCCGCTTTACTCATAAGAGATGAATACCCGCTTTACTCATAAGAGATGAATACCCGCTTTACTCATAAGAGATGAATACCCGCTTTACTCATAAGAGATGAATACCCGCTTTACTCATAAGAGATGAATACCCGCTTTACTCATAAGAGATGAATACCCGCTTTACTCATAAAGAGATGAATACCCGCTTTACTGCATAAGAGATGAATACCCGCTTTACTCATAAGAGATGAATACCCGCTTTACTCATAAGAGATGAATACCCGCTTTACTCATAAGAGATGAATACCCGCTTTACTCATAAGAGATGAATACCCGCTTTACTCATAAGAGATGAATACCCGCTTTACTCATAAAGAGATGAATACCCGCTTTACTCATAAGAGATGAATACCCGCTTTACTCATAAGAGATGAATACCCGCTTTACTCATAAGAGATGAATACCCGCTTTACTCATAAGAGATGAATACCCGCTTTACTCATAAGAGATGAATACCCGCTTTACTCATAAGAGATGAATACCCGCTTTACTCATAAGAGATGAAATAAAATATGCAGGTTTTTTTAGTGACACTGGATTTTGTAGAACTCACTCATTATAACCATTTAATCCAGTCTCTATATCTCTATAATCCACTTTATATACCATCATAATCCACTCTCTATATCTCCATAATCCACTTTATATACCATCATAATCCACTCTCTATATCTCCATAATCCACTCTCTATATCTCCATAATCCACTCTCTATATCTCCATAATCCACTCTCTATATCTCCATAATCCACTTTATATACCATCATAATCCACTCTCTATATCTCCATAATCCACTCTCTATATCTCCATAATCCACTTTATATACCATCATAATCCACTCTATATATCTCCATAATCCACTTTATATACCATCATAATCCACTCTCTATATCTCCATAATCCAGTCTCTATATCTCCATAATCCACTCTCTATATCTCCATAATCCAGTCTCTATATCTCCATAATCCACTTTATATACCATCATAATCCACTCTCTATATCTCTATAATCCACTTTATATACCATCATAATCCACTCTCTATATCTCCATAATCCACTCTCTATATCTCCATAATCCACTCTCTATATCTCTATAATCCACTCTCTATATCTCCATAATCCACTCTCTATATCTCTATAATCCACTTTATATACCATCATAATCAACTCTCTATATCTCTATAATCCACTCTCTATATCTCCATAATCCACTCTCTATATCTCCATAATCCACTCTCTATATCTCCATAATCCAGTCTCTATATCTCTATAATCCACTTTATATACCATCATAATCCACTCTCTATATCTCTGTAATACCCTCTCTATATCTCCATAATCCACTCTCTATATCTCCATAATCCACTCTCTATATCTTCATAATCCAGTCTCTATATCGCCATAATCCAGTCCCTATATCTCCATAATCCAGTCTCTATATCTCATTAATTCAGTCTCTATATCTCCATAATCCAGTCTCTATATCTCCGTAATCCACTCTCTATATCTCCATAATCCAGTCTCTATATCTCCATAATCCCCTCTCTATATCTCCATAATCCAGTCTCTATATCTCCGTAATCCACTCTCTATATCTCCATAATCCAGTCTCTATATATCCATAATCCAGTCTCTATATCTCCATAATCCAGTCTCTATATCTCCATAATCCCCTCTCTATATCTCCATAATCCAGTCTCTATATCTCCATAATCCCCTCTCTATATCTCCATAATCCCCTCTCTATATCTCCATAATCCAGTCTCTATATCTCCATAATCCCCTCTCTATATCTCCATAATCCCCTCTCTATATCTCCATAATCCAGTCTCTATATCTCCATAATCCCCTCCGTATATCTCCATAATCCACTCTCTATATCTCCATAATCCAGTCTCTATATCTCCATAATCCAGTCTCTATATCTCCATAATCCCCTCTCTATATCTCCATAATCCACTCTCTATATCTCCATAATCCAGTCTCTATATCTCCATAATCCAGTCTCTATATCTCCATAATCCAGTCTCTATATCTCCATTATCCCCTCTCTATATCTCCATAATCCCCTCTCTATATCTCCATAATCCAGTCTCTATATCTCCATAATCCCTCTCTATATCTCCATAATCCCTCTCTATATCTCCATAATCCAGTCTCTATATCTCCATAATCCCTCTCTATATCTCCAGTAATCCAGTCTCTATATCTCCATAATCCAGTCTCTATATCTCCATAATCCAGTCTCTATATCTCCATAATCCCCTCTCTATATCTCCATAATCCAGTCTCTATATCTCCATAATCCAGTCTCTATATCTCCATAATCCACTCTCTATATCTCCGTAATCCACTCTCTATATCTCCATAATCCAGTCTCTATATCTCCATAATCCACTCTCTATATCTCAATAATCCCCTCTCTATATCTCCATAATCCCCTCTCTATATCTCCATAATCCACTCTCTATATCTCCATAATCCAGTCTCTATATCTACATAATCCCCTCTCTATATCTCCATACCAGTCCCTATATCTCCATAATCCCCTCTCTATATCTCCATAATCCCCTCTCTATATCTCCATAATCCAGTCTCTATATCTCCATAATCCAGTCTCTATATCTCCATAATCCCCTCTCTATATCTCCATAATCCAGTCTCTATATCTCCATAATCCCCTCTCTATATCTCCATAATCCCCTCTATATATCTCCATAATCCAGTCTCTATATCTCCATAATCCCCTCTCTATATCTCCATAATCCCCTCTCTATATCTCCATAATCCAGTCTCTATATCTCCATAATCCCCTCTCTATATCTCCATAATCCACTCTCTATATCTCCATAATCCTGTCGGATGTGTAGTACTCTCTGGTGAGTTATGGGACATGCTGTTGAAGGGGAAGTGTATGATAGTGTGTATCAGGGGTAGTTGGCGGTATATACAGTTGTATTGAAGGTTGTGGGAGTGTTTTCCAGGACAGTCTTCTGGATGGATGGAAGTGAAGACGAGGTGGGTATATATTGATGTACAGTACATGACTGCGCGAGGTGTCGATGAGGTGAGGTCGGTTGGGACAGGAGGGGGGTGAAACAAAGACAAATTAAATCATGTGACCACCTACCAACACACCTTGGCAGAGGGGAGCTCCACACCCTCCTCCGCCCACCAAGACACGTCACCCTGCCGGCCTCTCCAGACGGTAACCAGGGAAACAGGAGAAGATGAGCACGTCCCCTACCCCGAACTGTAACCCCTTACGGGTACTGTAGGGAGGAACTCCGGGTCTTCACATGGTTCCAGGTCATACTCTGGAAGAGGAGAGGAGAAAGGGACGACTTCATTAGTGAGGACACCCACAATACATTGCAGTAGGATTTCTTCTAGTGGATCCATGATCCCCAAAACAGTCAGCCGTCGATATACAGTGAGCTCCAAAAGTATTGGGACAGTGATTTGTTGTTGTTGTTGTTGTTGTTGTTTTGGATCTGTACTCCAGCACTTAGGATTTTGACACGGCTGACTGTCAACTTTAATTTGAGGGTAAATTCATCCATATCAGGTGAACCGTTAAGAAGTGAAAGCACTTTTTGTACATAGTCCTCCCGTTTTATGAGACTAAATGTATTGGGACAAATTCACTTATATTTGTAGTAAAGTAGGAAAAAGTTCAGTATATGGTCCTGTATTCTTAGCGCGCAATGATTACATCAAGCTTGTGACTTTACAAACTTGTTTTTATTCATTTGCTGTTTGTTTTGGTTGTTTTTCAGATTATATTGTGCCCCAATAGAAATTAATGGAAAAATAACGTATTGTGTCATTTTGGAGTCACTTTTATTGTAAATAAGAATAGAATATGTTTCTCAACACTTCTACATTAATGTGGATGCTATCATGTTTACGGAAAGTCCTGCATGAATCGTGAATAATGATGAGTTAAAAAGTTACAGACCAACAAATATCATACCCATTTTATATCATACCCCCAAGACACGCTAACCTCTCACCATTACAATAACAGGGGAGATTAGCATTTTATATCATACCCCCAAGACATGCTAACCTCTCACCATTACAATAACAGGGGAGATTAGCATTTTATATCATACCCCCAAGACATGCTAACCTCTCACCATTACAATAACAGGGAAGGTTAGCATTTTATATCATACCCCCAAGACATGCTAACCTCTCACCATTACAATAACAGGGGAGATTAGCATTTTATATCATACCCCCAAGACACGCTAAACTCTCACCATTACAATAACAGGGAAGGTTAGCATTTTATATCATACCCCCAAGACATGCTAACCTCTCACCAATACAATAACAGGGGAGATTAGCATTTTATATCATACCCCCAAGACATGCTAACCTCTCACCAATACAATAACAGGGGAGATTAGCATTTTATATCATACCCCCAAGACATGCTAACCTCTCACCATTACAATAACAGGGAGATTAGCATTTTATATCATACCCCCAAGACACGCTAACCTCTCACCATTACAATAACAGGGGAGATTAGCATTTTATATCATACCCTCAAGACATGCTAACCTCTCACCATTACAATAACAGGGGAGGTTAGCATTTTATATCATACCCCCAAGACATGCTAACCTCTCACCATTACAATAACAGGGAGGTTAGCATTTTATATCATACCCCCAAGACATGCTAACCTCTCACCATTACAATAACAGGGGAGGTTAGCATTTTATATCATACCCCCAAGACATGCTAACCTCTCACCATTACAATAACAGGGGAGGTTAGCATTTTATATCATACCCCCAAGACATGCTAACCTCTCACCATTACAATAACAGGGAGGTTAGCATTGTATATCATACCCCCAAGACATGCTAACCTCTCACCATTACAATAACAGGGGAGGTTAGTGTTTTTTGGGGGTATTATATTTGTGCGTCTGTACATTTCACACTCATAATTATTTACGATTCATCCAGGATTATCCACAGTAACGTAGAAGTGTTTTAGAAACATTTCCTGTAACACTTTACTTGACACCCTATGTCATAACACCTCACATAATATGGTCATAACAGCTGACATTAACCTGTTATAACCTGTTATAATATGGTCATAACAGCTGACATTAACCTGTTATAATATGGTCATAACAGCTGACATTAACCTGTTATAATAGGGTCATAACAGCTGACATTAACCTGTTATAATATGGTCATAACAGCTGACATTAACCTGTTATAATATGGTCATAACAGCTGACATTAACCTGTTATAATATGGTCATAACAGCTGACATTAACCTGTTATAATATGGTCATAACAGCTGACATTAACCTGTTATAATATGGGTCATAACAGCTGACATTAACCTGTTATAATATGGTCATAACAGCTGACATTAACCTGTTATAATAGGGTCATAACAGCTGACATTAACCTGTTATAACCTGTTATAATATGGTCATAACAGCTGACATTAACCTGTTATAATATATCATAACAGCTGACATTAACCTGTTATAATAGGGTCATAACAGCTGACATTAACCTGTTATAATATGGTCATAACAGCTGACATTAACCTGTTATAATATGTCATAACAGCTGACATTAACCTGTTATAATATGTCATAACAGCTGACATTAACCTGTTATAATATGGTCATAACAGCTGACATTAACCTGTTATAATAGGGTCATAAGAGCTGACATTAACCTGTTATAATAGGGTCATAACAGCTGACATTAACCTGTTATAATATGGTCATAACAGCTGACATTAACCTGTTATAATAGGGTCATAACAGCTGACATTAACCTGTTATAATATGGTCATAACAGCTGACATTAACCTGTTATAATATGGTCATAACAGCTGACATTAACCTGTTATAATAGGGTCATAACAGCTGACATTAACCTGTTATAATATGTCATAACAGCTGACATTAACCTGTTATAATATGGTCATAACAGCTGACATTAACCTGTTATAACCTGTTATAATTGGTGGATCTACAAATGCATTACATCATACAATCGGTTATTCTCTCAGTAGTATCCACATATTCCTCTGTAAATATTCATTGCTCTATTTCATGGTCCTTCGAGGTATTATTCTACATTTATAGCGGTTTCAAAGTTCCCTTTCAATCACAAGCAGAGGATGACCCAACCCCTACCTGAGAAGGTGATGTTGAATCCCTCGTAGGAGACAGAGAAGTCTGAGAGGAAGCGTATCTGAGCGGTGTAGTTCCCATACAGGCCTGCACTGAGGGTGGGGGGCAGTGTTGAGCCCGTTAGTCTCCACAGGGGCTCGGGGAAGCTGCCGTTCTCTGTCACCAACAGGTGGTCATGAGGAGACTCTAGGTGGAATGTATGGAAGGTGAACTGGACACCTGGTGGGGCAGGAGAGAGAGAGAGAAAACAGAAGAGGAGTCAGCTACACTCTTAGGGTTGGCTTGGCTGTAACAAATACAGTAGAACCTATTTTAGGGTTGGCTTAGCTGTATCAAATACAGTAGAACCTATTTTAGGGTTGGCTTGGCTGTAACAAATACAGTAGAACCTATTTTAGGGTTGGCTTAGCTGTATCAAATACAGTATAACCTATTTTAGGGTTGGCTTGGCTGTAACAAATACAGTATAACCTATTTTAGGGTTGGCTTGGCTGTATCAAATACAGTAGAACCTATTTTAGGGCTGACTTGGCTGTATCAAATACAGTAGAACCTATTTTAGGGCTGACTTGGCTGTATCAAATACAGTATAACCTATTTTAGGGTTGGCTTGGCTGTATCAAATACAGTATAACCTATTTTAGGGTTGGCTTGGCTGTAACAAATACAGTAGAACCTATTTTAGGGTTGACTTGGCTGTATTAAATACAGTAGAACCTATTTTAGGGTTGGCTTGGCTGTAACAAATACAGTAGAACCTATTTTAGGGTTGGCTTGGCTGTAACAAATACAGTAGAACCTATTTTAGGGTTGGCTTGGCTGTAACAAATACAGTAGAACCTATTTTAGGGTTGGCTTGGCTGTATCAAATACAGTAGAACCTATTTTAGGGGTTGGCTTGGCTGTATCAAATACAGTAGAACCTATTTTAGGGTTGGCTTGGCTGTAACAAATACAGTAGAACCTATTTTAGGGCTGACTTGGCTGTATCAAATACAGTAGAACCTATTTTAGGGCTGACTTGCCTGGTAAAATAATAATTTGACCAAGAAAGAGAGTGAAGTAACTTTTTTCGTTACTACATGATTCCATATGTGTTTTTTCATAGTTTTGATGTCTTCACTATTATTCTACAATGTAGAAAATTGTACAAATATAGAAAAACTCTGGGAATGAGTAGGTGTGTCCAAACTTTAGTACCAGTCAAAAGTTTGGATAAACCTACTCATTCAAGAATTTGTATATATTTTTCTACTATTTTTCTACATGGGGGGGTCATTTTTGGTTAAAGAAAGACAGTAAAATCTTCAGGAATTCAGCTAAACATTTGATAATATCAGTGAAGTCGTATTCCCCTCCTCAAAAAAAGATGAGATCGTGTCTCAATGTAATCAAGGTGTGAAATGATTGTTATTTTCCAATACAATCTCTTTTTGAGGTTTAGTTGTAGTCAATTTACAGTGTATAAATTATTATAATTCTGTTCTGGACCAACAACCATTATTTCAGACTATTCGTTCAGATCTAGATGCCTACCCCTAACCTATAGCCGACACAGGTTTTACATGTGGTGCTTGATCTAATAGTCATGTGACAGGGGGTTGGGCAACCAAGATACTTTATGAAGAGGTAACCAAGATACTTTATGAAGAGGAAACCAAGATACTTTATGAAGAGGAAACCAAGATATTTTATGAAGAGGAAACCAATATACTTTATGAAGAGTTAACCAAGATACTTTATGAAGAGGAATCCAAGATACTTTATGAAGAGGAAAACCAAGACACTTTATGAAGAGGAAACCAAGATACTTTATGAAGAGGAAACCAAGATATTTTATGAAGAGGAAACCAAGATACTTTATGAAGAGGAAACCAAGACATTTTATGAAGAGGAAACCAAGATACTTTATGAAGAGGAAAACCAAGATACTTTATGAAGAGGAAACCAAGATACTTTATGAAGAGGAAACCAAGATACTTTATGAAGAGGTAACCAAGATACTTTATGAAGAGGAAACCAAGATATTTTATGAAGAGGAAACCAAGATACTTTATGAAGAGGAAACCAAGATACTTTATGAAGAGGTAACCAAGATACTTTATGAAGAGGAAACCAGGATACTTTATGAAGAGGAAACCAAGATATTTTATGAAGAGGAAACCAGGATACTTTATGAAGAGGAAACCAAGATACTTTATGAAGAGGAAACCAAGATACTTTATGAAGAGGAAACCAATATTCTTTATGAAGAGGAAACCAAGATATTTTATGAAGAGGAAACCAAGATACTTTATGAAGAGGAAACCAAGATACTTTATGAAGAGG
>NC_060181.1:3237699-3252680 GCF_021184085.1 Oncorhynchus gorbuscha
TAGTGAGAATGGAATGGAACCCTATTCTCTATGTAGTGAGAATGGAATGGAACCCTATTCTCTACACTCCTAAACCTGCACTCCTTTACCCTGTATCCCTCCCTCTGTTTCTACACTCCATTACCCTGTATCCCTCCCTCTGTTTCTACACTCCATTACCCTGTATCCCTCCCTCTGTTTCTACACTCCGTTATCCTGTATCCCTCCCTCTGTTTCTACACTCCATTACCCTGTATCCCTCCCTCTGCTTCTAGACTCCTTTACCCTGTATCCCTCCCTCTGTTTCTACACTCCATTACCCTGTATCCCTCCCTCTGTTTCTACACTCCTTTACCCTGTATCCCTCCCTCTGTTTCTACACTCCGTTATCCTGTATCCCTCCCTCTGTTTCTACACTCCATTACCCTGTATCCCTCCCTCTGCTTCTAGACTCCTTTACCCTGTATCCCTCCCTCTGTTTCTACACTCCATTACCCTGTATCCCTCCCTCTGTTTCTACACTCCATTACCCTGTATCCCTCCCTCTGTTTCTACACTCCTTTACCCTGTATCCCTCCCTCTGTTTCTACACTCCGTTATCCTGTATCCCTCCCTCTGTTTCTACACTCCATTACCCTGTATCCCTCCCTCTGTTTCTACACTCCTTTATCCTGTATCCCTCCCTCTGTTTCTACACTCCTTTATCCTGTATCCCTCCCTCTGTTTCTACACTCCTTTATCATGTATCCCTCCCTCTGTTTCTACACTCCATTACCCTGTATCCCTCTCTCTGTTTCTACACTCCATTACCCTGTATCCCTCCCTCTGTTTCTACACTCCATTACCCGGTATCCCTCCCTCTGTTTCTGCACTCCTTTACCCTGTATCCCTCCCTTGGAGAAGACAGGAACCTGTGACTTTGCAGAACAACTGTTTCAGAAGATAAGTTGAATGCTGTACTCCAACAAGTGTATACCAACTAGGAGCACTACTTACACACTGATATCTACTTACACACTGATATCTACTTACACACTGATATCTACTTACACACTGATATCTTGTGATGATTGTCTTTACTGGGCATCATCTTGACTCCTCTGGACTTCAGCTCTGTCATCTTCTTCACTGCGGAGATCAGAGGATAATGTACAGTCAGTACTGTAGAGACCAGAGGATAATGTACAGGCAGGACTGTAGAGACCAAAGCATAATGTACAGTCAGTACTGTAGAGACCAGAGGATAATGTACAGTCAGTACTGTAGAGACCAGAGGATAATGTACAGGCAGGACTGTAGAGACCAGAGGATAATGTACAGTCAGTACTGTAGAGACCAGAGGATAATGTACAGTCAGCACTGTAGAGACCAGAGGATAATGTACAGTCAGTACTGTAGAGACCAGAGGATAATGTACAGTCAGTACTGTAGAGACCAAAGCATAATGTACAGTCAGTACTGTAGAGACCAGAGGATAATGTACAGTCAGTACTGTAGAGGATAATGTACAGTCAGTACTGTAGAGACCAGAGGATAATGTCCAGTCAGTACTGTAGAGACCAGAAGATAATGTACAGTCAGTACGGTAGAGACCAGAGGATAATGTGCAGTCAGTACTGTAGAGACCAGAGGATAATGTACAGTCAGTACTGTAGAGACCAGAGGATAATGTACAGTCAGTACTGTAGAGACCAGAGGATAATGTACAGTCAGTACTGTGGAGACCAGAGGATAATGTACAGTCAGTACTGTAGAGACCAGAGGATAATGTACAGTCAGTACTGTAGAGAGCAGAGGATAATGTACAGTCAGTACTGTAGAGACCAGAGGATAATGTACAGTCAGTACTGTGGAGACCAGAGGATAATGTACAGTCAGTACCGTAGAGACCAGAGGATAATGTACTGTCAGTAATGTAGAGACCAGAGGATAATGTACTGTCAGTACTGTAGAGACTAGAGGATAATGTACAGTCAGTACTGTAGAGGATAATGTACAGTCAGTACTGTAGAGACCAGAGGATAATGTCCAGTCAGTACTGTAGATACCAGAAGATAATGTACAGTCAGTACGGTAGAGACCAGAGGATAATGTGCAGTCAGTACTGTAGAGACCAGAGGATAATGTACAGTCAGTACTGTAGAGACCAGAGGATAATGTACAGTCAGTACTGTAGAGACCAGAGGATAATGTACAGTCAGTACTGTAGAGATCAGAGGATAATGTACAGTCAGTACTGTAGAGATCCGAGGATAATGTACAGTCAGTACTGTATAGATCAGAGGATAATGTACAGTCAGTACTGTAGAGACCAGAGGATAATGTACAGTCAGTACTGTGGAGACCAGAGGATAATGTACAGTCAGTACCATAGAGACCAGAGGATAATGTACTGTCAGTAATGTAGAGACCAGATGATAATGTACTGTCAGTACTGTATAGACTAGAGGATAATGTACAGTCAGTACTGTAGAGGATAATGTACAGTCAGTACTGTAGAGACCAGAGGATAATGTACAGTCAGTACTGTAGAGGATAATATACAGTCAGTACGGTAGAGACCAGAGGATAATGTACAGGCAGGACTGTAGAGACCAGAGGATAATGTACAGTCAGTACTGTAGAGACCAGAGGATAATGTACTGTCATTACTGTAGAGACTAGAGGATAATGTACAGTCAGTACTGTAGAGGATAATGTACAGTCAGTACTGTAGAGACCAGAGGATAATGTACAGGCAGGACTGTAGAGACCAGAGGATAATGTACAGTCAGTACTGTAGAGACCAGAGGATAATGTACAGTCAGTACTGTGGAGACCAGAGGATAATGTACAGTCAGTACTGTGGAGACCAGAGGATAATGTACAGTCAGTACTGTAGAGACCAGAGGATAATGTACAGTCAGTACTGTAGAGATCAGAGGATAATGTACAGTCAGTACTGTAGAGACCAGAGGATAATGCACTGTCAGTAATGTAGAGACCAGAGGATAATGTACTGCCAGTACTGTAGAGACTAGAGGATAATGTACAGTCAGTACTGTAGAGGATAATGTACAGTCAGTACTGTAGAGACCAGAGGATAATGTACAGTCAGTACTGTAGAGGATAATGTACAGTCAGTACTGTAGAGACCAGAGGATAATGTCCAGTCAGTACTGTAGAGACCAGAATATAATATACAGTCAGTACTGTAGAGACCAGAGGATAATGTACAGTCAGTACTGTAGAGATCAGAGGATAATGTACAGTCAGTACTGTAGAGACCAGAGGATAATGTACAGTCAGTACTGTAGAGACCAGAGGATAATGTACAGTCAGTACTGTGGAGACCAGAGGATAATGTACAGTCAGTACGGTAGAGACCAGAGGATAATGTACAGTCAGTACTGTGGATACCAGAGGATAATGTACAGTCAGTACTGTAGAGACCAGAGGATAATGTACAGTCAGTACTGTAGAGATCAGATGATAATGTACAGTCAGTACTGTATAGACCAGAGGATAATGTACAATCAGTACTGTAGAGACCAGAGGATAATGTACAGTCAGTACTGTGGAGACCAGAGGATAATGTACAGTCAGTACCGTAGAAACCAGAGGATAATGTACTGTCAGTAATGTAGAGACCAGAGGATAATGTACAGTCAGTACTGTAGAGATCAGAGGATAATGTACAGTCAGTACTGTAGAGACCAGAGGATAATGTACAGTCAGTACTGTGGAGACCAGAGGATAATGTACAGTCAGTACCGTAAAGACCAGAGGATAATGTACTGTCAGTAATGTAGAGACCAGATGATAATGTACTGTCAGTACTGTAGAGACCAGAGGATAATGTACAGTCAGTACTGTGGAGACCAGAGGATAATGTACAGTCAGTACCGTAGAGACCAGAGGATAATGTACTGTCAGTAATGTAGAGACCAGAGGATAATGTACTGTCAGTACTGTAGAGACCAGAGGATAATGTACAGTCAGTACTGTAGAGGATAATGTACAGTCAGTACTGTAGAGATCAGAGGATAATGTACAGTCAGCACTGTAGAGACCAGAGGATAATGTACAGTCAGTATTGTAGAGATCAGAGGATAATGTACAGTCAGTACTGTAGAGACCAAAGCATAATGTACAGTCAGTACTGTAGAGACCAGAGGATAATGTACAGTCAGTACTGTAGAGGATAATGTACAGTCAGTACTGTAGAGACCAGATGATAATGTCCAGTCAGTACTGTAGAGACCAGAAGATAATGTACAGTCAGTACGGTAGAGACCAGAGGATAATGTGCAGTCATTACTGTAGAGACCAGAGGATAATGTACAGTCAGTACTGTAGAGACCAGAGGATAATGTACAGTCAGTACTGTAGAGACCAGAGGATAATGTACAGTCAGTACTGTAGAGACCAGAGGATAATGTACAGTCAGTACTGTAGAGATCAGAGGATAATGTACAGTCAGTACCGTAGAGACCAGAGGATAATGTACTGTCAGTAATGTAGAGACCAGAGGATAATGTACTGTCAGTAATGTAGAGACCAGAGGATAATGTACAGTCAGTACTGTAGAGGATAATGTACAGTCAGTACTGTAGAGACCAGAGGATAATGTACAGTCAGTACTGTAGAGACCAGAGGATAATGTACAGTCAGTACTGTAGAGACCAGAGGATAATGTACAGTCAGTACTGTAGAGATCAGAGGATAATGTACAGTCAGTACTGTAGAGACCAGAGGATAATGTACAGGCAGGACTGTAGAGACCAGAGGATAATGTACAGTCAGTACTGTAGAGACCAGAGGATAATGTACAGTCAGTACTGTGGAGACCAGAGGATAATGTACAGTCAGTACCGTAGAGACCAGAGGATAATGTACTGTCAGTAATGTAGAGACCAGAGGATAATGTACTGTCAGTACTGTAGAGACTAGAGGATAATGTACAGTCAGTACTGTAGAGACCAGAGGATAATGTACAGTCAGTACTGTAGAGGATAATGTACAGTCAGTACTGTAGAGACCAGAGGATAATGTCCAGTCAGTACTGTAGAGACCAGAGGATAATGTACAGTCAGTACTGTAGAGACCAGAGGATAATGTACAGTCAGTACTGTAGAGGATAATGTACAGTCAGTACTGTAGAGACCAGAGGATAATGTACAGTCAGTACTGTAGAGACCAGAGGATAATGTACAGTCAGTACTGTAGAGACCAGAGGATAATGTACAGTCAGCACTGTAGAGACCAGAGGATAATGTACAGTCAGTACTGTAGAGGATAATGTACAGTCAGTACTGTAGAGACCAGAGGATAATGTACAGTCAGTACTGTAGAGACCAGAGGATAATGTACAGTCAGTACTGTAGAGACCAGAGGATAATGTACAGTCAGCACTGTAGAGACCAGAGGATAATGTACAGTCAGTACTGTAGATATCAGAGGATAATGTACAGTCAGTACTGTAGAGACCAGAGGATAATGTACAGTCAGTACTGTGGAGACCAGAGGATAATGTACATTCAGTACTGTAGAGACCAGAGGATAATGTACAGTCAGTACTGTAGAGATCAGAGGATAATGTACAGTCAGTACTGTAGAGACCAGAGGATAATGTACAGTCAGTACTGTGGAGACCAGAGGATAATGTACAGTCAGTACCGTAGAGACCAGAGGATAATGTACTGTCAGTAATGTAGAGACCAGAGGATAATGTACTGTCAGTACTGTAGAGACCAGAGGATAATGTACAGTCAGTACTGTAGAGGATAATGTACAGTCAGTACTGTAGAGACCAGAGGATAATGTCCAGTCAGTACTGTAGAGACCAGATGATAATGTACAGTCAGTACTGTAGAGACCAGAGGATAATGTACAGTCAGTACTGTAGAGACCAGAGGATAATGTACAGTCAGTACTGTAGAGATCAGAGGATAATGTACAGTCAGTACTGTAGAGACCAGATGATAATGTACAGTCAGTACTGTAGAGATCAGAGGATAATGTACAGTCAGTACTGTAGAGACCAGAGGATAATGTACAGTCAGTACTGTGGAGACCAGAGGATAATGTACAGGCAGGACTGTAGAGACCAGAGGATAATGTACAGTCAGTACTGTAGAGACCAGAGGATAATGTACAGTCAGCACTGTGGAGACCAGAGGATAATGTACAGTCAGTACTGTAGAGACCAGATGATAATGTACAGTCAGTACTGTAGAGACCAAAGCATAATGTACAGTCAGTACTGTAGAGACCAGAGGATAATGTACAGTCAGTACTGTAGAGGATAATGTACAGTCAGTACTGTAGAGACCAGAGGATAATGTACAGTCAGTACTGTAGAGGATAATGTACAGTCAGTACTGTAGAGACCAGAGGATAATGTCCAGTCAGTACTGTAGAGACCAGAAGATAATGTACAGTCAGTACGGTAGAGACCAGAGGATAATGTGCAGTCAGTACAGTAGAGACCAGAGGATAATGTACAGTCAGTACTGTAGAGACCAGAGGATAATGTACAGTCAGTACTGTAGAGGATAATGTACAGTCAGTACTGTAGAGACCAGAGGATAATGTCCAGTCAGTACTGTAGAGACCAGAAGATAATGTACAGTCAGTACAGTAGAGACCAGAGGATAATGTGCAGTCAGTACTGTAGAGATCAGAGGATAATGTACAGGCAGGACTGTAGAGACCAGAGGATAATGTACAGTCAGTACTGTAGAGACCAGAGGATAATGTACAGTCAGTACTGTAGAGACCAGAGGATAATGTACAGTCAGTACTGTAGAGATCAGAGGATAATGTACAGTCAGTACTGTGGAGACCAGAGGATAATGTACAGTCAGTACCGTAGAGACCAGAGGATAATGTACTGTCAGTAATGTAGAGACCAGAGGATAATGTACTGTCAGTACTGTAGAGACCAGAGGATAATGTACAGTCAGTACTGTAGAGGATAATGTACAGTCAGTACTGTAGAGATCAGAGGATAATGTACAGTCAGCACTGTAGAGACCAGAGGATAATGTACAGTCAGTATTGTAGAGATCAGAGGATAATGTACAGTCAGTACTGTAGAGACCAAAGCATAATGTACAGTCAGTACTGTAGAGACCAGAGGATAATGTACAGTCAGTACTGTAGAGGATAATGTACAGTCAGTACTGTAGAGACCAGATGATAATGTCCAGTCAGTACTGTAGAGACCAGAAGATAATGTACAGTCAGTACGGTAGAGACCAGAGGATAATGTGCAGTCATTACTGTAGAGACCAGAGGATAATGTACAGTCAGTACTGTAGAGACCAGAGGATAATGTACAGTCAGTACTGTAGAGACCAGAGGATAATGTACAGTCAGTACTGTAGAGACCAGAGGATAATGTACAGTCAGTACTGTAGAGATCAGAGGATAATGTACAGTCAGTACCGTAGAGACCAGAGGATAATGTACTGTCAGTAATGTAGAGACCAGAGGATAATGTACTGTCAGTAATGTAGAGACCAGAGGATAATGTACAGTCAGTACTGTAGAGGATAATGTACAGTCAGTACTGTAGAGACCAGAGGATAATGTACAGTCAGTACTGTAGAGACCAGAGGATAATGTACAGTCAGTACTGTAGAGACCAGAGGATAATGTACAGTCAGTACTGTAGAGATCAGAGGATAATGTACAGTCAGTACTGTAGAGACCAGAGGATAATGTACAGGCAGGACTGTAGAGACCAGAGGATAATGTACAGTCAGTACTGTAGAGACCAGAGGATAATGTACAGTCAGTACTGTGGAGACCAGAGGATAATGTACAGTCAGTACCGTAGAGACCAGAGGATAATGTACTGTCAGTAATGTAGAGACCAGAGGATAATGTACTGTCAGTACTGTAGAGACTAGAGGATAATGTACAGTCAGTACTGTAGAGACCAGAGGATAATGTACAGTCAGTACTGTAGAGGATAATGTACAGTCAGTACTGTAGAGACCAGAGGATAATGTCCAGTCAGTACTGTAGAGACCAGAGGATAATGTACAGTCAGTACTGTAGAGACCAGAGGATAATGTACAGTCAGTACTGTAGAGGATAATGTACAGTCAGTACTGTAGAGACCAGAGGATAATGTACAGTCAGTACTGTAGAGACCAGAGGATAATGTACAGTCAGTACTGTAGAGACCAGAGGATAATGTACAGTCAGCACTGTAGAGACCAGAGGATAATGTACAGTCAGTACTGTAGAGGATAATGTACAGTCAGTACTGTAGAGACCAGAGGATAATGTACAGTCAGTACTGTAGAGACCAGAGGATAATGTACAGTCAGTACTGTAGAGACCAGAGGATAATGTACAGTCAGCACTGTAGAGACCAGAGGATAATGTACAGTCAGTACTGTAGATATCAGAGGATAATGTACAGTCAGTACTGTAGAGACCAGAGGATAATGTACAGTCAGTACTGTGGAGACCAGAGGATAATGTACATTCAGTACTGTAGAGACCAGAGGATAATGTACAGTCAGTACTGTAGAGATCAGAGGATAATGTACAGTCAGTACTGTAGAGACCAGAGGATAATGTACAGTCAGTACTGTGGAGACCAGAGGATAATGTACAGTCAGTACCGTAGAGACCAGAGGATAATGTACTGTCAGTAATGTAGAGACCAGAGGATAATGTACTGTCAGTACTGTAGAGACCAGAGGATAATGTACAGTCAGTACTGTAGAGGATAATGTACAGTCAGTACTGTAGAGACCAGAGGATAATGTCCAGTCAGTACTGTAGAGACCAGATGATAATGTACAGTCAGTACTGTAGAGACCAGAGGATAATGTACAGTCAGTACTGTAGAGACCAGAGGATAATGTACAGTCAGTACTGTAGAGATCAGAGGATAATGTACAGTCAGTACTGTAGAGACCAGATGATAATGTACAGTCAGTACTGTAGAGATCAGAGGATAATGTACAGTCAGTACTGTAGAGACCAGAGGATAATGTACAGTCAGTACTGTGGAGACCAGAGGATAATGTACAGGCAGGACTGTAGAGACCAGAGGATAATGTACAGTCAGTACTGTAGAGACCAGAGGATAATGTACAGTCAGCACTGTGGAGACCAGAGGATAATGTACAGTCAGTACTGTAGAGACCAGATGATAATGTACAGTCAGTACTGTAGAGACCAAAGCATAATGTACAGTCAGTACTGTAGAGACCAGAGGATAATGTACAGTCAGTACTGTAGAGGATAATGTACAGTCAGTACTGTAGAGACCAGAGGATAATGTACAGTCAGTACTGTAGAGGATAATGTACAGTCAGTACTGTAGAGACCAGAGGATAATGTCCAGTCAGTACTGTAGAGACCAGAAGATAATGTACAGTCAGTACGGTAGAGACCAGAGGATAATGTGCAGTCAGTACAGTAGAGACCAGAGGATAATGTACAGTCAGTACTGTAGAGACCAGAGGATAATGTACAGTCAGTACTGTAGAGGATAATGTACAGTCAGTACTGTAGAGACCAGAGGATAATGTCCAGTCAGTACTGTAGAGACCAGAAGATAATGTACAGTCAGTACAGTAGAGACCAGAGGATAATGTGCAGTCAGTACTGTAGAGATCAGAGGATAATGTACAGGCAGGACTGTAGAGACCAGAGGATAATGTACAGTCAGTACTGTAGAGACCAGAGGATAATGTACAGTCAGCACTGTAGAGACCAGAGGATAATGTACAGTCAGTATTGTAGAGATCAGAGGATAATGTACAGTCAGTACTGTAGAGACCAAAGCATAATGTACAGTCAGTACTGTAGAGACCAGAGGATAATGTACAGTCAGTACTGTAGAGGATAATGTACAGTCAGTACTGTAGAGACCAGAGGATAATGTACAGTCAGTACTGTAGAGACCAGAGGATAATGTACAGTCAGTACTGTAGAGATCAGAGGATAATGTACAGTCAGTACTGTAGAGACCAGATGATAATGTACAGTCAGTACTGTGGAGACCAGAGGATAATGTACAGTCAGTACTGTAGAGACCAGAGGATAATGTACAGTCAGCACTGTAGAGACCAGAGGATAATGTACAGTCAGTACTGTAGAGACCAGATGATAATGTACAGTCAGTACTGTAGAGACCAAAGCATAATGTACAGTCAGTACTGTAGAGACCAGAGGATAATGTACAGTCAGTACTGTAGAGGATAATGTACAGTCAGTACTGTAGAGACCAGAGGATAATGTACAGTCAGTACTGTAGAGGATAATGTACAGTCAGTACTGTAGAGACCAGAGGATAATGTCCAGTCAGTACTGTAGAGACCAGAAGATAATGTACAGTCAGTATGGTAGAGACCAGAGGATAATGTGCAGTCAGTACAGTAGAGACCAGAGGATAATGTACAGTCAGTACTGTAGAGACCAGAGGATAATGTACAGTCAGTACTGTAGAGGATAATGTACAGTCAGTACTGTAGAGACCAGAGGATAATGTCCAGTCAGTACTGTAGAGACCAGAAGATAATGTACAGTCAGTACAGTAGAGACCAGAGGATAATGTGCAGTCAGTACTGTAGAGACCAGAGGATAATGTACAGTCAGTACTGTAGAGACCAGAGGATAATGTACTGTCAGTACTGTAGAGACCAGAGGATAATGTACAGTCAGTACTGTAGAGACCAGAGGATAATGTACTGTCAGTAATGTAGAGACCAGAGGATAATGTACAGTCAGTACTGTAGAGGATAATGTACAGTCAGTACTGTAGAGACCAGAGGATAATGTACAGTCAGTACTGTAGAGACCAGAGGATAATGTACAGTCAGTACCGTAGAGACCAGAGGATAATGTACAGTCAGTACTGTAGAGATCAGAGGATAATGTACAGTCAGTACTGTAGAGACCAGAGGATAATGTACAGGCAGGACTGTAGAGACCAGAGGATAATGTACAGTCAGTACTGTGGAGACCAGAGGATAATGTACAGTCAGTACCGTAGAGACCAGAGGATAATGTACTGTCAGTAATGTAGAGACCAGAGGATAATGTACTGTCAGTACTGTAGAGACTAGAGGATAATGTACAGTCAGTACTGTAGAGACCAGAGGATAATGTACAGTCAGTACTGTAGAGGATAATGTACAGTCAGTACTGTAGAGACCAGAGGATAATGTCCAGTCAGTACTGTAGAGACCAGAGGATAATGTACAGTCAGTACTGTAGAGACCAGAGGATAATGTACAGTCAGTACTGTAGAGGATAATGTACAGTCAGTACTGTAGAGACCAGAGGATAATGTCCAGTCAGTACTGTAGAGACCAGAGGATAATGTACAGTCAGTACTGTAGAGATCAGAGGATAATGTACAGTCAGTACTGTAGAGACCAGAGGATAATGTACAGTCAGTACTGTAGATACCAGAGGATAATGTACAGTCAGTACTGTAGAGACCAGAGGATAATGTACAGTCAGCACTGTAGAGACCAGAGGATAATGTACAGTCAGTACTGTAGAGATCAGAGGATAATGTACAGTCAGTACTGTAGAGACCAGAGGATAATGTACAGTCAGTACTGTGGATACCAGAGGATAATGTACATTCAGTACTGTAGAGACCAGAGGATAATGTACAGTCAGTACTGTAGAGATCAGAGGATAATGTACAGTCAGTACTGTAGAGACCAGAGGATAATGTACAGTCAGTACTGTGGAGACCAGAGGATAATGTACAGTCAGTACCGTAGAGACCAGAGGATAATGTACTGTCAGTAATGTAGAGACCAGAGGATAATGTACTGTCAGTACTGTAGAGACCAGAGGATAATGTACAGTCAGTACTGTAGAGGATAATGTACAGTCAGTACTGTAGAGACCAGAGGATAATGTCCAGTCAGTACTGTAGAGACCAGAGGATAATGTACAGTCAGTACTGTAGAGACCAGAGGATAATGTACAGTCAGTACTGTAGAGACCAGAGGATAATGTACAGTCAGTACTGTAGAGATCAGAGGATAATGTACAGTCAGCACTGTAGAGACCAGAGGATAATGTACAGTCAGTACTGTAGAGACCAGATGATAATGTACAGTCAGTACTGTAGAGACCAAAGCATAATGTACAGTCAGTACTGTAGAGACCAGAGGATAATGTACAGTCAGTACTGTAGAGGATAATGTACAGTCAGTACTGTAGAGACCAGAGGATAATGTACAGTCAGTACTGTAGAGGATAATGTACAGTCAGTACTGTAGAGACCAGAGGATAATGTCCAGTCAGTACTGTAGAGACCAGAAGATAATGTACAGTCAGTACGGTAGAGACCAGAGGATAATGTGCAGTCAGTACAGTAGAGACCAGAGGATAATGTACAGTCAGTACTGTAGAGACCAGAGGATAATGTACAGTCAGTACTGTAGAGGATAATGTACAGTCAGTACTGTAGAGACCAGAGGATAATGTCCAGTCAGTACTGTAGAGACCAGAAGATAATGTACAGTCAGTACAGTAGAGACCAGAGGATAATGTGCAGTCAGTACTGTAGAGACCAGAGGATAATGTACAGTCAGTACTGTAGAGACCAGAGGATAATGTACTGTCAGTAATGTAGAGACCAGAGGATAATGTACAGTCAGTACTGTAGAGACCAGAGGATAATGTACTGTCAGTAATGTAGAGACCAGAGGATAATGTACAGTCAGTACTGTAGAGGATAATGTACAGTCAGTACTGTAGAGACCAGAGGATAATGTACAGTCAGTACTGTAGAGACCAGAGGATAATGTACAGTCAGTACCGTAGAGACCAGAGGATAATGTACAGTCAGTACTGTAGAGATCAGAGGATAATGTACAGTCAGTACTGTAGAGACCAGAGGATAATGTACAGGCAGGACTGTAGAGACCAGAGGATAATGTACAGTCAGTACTGTGGAGACCAGAGGATAATGTACAGTCAGTACCGTAGAGACCAGAGGATAATGTACTGTCAGTAATGTAGAGACCAGAGGATAATGTACTGTCAGTACTGTAGAGACTAGAGGATAATGTACAGTCAGTACTGTAGAGACCAGAGGATAATGTACAGTCAGTACTGTAGAGGATAATGTACAGTCAGTACTGTAGAGACCAGAGGATAATGTCCAGTCAGTACTGTAGAGACCAGAGGATAATGTACAGTCAGTACTGTAGAGACCAGAGGATAATGTACAGTCAGTACTGTAGAGGATAATGTACAGTCAGTACTGTAGAGACCAGAGGATAATGTCCAGTCAGTACTGTAGAGACCAGAGGATAATGTACAGTCATTACTGTAGAGATCAGAGGATAATGTACAGTCAGTACTGTAGAGACCAGAGGATAATGTACAGTCAGTACTGTAGAGATCAGAGGATAATGTACAGTCAGTACTGTAGAGACCAGAGGATAATGTACAGTCAGTACTGTGGAGACCAGAGGATAATGTACAGTCAGTACTGTAGAGACCAGAGGATAATGTACAGTCAGTACTGTAGAGGATAATGTACAGTCAGTACTGTAGAGACCAGAGGATAATGTCCAGTCAGTACTGTAGAGACCAGAAGATAATGTACAGTCAGTACGGTAGAGACCAGAGGATAATGTGCAGTCAGTACAGTAGAGACCAGAGGATAATGTACAGTCAGTACTGTAGAGACCAGAGGATAATGTACAGTCAGTACTGTAGAGGATAATGTACAGTCAGTACTGTAGAGACCAGAGGATAATGTCCAGTCAGTACTGTAGAGACCAGAAGATAATGTACAGTCAGTACAGTAGAGACCAGAGGATAATGTGCAGTCAGTACTGTAGAGACCAGAGGATAATGTACAGTCAGTACTGTAGAGACCAGAGGATAATGTACTGTCAGTAATGTAGAGACCAGAGGATAATGTACAGTCAGTACTGTAGAGACCAGAGGATAATGTACTGTCAGTAATGTAGAGACCAGAGGATAATGTACAGTCAGTACTGTAGAGGATAATGTACAGTCAGTACTGTAGAGACCAGAGGATAATGTACAGTCAGTACTGTAGAGACCAGAGGATAATGTACAGTCAGTACCGTAGAGACCAGAGGATAATGTACAGTCAGTACTGTAGAGATCAGAGGATAATGTACAGTCAGTACTGTAGAGACCAGAGGATAATGTACAGGCAGGACTGTAGAGACCAGAGGATAATGTACAGTCAGTACTGTGGAGACCAGAGGATAATGTACAGTCAGTACCGTAGAGACCAGAGGATAATGTACTGTCAGTAATGTAGAGACCAGAGGATAATGTACTGTCAGTACTGTAGAGACTAGAGGATAATGTACAGTCAGTACTGTAGAGACCAGAGGATAATGTACAGTCAGTACTGTAGAGGATAATGTACAGTCAGTACTGTAGAGACCAGAGGATAATGTCCAGTCAGTACTGTAGAGACCAGAGGATAATGTACAGTCAGTACTGTAGAGACCAGAGGATAATGTACAGTCAGTACTGTAGAGGATAATGTACAGTCAGTACTGTAGAGACCAGAGGATAATGTCCAGTCAGTACTGTAGAGACCAGAGGATAATGTACAGTCATTACTGTAGAGATCAGAGGATAATGTACAGTCAGTACTGTAGAGACCAGAGGATAATGTACAGTCAGTACTGTAGAGATCAGAGGATAATGTACAGTCAGTACTGTAGAGACCAGAGGATAATGTACAGTCAGTACTGTGGAGACCAGAGGATAATGTACAGTCAGTACCGTAGAGACCAGAGGATAATGTACTGTCAGTAATGTAGAGACCAGATGATAATGTACTGTCAGTACTGTAGAGACCAGAGGATAATGTACAGTCGGTACTGTGGAGACCAGAGGATAATGTACAGTCAGTACCGTATAGACCAGAGGATAATGTACTGTCAGTAATGTAGAGACCAGAGGATAATGTACTGTCAGTACTGTAGAGACCAGAGGATAATGTACATTCAGTACTGTAG
>NC_060181.1:3252780-3264502 GCF_021184085.1 Oncorhynchus gorbuscha
TCTTTTTAAGTGGGAGAACTCTCTCATCTTTTTAAGTGGGAGAACTTGCACAATTGGTGGCTGACTAAATACTTTGTTCCCCACTGTCACTCTGACATTATGATGTAGATTGCTGAGTATTTTTTTATATAATCCATTTTAGTATAAGTCCGTAACGTAAAATAAAATGTGGAAAAGGTCTCGGGGTCTGAATACGTTCCGAAGGCACTAGGGGGCAGTATAATGGTGGACATTCTCCCTTTCTCTTTGTAGTGGATCTTTGTCCAGCTACTGTGAAAAAGTCTGGATCTTCATTGTTTTAACTATGGCCATGGGGATAAATGATGGTGCTTGTAAGTGTGACATATCCTTTTTAAAATAAGTTGCTGTTTCAGTTTGTTTAGAATTTGATATATATATACAGTATATATATATTTGTTCTCTTTTTAATCCTTTATCAATAATTAATTGAATCTTGCTTATTGACAATGTGTGGCATGTCTATGCCCAGCCATAATGTAATTTACAGTAGACCTAGACCCTATATCAGTGTGAATGCTATTGAAGATATCCAATTACTTAGAACAATGTGGACAGCAAATGGATTCAACATAATGTATTTAGCTAATATATATGGCTACATTTTTGTCAATTAGTTTCTGTAAGTCATTTATTAACAAACTATAACAGACTAACATTTGATTTGGAGTCCATTCCAAGACATAAAAGACTGTGAACACCATGGAGCCCGTTCTGATTGGCTTCGACACAACTTGTTAATGCATTCAAGCCCAGCCCCTTTCGCACCAACGGCAGCAAGGGCGCCGATAATTGTAACTGTGAAAATAGCAACAATATATTCCTGACACACCCTTGAAAGCACTAAGGCCTGTGCAGATTTACCATTAAGTTAGGTTTGTTAAAATAGAGATATGAAGGTGCATTGTGAGAAAAGGAGATGAGTGGATCGGAGAGAGAGAGACAGACAGACATGTAGAGGAGAGAGACAGACAGACAGACATGTAGAGGGAGAGAGACAGACACGTAGAGGGAGAGAGACAGACATGTAGAGGAGAGAGAGACAGACATGTAGAGGAGAGAGACAGACAGACAGACATGTAGAGGAGAGAGATCAGAAAGACAGACATGTAGAGGAGAGAGAGACAGACAGACAGACATGTAGAGGGAGAGAGACATACATGTAGAGGGAGAGAGACAGACATGTAGAGGGAGAGAGACAGACATGTTAAGAGGAAACTGAGATAGAGACATGTAGAGGGAGAGAGACAGACATGTAGAGGGGGAGAGGCAGACATGTAGAGGGAGAGAGACAGACATGTAGAGGGGGAGAGGCAGACATGTAGAGGGAGAGAGACAGACATGTAGAGGGAGAGAGACAGACATGTAGAGGGAGACAGCCAGACATGTAGAGGGAGAGAGGACAGACATGTAGAGGGAGAGAGACAGACATGTAGAGGGAGAGAGACAGACATGTTGAGAGGAAACTGAGATAGAGACATGTAGAGGGAGAGAGACAGACATGTAGAGGGGGAGAGGCAGACATGTTGAGGGAGAGAGACAGACATGTAGAGGGAGAGAGACAGACATGTAGAGGGAGACAGACAGACATGTAGAGGGAGAGAGACAGACATGTAGAGGGAGAGAGACAGACATGTAGAGAGGAAACTGAGAGAGAGACAGATATAAATGTGAGAGAGGAGTTGAGAGAAGATGAGGACAATATAAAATGTTACTCATTTGAAATGAGCTGTGTCCATCGAGGACCGTGTGGAAAGGATAATATGTGAGGGGATGGTGGGAGGAGGCCATTCGTTCATCTAATTAATGTCTTAGTCCTCCTCCTCTCTCTGATTTCACTAATGGATTATATTTAAGTGATAATGCCTGAGACAACCGTGTTCGTGGGATATATTGGGGTGTTGTCGGGGTGTTGTCGGGGTGTTGTCGGGGTGTTGTCGGAGTGTTGTCGGGGTGTTGTCGGGGTGTTGTCGGAGTGTTGTCGGGGTGTTGTCGGGGTGTTGTCGGGTTGTTGTCGGGGGCGGCAAACAGTCCAATATGTCCTCCAAACCCCGGCTTCAAGGACATCATCACTTTTATACAACGGGTTACCAATATAATCAAACAATGACTGACATATTTTCATTAACAACGTGAATTATATTATTTTGTTATTTATTTATTCACACTATGTCATCCTTCCAGGAGATTTAGTCCCGACACAAATCTAGGGTTGCTACCCAAACCGGATTGGTCATTCATTCTATCTATTCGGTTAACAGAGACATTTTTTAAATTGGATTTATTTCACCTTTATTTAACCAGGTAGGCTAGTTGAGAACAAGTTCTCATTTACAACAGCGACCTGGCCAAGATAAAAGCAAAGCAGTTCGACACAAACAACAACACAGAGTTACACATGGAATAAACAAGCGTACAGTCAATAACACAATAGAAGAAAATCTATATACAGTGTGTGTAAATGAGGTAAGATAAGGGAGGTAAGGCAATAAATAGGCCATAGTGGCGAAGTAATTACAATTTAGCAATTAAACACTGGACTGATAGATGTGCAGAAGATGAATGTGCAAGTAGAGATACTGGGGTGCGAAGGAGTAACAAATAAAATAACAGTATGGGGATGAGATAGTTGGGTGGGCTGTTTACCGATGGGCTATGTACAGGTGCAGTGATCTGTGAGCTGCTCTGACAGCTGATGCTTAAAGTTAGTGAGGGAGATATGGGTCACCAGCTTCCTTGATTGTTTTGCAATGACCCAGTATGTCATGTTTTGTCATTAATTATCATGTCTTGTCCCTGTGCTTCCCATTCTATTCGTTTCCCTCTGCTGGTCTTATTAGGTTCTTTCCCTCTTTCTATCCCTCTCTCTCCCCCTCCCTCTCTCACTCTCTCGCTCTCTCTTCTCTCTATCGTTCCGTTCCTGCTCCCAGCTGTTCCTATTCCCCTAATCATCATTTAGTCTTCCCACACCTGTTCCCGATCCTTTCTCTCCTTGTTTTCCGTACCTGCCCTGTCGGATCCTCATCTATAATTCACCGTGCTGTGTCTATGTTTTGCCCTGTCGTGTCGTGTTTCCCTCAGATGCTGCGTGGTGAGCAGGTGTCTGAGTCTGCTAGGTTCAAGTGCCTTCCCGAGGCAACCTGCAGTTCTCGATCAAGTCTCCAGTCTGTTCTCGTCTTTACGAGTAGTATTATGCTTTTTGTTTTGTAAAGTTTATTACTGGATTAAATACTCTGTTTTCGCCAAGTCGCTTTTGGGTCCTCATTCACCTGCATGACAGAAGGATCCGACCGAGGAATGGACCCAGCGACTACAGACGCTCGTAACACTGCCGTCGAGATCCAAGGAGCCATGCTCGGCAGACACGAGCAGGAATTGTCTGCTGCTCGCCATGCCGTGGAGAACCTGGCCGCTCAGGTTTCCGACCTCTCTGGACAGTTCCAGAGTCTTCGTCTCGTGCCACCTGTTACTTCCTGGCCTGCCGAGCCTCCAGAACCTAGGGTTAATAACCCACCTTGCTACTCCGGGCAGCCCACTGAGTGCCGCTCCTTTCTCACCCAGTGTGAGATTGTGTTCTCTCTCCAACCCAACACATACTCTAGAGAGAGAGCTCGGGTTGCTTACGTCATTTCACTCCTTACTGGCCGGGCCCGAGTGGGGCACAGCTATCTGGGAGGCAAGGGCTGATTGTTCTAACAATTACCAGAACTTTAAAGAGGAGATGATTCGGGTTTTGACCGTTCAGTTTTTGGTGGGGAGGCTTCTAGGGTCCTGGCTTCCCTATGCCAAGGTGATCGATCCATAACGGATTACTCTATAGAGTTTCGTACTCTTGCTGCCTCTAGTGACTGGAACGAGCCGGCGCTGCTCGCTCGTTTTCTGGAGGACTCCACACAGTGGTCAAAGATGAGATTCTCTCTCGGGAGGTTCCTTCCAGTGTGGACTCTTTGATTGCTCTCGCCATCCGCATAGAACGACGGGTAGATCTTCGTCACCAGGCTCGTGGAAGAGAGCTCGCATCAACGGTGTTTCCCTGCTCCGCATCGCGCAACCATCTCCCTCCTCTGGCTCTGAGACTGAGCCCATGCAGCTGGGAGGGATTCGCATCTCGACTAAGGAGAGGAACGGAGGATCACCAACCGCCTGTGCCTCTATTGCGGATTTGATGGACATTTTGTTAATTCATGTCCAGTAAGAGGCCAGAGCCCATCAGTAAGCGGAGGGCTACTGGTGAGCGCTACTACTCAGGTCTCTTCATCTAGATCCTGTACTACTATGTCGGTCCATCTACGCTGGACCGGTTCGGGTGCTACATGCAGTGCCTTGATTGACTCTGGGGCTGAGGGTTGTTTCATGGACGAAGCATGGGTTCGAAACATAACATTCCTTTCAGACAGTTAGACAAGCCTACGCCCATGTTTGCCTTAGATGGTAGTCATCTTCCCAGTATCAGATTTGAGACACTACCTTTAACTCTCACTGTATCTGGTAACCACAGTGAGACTATTTCTTTTTTGATTTTTCGTTCACCTTTCACACCTGTTGTTTTGGGTCATCCCTGGCTAGTATGTCATAATCCTTCTATTAATTGGTCTTGTAATTCTATCCTATCCTGGAACGTATCTTGTCATGTGAAGTGCTTAATGTCTGCCATCCCTCCCATTTCTTCTGTCCCCACTTCTCAGGAGGAACCTGGCGATTTGACAGGAGTGCCGGAGGAATATCATGATCTGCGCACGGTCTTCAGTCGGTCCCGAGCCAACTCCCTTCCTCCTCACCGGTCGTATGATTGTAGTATTGATCTCCTTCCGGGGACCACTCCTCCTCGGGGTAGACTATACTCTCTGTCGGCTCCCGAACGTAAGGCTCTCGAGGATTATTTATCTGTGTCTCTTGACGCCGGTACCATAGTGCCTTCTTCCTCTCCGGCCGGGGCGGGGTTCTTTTTTGTTAAGAAGAAGGACGGTGCTCTGCGCCCCTGCGTGGATTATCGAGGGCTGAATGACATAACGGTTAAGAATCGTTATCCGCTTCCCCTTATGTCATCAGCCTTCGAGATTCTGCAGGGAGCCAGGTGCTTTACTAAGTTGGACCTTCGTAACGCTTACCATCTCGTGCGCATCAGAGAGGGGGACGAGTGGAAAACGGCGTTTTAACACTCCGTTAGGGCATTTTGAGTACCGGGTTCTGCCGTTTGGTCTCGCCAATGCGCCAGCTGTTTTTCAGGCATTAGTTAATGATGTTCTGAGAGACATGCTGAACATCTTTGTTTTTGTCTATCTTGACGATATCCTGATTTTTTCACCGTCACTCGAGATTCATGTTCAGCACGTTCGACGTGTTCTACAGCGCCTTTTAGAGAATTGTCTCTACGTAAAGGCTGAGAAGTGCTCTTTTCATGTCTCCTCCGTTACTTTTTCTCGGTTCCGTTATTTCCGCTGAAGGCATTCAGATGGATTCCGCTAAGGTCCAAGCTGTCAGTGATTGGCCCGTTCAAGGTCACGTGTCGAGTTGCAGCGCTTTTAGGTTTCGCTAATTTCTATCGGGCGTTTCATTCGTAATTTCGGTCAAGTTGCTGCCCCTCTCACAGCTCTTACTTCTGTCAAGACGTGTTTTAAGTGGTCCGGTTCCGCCCAGGGAGCTTTTGATCTTCTAAAAAAGAACGTTTTACGTCCGCTCCTATCCTCGTTACTCCTGACGTCACTAGACAATTCATTGTCGAGGTTGACGCTTCAGAGGTAGGCGTGGGAGCCATTCTATCCCAGCGCTTCCAGTCTGACGATAAGGTTCATCCTTGCGCTTATTTTTTCTCATCGCCTGTCGCCATCTGAGCGCAACTATGATGTGGGTAACCGTGAACTGCTCGCCATCCGCTTAGCCCTAGGCGAATGGCGACAGTGGTTGGAGGGGGCGACCGTTCCTTTTGTCGTTTGGACAGACCATAAGAACCTTGAGTACATCCGTTCTGCCAAACGACTTAATGCCCGTCAAGCTCGTTGGGCGTTGTTTTCGCTCGTTTCGAGTTTGTGATTTCTTACCGTCCGGGTAGCAAGAACACCAAGCCTGATGCCTTATCCCGTCTGTTTAGTTCTTCTGTGGCTTCTACTGATCCCGAGGGATTCTTCCTTATGGGCGTGTTGTCGGGTTGACAGTCTGGGAATTGAAAGACAGGTTAAGCAAGCACTCACGCACACTGCGTCGCGCGCGCTTGTCCTAGTAACCTCCTTTTCGTTCCTGTTTCCACTCGTCTGGCTGTTCTTCAGTGGGCTCACTCTGCCAAGTTAGCTGGTCATCCCGGTGTTCGAGGCACTCTTGCGTCTATTCGCCAGCGCTTTTGGTGGCCGACTCAGGAGCGTGACACGCGCCGTTTCGTGGCTGCTTGTTCGGACTGCGCGCAGACTAAGTCGGGTAACTCTCCTCCTGCCGGTCGTCTCAGACCGCTCCCATTCCTTCTCGACCATGGTCTCACATCGCCTAGACTTCATTACCGGTCTGCCTTTGTCTGCGGGGAAGACTGTGATTCTTACGGTTGTCGATAGGTTCTCTAAGGCGGCACATTTCATTCCCTCGCTAAACTTCCTTCCGCTAAGGAGACGGCACAAATCATTATCGAGAATGTGTTCAGAATTCATGGCCTCCCGTTAGACGCCGTTTCAGACAGAGGCCCGCAATTCACGTCACAGTTTTGGAGGGAGTTCTGTCGTTTGATTGGTGCGTCCGTCAGTCTCTCTTCCGGTTTCATCCCCAGTCTAACGGTCAAGCAGAGAGGGCCAATCAGACGATTGGTCGCATACTACGCAGCCTTTCTTTCAGAAACCCTGCGTCTTGGGCAGAACAGCTCCCCTGGGCAGAATACGCTCACAACTCGCTTCCTTCGTCTGCTACCGGGTTATCTCCGTTTCAGAGTAGTCTGGGTTACCAGCCTCCTCTATTCTCTTCCCAGCTTGCCGAGTCCAGCGTTCCCTCCGCTCAAGCGTTTGTCCAACGTTGTGAGCGCACCTGGAGGAGGGTGAGGTCTGCACTTTGCCGCTACAGGGCACAGACTGTGAGAGCCGCCAATAAACGCAGGATTAAGAGTCCAAGGTATTGTTGCGGCCAGAGAGTGTGGCTTTCCACTCGCAACCTTCCTCTTACGACAGCTTCTCGTAAGTTGACTCCGCGGTTCATTGGTCCGTTCCGTGTCTCCCAGGTCGTCAATCCTGTCGCTGTGCGACTGCTTCTTCCGCGACATCTTCGTCGCGTCCATCCTGTCTTCCATGTCTCCTGTGTCATGCCCTTTCTTCGCACCCCCGTTCGTCTTCCCTCCCCCTCCCGTCCTTGTCGAGAGCGCACCTATTTACAAGGTACATAAGATCATGGACATGCGTTCTCGGGGACGGGGTCACCAATACTTAGTGGATTGGGAGGGTTACGGTCCTGAGGAGAGGAGTTGGGTTCCGTCTCGGGACGTGCTGGACCGTTCACTCATTGATGATTTCCTCCGTTGCCGCCAGGATTCCTCCTCGAGTGCGCCAGGAGGCGCTCGGTGAGTGGGGGTACTGTCATGTTTTGTCATTAATTATCATGTCTTGTCCCTGTGCTTCCCCTTCTATTCGTTTCCCTCTGCTGGTCTTATTAGGTTCTTTCCCTCTTTCTATCCCTCTCTCCCCCTCCCTCTCTCACTCTCTCGCTCTCTCTTCTCTCTATCGTTCCGTTCCTGCTCCCAGCTGTTCCTATTCCCCTAATCATCATTTAGTCTTCCCACACCTGTTCCCGATCCTTTTCCCTGATTAGAGTCCCTATTTCTCTCCTTGTTTTCCGTACCTGCCCTGTCGGATCCTCATCTATAATTCACCGTGCTGTGTCTATGTTTTGCCCTGTCGTGTCGTGTTTCCCTCAGATGCTGCGTGGTGAGCAGGTGTCTGAGTCTGCTAGGTTCAAGTGCCTTCCCGAGGCAACCTGCAGTTCTCGATCAAGTCTCCAGTCTGTTCTCGTCTTTACGAGTAGTATTATGCTTTTTGTTTTGTAAAGTTTATTACTGGATTAAATACTCTGTTTCGCCAAGTCGCTTTTGGGTCCTCATTCACCTGCATGACACCGTTCTAATCCCTTCCCATTGCCTGTCAACGTTCTAATCCCTTCCCATTGCCTGTCAACGTTCTAATCCATTCCCATTGGCTGTCAACGTTCTAATCCCTTCCCATTGCCTGTCAGCGTTCTAATCCCTTCCCATTGGCTGTCAACGTTCTAATCCATTCCCGTTGGCTGTCAACGTTCTAATCCCTTCCCATTGGCTGTCAACGTTCTAATCCCTTCCCATTGGCTGTCAACATTCTAATCCCTTCCCATTGGCTGTCAACGTTCTAATCCCTTGCTAGCTAGCCAACTACGGCTAATTTACAGTCACGTCCAAACAGTGCAGCCAGAATAACAACGGCAGCTGTATTTGCATTTGTTCAAGCTGTTTTCTAGTGACATTTATTGGGATACATCCATAAGAAGGAGCTAATGAGGAGTGATTTCACCTGGCAGAGATAATGTGTTCTCTCGTTAGGACAGAGGAGCTAGACAGCTAACACAATCACAACAAACTGAAGCTGGAAAGACTGCAGACTAACGGCACCTGGTTTCATTTTAACTTTTCATTTTACCTTTGTGTATGTATCCATACAAATTATGCCAACTGATTCATGATTTTGACTGGCTGAGAAACGCTGCCTATCTGTCTCATCCCGGCATGTTCACCATTATGGGACAGCTCGTGATCATATCTGAATATTGTAACAACGTTGGAAATGTCGGAGAGACAGACAGCAAGGTTTATAAAAATCTCCGCTGTTGAAAACTAAATGTTAGTCTTAAAGACATGTGAGATAATGTCTAGATGCTTTTATAGTGGAGATCAAGTTTATAAATTGCCTGGCTGGGCTGAAGAGAGAGTGGAATGCACAGTCAGATGGAACAGAGTAAATAGGCATTTTAACTTCATAGACTTTGCCGGTGGCAACTTGTGGAATAGACACCGGCCGGAATGTTTAACCAATCAGCATTCAGGATCAGAACCACCCGCTGAATACATTTATCTAACACAGGACCTGTAATCCTATTTTCCACTCCTCTGTCTCCCTCTTCTTCTCTCTATCTCTTCCTCTCTCTCTGTCTGCCTCTTCCTCTCTCTCTCTCCCTCTTCCTCTCTCTGTCTCCTCTCTCTCTCTCTCTCTCCCTATTCTTCTCTCTCTGTCTCCCTCTTCTTCTCTCTCTCTTCCACTCTCTGTCTCCATCTTCTTCTCTCTCCCTCTTCCTCTCTGTCTCCCTCTTCTTCTCTCTCCCTCTTCCACTCTCTGTCTCCATCTTCTTCTCTCTCCCACTTCCTCTCTCTGTCTCCCCTCTTCTTCTCTCTCCCTCTTCCTCTCTCTGTCTCCCTCTTCTTCTCTCTCCCTCTTCCTCTCTCTGTCTCCTCTTCTTCTCTCTCCCTCTTCCTCTCTCTGTCTCCCTCTTCTTCTCTCTCCCTCTTCCTCTCTCTCTCTCTCTGTCTGTCTCTCTCTGTCTCCCTCTCTCTCTCTCTGTCTCCCTCTCTCTGTCTTCCTCTCTCTGTCTTCCTCTCTCTCTGTGTCTCTCTCTCTGTGTCTCTCTCTCTGTGTCTTTATTTCTGTGTCTCTTTCTCTCTGTGTCTCTCTCATCCCCTCTCTCTCTCTCTCTCTCTCTCTCTCTCTTCTCTCTCTCTCTCTCTCTCTCTCTCTCTCTCTCTCTCTCACACACTTCCCTCTCTCCCTCATCCCTTGTTTTGATCTGTGAGAAGATGGGAGGAAGAGTGGAGGTGAGATTAGATGAGATTGAGGTTTGTATATTGCATTTGGACACACTAATCCATTTTCCTGTTCATCTGTTTTCAGCCTGAACTACGACCCTCTGAGTGATGAGCCTGGGGACGTGTGTGAATGTGTACATGTTCCTGCTTGTGTGTGTGTGTGTGTGATGTGTGTGTGTGTGTGTGTGTGTGTGTGTGTGTGTGTGTGTGTGTGTGTGTGTGTGTGTGTGTGTGTGTGTGTGTGTGTGTGTGTGTGTGTGTGTGTGTGTGTGTGTGTGTGTGTGTGTGTGTGTGTGTGCTGTGTGTCTACATGTGTCCGTGTGTATCATACCTTGGTACTGGGCACTGAAGCCCCTCAGCTTGTGGTTTCCATCAGAGGTGAAGTGTAGTCGTAACCAGTTCTTACTGCTGAGGACGGGAGATGGCAGATTAGGACCAGTGAACCTGAAGAGAGGAGAGGAGAGACAGTTTAATGTACAGTTACACCAAGAGGAGAGGAGAGGAGAGGAGAGGAGAGGGAGGAGGGAGAGGAGAGAGAGGAGAGAGAGGAGAGAGAGGAGAGGAGAGGAGAGGAGAGGAGGAGAGGAGAGGAGAGGCAGTTTAATGTACAGTTACACCAAGAGGAGAGGAGAGGAGAGGAGAAGGAGAGGAGAAGGAGAGGAGGAAGAGGAGAAGGAGAGGAAGAGAGGAGAGGAGAGGAGAGGAGAGGAGAGGAGGAGAGGAGAGAGAGGAGAGGAAGGAGAAATAGTTTGAGTTCAAACAAAATGTTCAATGTACAGTTACACACTTTAAGTGTTTCAGCCTCAGAACTACAAACATTTCCAAAGGGCAGCTAGAAAACAACCACAGTTATTCCTACTATCAACTTAGATGATTCATACCAGGAAGAACTCCTTTAATATTTCGCCAATAACCAAACCATAACAATTGCAACTGTGAAACCTCTAAAAGCCTTTCAAAATATGCTAGTTCTGAATGAATCAATATCTGGTATTAATTCCACACTGAATCATTCTAGTTCTGAATGAATCAATATCTGGTATTAATTCCACACTGAATCATTCTAGTTCTGAATGAATCAATATATGGTATTAATTCCACACTGAATCATTCTAGTTCTGAATGAATCAATATCTGGTATTAATTTCCACTGAATCATTCTAGTTCTGAATGAATCAATATCTGGTATTAATTCCACACTGAATCATTCTAGTTCTGAATGAATCAATATCTGGTATTAATTCCACACTGAATCATTCTAGTTCTGAATGAATCAATATCTGGTATTAATTCCACACTGAATCATTCTAGTTCTGAATGAATCAATATCTGGTATTAATTCCACACTGAATCATTCTAGTTCTGAATGAATCAATATCTGGTATTAATTCCACACTGAATCATTCTAGTTCTGAATGAATCAATATCTGGTATTAATTCCACACTGAATCATTCTAGTTCTGAATGAATCAATATCTGGTATTAATTCCACACTGAATCATTCTAGTTCTGAATGAATCAATATCTGGTATTAATTCCACACTGAATCATTCTAGTTCTGAATGAATCAATATCTGGTATTAATTCCACACTGAATCATTCTAGTTCTGAATGAATCAATATCTGGTATTAATTCCACACTGAATCATTCTAGTTCTGAATGAATCAATATCTAGTATTAATTCCACACTGAATCATTCTAGTTCTGAATGAATCAATATCTGGTATTAATTCCACACTGAATCATTCTAGTTCTGAATGAATCAATATCTGGTATTAATTCCACACTGAATCATTCTAGTTCTGAATGAATCAATATCTGGTATTAATTCCACACTGAATCATTCTAGTTCTGAATGAATCAATATCTGGTATTAATTCCACACTGAATCATTCTAGTTCTGAATGAATCAATAT
>NC_060181.1:3267102-3274823 GCF_021184085.1 Oncorhynchus gorbuscha
GTTATATAGGATGGTGTGTATAGACAGTAGTTATATAGGATGGTGTGTATAGACAGTAGTTATATAGGTGTGTATAGACAGTAGTTATATAGGTGTGTATAGACAGTAGTTATATAGGTGTGTATAGACATTAGTTATATAGGATGTTGTGTATAGACAGTAGTTATATAGGATGGTGTGTATAGACAGTAGTTATATAGGTGTGTATAGACAGTAGTTATATAGGTGTGTATAGACAGTAGTTATATAGGTGTGTATAGACATTAGTTATATAGGATGTTGTGTATAGACAGTAGTTATATAGGATGGTGTGTATAGACAGTAGTTATATAGGTGTGTATAGACAGTAGTTATATAGGTGTGTATAGACAGTAGTTATATAGGTGTGTATAGACAGTAGTTATATAGGTGTGTATAGACAGTAGTTATATAGGTGTGTATAGACAGTAGTTATATAGGATGTTGTGTATAGACAGTAGTTATATAGGTGTGTATAGACAGTAGTTATATAGGTATGTATAGACAGTAGTTATATAAGTGTGTATAGACAGTAGTTATATAGGTGTGTATAGACAGTAGTTATATAGGTGTGTATAGACAGTAGTTATATAGGTATGTATAGACAGTAGTTATATAAGTGTGTATAGACAGTAGTTATATAGGTGTGTATAGACAGTAGTTATATAGGTGTGTATAGACAGTAGTTATATAGGTGTGTATAGACAGTAGTTATATAGGTGTGTATAGACAGTAGTTATATAGGATGTTGTGTATAGACAGTAGTTATATAGGTGTGTATAGACAGTAGTTATATAGGTGTGTATAGACAGTAGTTATATAGGTGTGTATAGACAGTAGTTATATAGGATGTTGTGTATAGACAGTAGTTATGCTCTGGATAAGAGCGTCTGCTAAATGACTTAAATGTAAATGTAAATGTAAATATAGGTGTGTATAGACAGTAGTTATATAGGTGTGTATAGACAGTAGTTATATAGGATGGTGTGTATAGACAGTAGTTATATAGGTGTGTATAGACAGTAGTTATATAGGTATGTATAGACAGTAGTTATATAGGATGGTGTGTATAGACAGTAGTTATATAGGTGTGTATAGACAGTAGTTATATAGGATGTTGTGTATAGACAGTAGTTATATAAGTGTGTATAGACAGTAGTTATATAGGTATGTATAAACAGTAGTTATATAGGTGTGTATAGACAGTAGTTATATAGGATGGTGTGTATAGACAGTAGTTATATAAGTGTGTATAGACAGTAGTTATATAGGTGTGTATAGACAGTAGTTATATAGGATGGTGTGTATAGACAGTAGTTATATAGGTGTGTATAGACAGTAGTTATATAGGATGTTGTGTATAGACAGTAGTTATATAAGTGTGTATAGACAGTAGTTATATAGGATGTTGTGTATAGACAGTAGTTATATAGGATGGTGTGTATAGACAGTAGTTATATAGGTGTGTATAGACAGTAGTTATATAGGTGTGTATAGACAGTAGTTATATAGGTGTGTATAGACAGTAGTTATATAGGTGTGTATAGACAGTAGTTATATAGGTGTGTATAGACAGTAGTTATATAGGTGTGTATAGACAGTAGTTATATAGGTGTGTATAGACAGTAGTTATATAGGTGTGTATAGAAAGTAGTTATATAGGATGTTGTGTATAGACAGTAGTTATATAGGTGTGTATAGACAGTAGTTATATAGGATGTTGTGTATAGACAGTAGTTATATAGGTGTGTATAGACAGTAGTTATATAGGATGGTGTGTATAGACAGTAGTTATATAGGTGTGTATAGACAGTAGTTATATAGGTGTGTATAGACAGTAGTTATATAGGATGGTGTGTATAGACAGTAGTTATATAGGTGTGTATAGACAGTAGTTATATAGGTGTGTATAGACAGTAGTTATATAGGTGTGTATAGACAGTAGTTATATAGGTGTGTATAGACAGTAGTTATATAGGTGTGTATAGACAGTAGTTATATAGGATGGTGTGTATAGACAGTAGTTATATAGGTGTGTATAGACAGTAGTTATATAGGGGTGTGTATAGACAGTAGTTATATAGTGTGTATAGACAGTAGTTATATAGGTGTGTATAGACAGTAGTTATATAGGTGTGTATAGACAGTAGTTATATAGGTGTGTATAGACAGTAGTTATATAGGTATGTATAGACAGTAGTTATATAGGTGTGTATAGACAGTAGTTATATAGGTGTGTATAGACAGTAGTTATATAGGTGTGTATAGACAGTAGTTATATAGGTGTGTATAGACAGTAGTTATATAGGTGTGTATAGACAGTAGTTATATAGGTGTGTATAGACAGTAGTTATATAGGATGTTGTGTAGACAGTAGTTATATAGGTGTGTATAGACAGTAGTTATATAGGTGTGTATAGACAGTAGTTATATAGGTGTGTATAGACAGTAGTTATATAGGATGTTGTGTATAGACAGTAGTTATGCTCTGGATAAGAGCGTCTGCTAAATGACTTAAATGTAAATGTAAATGTAAATATAGGTGTGTATAGACAGTAGTTATATAGGTGTGTATAGACAGTAGTTATATAGGATGTTGTGTATAGACAGTAGTTATATAGGTGTGTATAGACAGTAGTTATATAGGTGTGTATAGACAGTAGTTATATAGGTGTGTATAGACAGTAGTTATATAGGATGTTGTTTATAGACAGTAGTTATATAGGTATGTATAGACAGTAGTTATATAGGTATGTATAGACAGTAGTTATATAAGTGTGTATAGACAGTAGTTATATAGGTGTGTATAGACAGTAGTTATATAGGTGTGTGTAGACAGTAGTTATATAGGTGTGTATATACAGTAGTTATATAGGTGTGTATAGACAGTAGTTATATAGGTATGTATAGACAGTAGTTATATAGGTGTGTATAGACAGTAGTTATATAGGTGTGTATAGACAGTAGTTATATAGGTGTGTATAGACAGTAGTTATATAGGATGGTGTGTATAGACAGTAGTTATATAGGATGTTGTGTATAGACAGTAGTTATATAGGTGTGTATAGACAGCAGTTATATAGGTGTGTATAGACAGTAGTTATATGGGTGTGTATAGACAGTAGTTATATAGGATGGTGTGTATAGACAGTAGTTATATAGGTGTGTATAGACAGCAGTTATATAGGTGTGTATAGACAGTAGTTATATAAGTGTGTATAGACAGTAGTTATATAAGTGTGTATAGACAGTAGTTATATAAATGTGTATAGACAGTAGTTATATAGGTGTGTATAGACAGTAGTTATATAGGATGGTGTGTATAGACAGTAGTTATATAGGTGTGTATAGACAGCAGTTATATAGGTGTGTATAGACAGTAGTTATATAGGTGTGTATAGACAGTAGTTATATAGGATGGTGTGTATAGACAGTAGTTATATAGGTGTGTATAGACAGTAGTTATATAAGTGTGTATAGACAGTAGTTATATAGGTATGTATAGACAGTAGTTATATAAGTGTGTATAGACAGTAGTTATATAGGTGTGTATAGACAGTAGTTATATAGGTGTGTGTAGACAGTAGTTATATAGGTGTGTATAGACAGTAGTTATATAGGTGTGTATAGACAGTAGTTATATAGGATGGTGTGTATAGACAGTAGTTATATAGGTGTGTATAGACAGTAGTTATATAAGTGTGTATAGACAGTAGTTATATAGGTGTGTATAGACAGTAGTTATATAGGATGGTGTGTATAGACAGTAGTTATATAGGATGGTGTGTATAGACAGTAGTTATATAGGTGTGTATAGACAGCAGTTATATAAGTGTGTATAGACAGTAGTTATATAGGTGTGTATAGACAGTAGTTATATAGGATGGTGTGTATAGACAGTAGTTATATAGGTGTGTATAGACAGCAGTTATATAGGTGTGTATAGACAGTAGTTATATAGGATGTTGTGTATAGACAGTAGTTATATAAGTGTGTATAGACAGTAGTTATATAGGTGTGTATAGACAGTAGTTATATAGGTGTGTATAGACAGTAGTTATATAGGTGTGTATAGACAGTAGTTATATAGGTGTGTATAGACAGTAGTTATATAGGTGTGTATAGACAGTAGTTATATAGGATGGTGTGTATAGACAGTAGTTATATAGGATGGTGTGTATAGACAGTATTATATAGTGTATAGACAGTAGTTATATAGGTGTGTATAGACAGTAGTTATATAGGTGTGTATAGACAGTAGTTATATAGGATGTGTGTATAGACAGTAGTTATATAGGTGTGTATAGACAGTAGTTATATAGGTGTGTATAGACAGTAGTTATATAGGATGGGTGTATAGACAGTAGTTATATAGGATGGTGTGTATAGACAGTAGTTATATAGGATGGTGTGTATAGACAGTAGTTATATAGGATGGTGTGTATAGACAGTAGTTTATATAGGATGTGTGTATAGACAGTAGTTATATAGGTGTGTATAGACAGTAGTTATATAGGATGTTGTGTATAGACAGTAGTTATATAGGATGGTGTGTATAGACAGTAGTTATATAAGTGTGTATAGACAGTAGTTATATAGGATGGTGTGTATAGACATTAGTTATATAGGATGGTGTGTATAGACAGTAGTTATATAGGATGGTGTGTATAGACAGTAGTTATATAGGTGTGTATAGACAGTAGTTATATAGGTGTGTATAGACAGTAGTTATATAGGTGTGTATAGACAGTAGTTATATAGGATGGTGTGTATAGACAGTAGTTATATAGGATGTTGTGTATAGACAGTAGTTATATAAGTGTGTATAGACAGTAGTTATATAGGTGTGTATAGACAGTAGTTATATAGGTGTGTATAGACAGTAGTTATATAGGATAGTGTGTATAGACAGTAGTTATATAGGTGTGTATAGACAGTAGTTATATAGGTGTGTATAGACAGTAGTTATATAGGTGTGTATAGACAGTAGTTTATAGGTGTGTATAGACAGTAGTTATATAGGTGTGTATAGACAGTAGTTATATAGGTGTGTATAGACAGTAGTTATATAGGTGTGTATAGACAGTAGTTATATAGTGTGTATAGACAGTAGTTATATAGGATGGTGTGTATAGACAGTAGTTATATAGGTGTGTATAGACAGTAGTTATATAGGATGGTGTGTATAGACAGTAGTTATATAGGATGGTGTGTATAGACAGTAGTTATATAGGTGTGTATAGACAGTAGTTATATAAGTGTGTATAGACAGTAGATATATAGGATGGTGTGTATAGACAGTAGTTATATAGGTGTGTATAGACAGCAGTTATATAGGTGTGTATAGACAATAGTTATATAAGTGTGTATAGACAGTAGTTATATACGTGTGTATAGACAGTAGTTATATAGGATGGTGTGTATAGACAGTAGTTATAAAGGATGATGTGTATAGACAGTAGTTATATAGGATGGTGTGTATAGACAGTAGTTATATAGGTGTGTATAGACAGTAGTTATATAGGTGTGTATAGACAGTAGCTATATAGACGTTGTGCAGACAGTAGTTATATAGGTGTGTATAGACAGTAGTTATATAGGTGTGTATAGACAGTAGTTATATAGGTGTATAGACAGCAGTTATATAGGTGTATAGACAGAGTTATATAGGTGTATAGACAGTAGTTATATAGGTGTGTATAGACAGTAGTTATATAGGTGTGTATAGACAGTAGTTATATAGGTGTGTATAGACAGTAGTTATAGGTGTATAGACAGTAGTTATATAGGTGTGTATAGACAGTAGTTATATAGGTGTGTATAGACAGTAGTTATATAGGTGTGTATAGACAGCCCCGTATGGTGCAAACACTGAAACGGAAAACAACCACAAACAAAAGTGGGAAAACAGGCTGCCTAAGTATGGTTCTCCATCAGAGACACCGATTGACAGCCACCTCCGATTGGGAACCATACCAGGCCAAACACCTAGAAGTATAACACACCGAACCCCCCCAGCTGACCAGTTACATCAGTTGCTCAGAAAGATTTGAAGTACGTGGAACGGCCTGGGGCTTGAGGTTGGCAGTATAGGTGGTGCTACGTTGTATGCAATAGCCCTTGTAGATATACTTCTATTGGGGATAGATGGTTTATTCTCAACAAAGCTGAAAAAACTTTAGGAAATGTCACACAACTTCAAGCCACCTGTGACGAGAGAGAGAGGGAGAGAGAGAGAGAGAGAGAGAGAGAGAGAGAGAGAGAGAGAGAGAGAGAGAGAGAGAGATGTACACATTTCACTGGCCTGACCTGTGACCCCATAGGAGTCATCCTGTGTCTATCAATCTGTGAAGCCTGAGAGCCCTTGGCAATGCTAACATCAGACACGTTCAAGGCTTTTATTTAGTGCTCTCAACCTTCAGTCACTCTCCACTAGCAACAACACCACAGCACTGTCTCACACACACACACGCCATGACCGTCACACACACACACACACACACACACACACACACACACACACACACACACACACACACACACACACACACACACACACACACACACACACACACACACACACACACACACACACACACACACACACACACACACACACACACACACACACACACCCACACACACACACCCAACACACACACACACACACACACACACACAGATGTGTACATATATATACACACCTAATACATACACAGAAACACACACCTAACACATACACAAATACATGCCTAACACATACCACACACACACACACACATGATACAGGTTACCCGCTCCTCCCGGATTGTCTTGGAAATTGTCCAGTCAGTTGAATGTTGAAGACACGCTTATGGAACGAGCCATAACTGACCACAAATTGACTTGGAAAAAGCCAATTTAATTCCTGTAATGCAGTGGGCGGCAGCGTAACCTAGTGGCTGAGCTGGACTGGTAACCGGAAGGTTGCGAGTTCAAACCCCTGAGCTGACACAGTACAAAATCTGTCATTCTGCCCCTGAACAGGCATTTAAACCACTGTTCCTAGGTCTCGCCATTGAAAAAATGATGTGTTCTTAAACTGACTTGCCTGGTAAAATAAACATTTAAAAAAAAAAGGTGGGACAGGTGGTGTCACAGGACTCAAGTCATAGTCATCAACTAGCCTGTACCTGGTTAATATAGGTGTTCTCAAATAGCCTACCAGGTTAAATCAAGGTGTCTCAACTAGTCCCACCTGGTTAACAAAGGTGTTCTCAACTAGTCCTACCTGGTTAAATAAAGGTACTCTCAACTAGTCCCTGGTTAAATAAAGGTGAAATAAAAATGAAATAGAATAAACACACACACACTGTCAAATTGATCCACAACAATCCAGTCCAGAGTAATACAGGACTAGTCAACACAACACAGAACCAGTCCAGAGTAATACAGGACTAGTCAACACAACACAGAACCAGTCCAGAGTAATACAGGACTAGTCAACACAACACAGAACCAGTCCAGAGTAATACAGGACTAGTCAACACAACACAGAACCAAAAAGTTTGTTATAGATAGATGAAGGTTAGATGAAAATAACACAAGTCTCCTCCGTATTAGGTAAGAATTATTTCAGTGGTCCAATTAAATCCTGCAGCGCAGTGGGGTTGTGGGTGAGGAGTGGAATTGTGGGATAAATCCCCTTTCTAGATTAATACAGG
>NC_060181.1:3274923-3277423 GCF_021184085.1 Oncorhynchus gorbuscha
CTGTTATAGGGTAGTACCCAGGCTAGTCCTGTTATAGGGTAGTACCCAGGCTAGTCCTGTTATAGGGTAGTACCCAGGCTAGTCCTGTTATAGGGTAGTACCCAGGCTAGTCCTATTATAGGGTAGTACCCAGGCTAGTCCTGTTATAGGGTAGTACCCAGGCTAGTCCTGTTATACGGTAGTACCCAGGCTAGCCCTGTTATAGGGTAGTACCCAGGCTAGTCCTGGGTAGTACCCAGGCTAGTCCTGTTATAGACTGGTACCCAGGCTAGCCCTGTTATAGGGTAGTACCCAGGCTAGCCCTATTATAGGGTAGTATCCAGGCTAGTCCTGGGTAGTACCCAGGCTAGTCCTGTTATGGGGTAGTACCCAGGCTAGTCCTGTTATAGGGTAGTACCCAGGCTAGCCCTGTATTAATCTAGAAAGGGGATTTATCCCACAATTCCACTCCTCACCCACAACCCCACTGCGCTGCAGGATTTAATTGGACCACTGAAATAATTCTTACCTAATACGGAGGAGACTTGTGTTATTTTCATCTAACCTTCATCTATCTATAACAAACTTTTTGGTTCTGTGTTGTGTTGACTAGTCCTGTATTACTCTGGACTGGTTCTGTGTTGTGTTGACTAGTCCTGTATTACTCTGGACTGGTTCTGTGTTGTGTTGACTAGTCCTGTATTACTCTGGACTGGTTCTGTGTTGTGTTGACTAGTCCTGTATTACTCTGGACTGGATTGTTGTGGATCAATTTGACACGTGTGTGTGTGTTTATTCTATTTCATTTATTTCACCTTTATTTAACCAGGTAGGACTAGTTGAGAACACCTTTATTTAACCAGGTAGGACTAGTTGAGAACACCTTTATTTAACCAGGTAGGACTAGTTGAGAACACCTTGATTTAACCTGGTAGGCTATTTGAGAACACCTTTATTTAACCAGGTAGACTAGTTGATGACTATGACTTGGGTGGCTGGAGTCCTGTGACACCACCTGTCCCACCTTTTTTTAAATGTTTATTTTACCAGGCAAGTCAGTTTAAGAACACATCATTTTTTTCAATGACAGCCTAGGAACAGTGGTTTAAATGCCTGTTCAGGGGCAGAATGACAGATTTGTACTGTGTCAGCTCAGGGGTTTGAACTCGCAACCTTCCGGTTACCAGTCCAACGCTCTAACCACTAGGCTACGCTGCCGCCCACTGCATTGCAGAATTAAATTGGCTTTTTCCAAGTCAATTTGTGGTCAGTTATGGCTCGATCCATAAACGTGTCTTCAACATTCAACTGACTGGACAATTTCCAAGACAATCCGGGAGGAGCGAGTAACCTGTATCATGTGTGTGTGTGTGTGTGAGTATGTGTTAGGCATGTATTTGTGTGTATGTGTTAGGTGTGTGTTTCTGTGTATGTATTAGGTGTGTATATATGTACACATCTGTGTGTGTGTGTGTGTGTGTGTGTGTGTGTGTTAGGTGTGTGTTTGTGTGTATGTATTAGGTGTGTATATATGTACACATCTGTGTGTGTGTGTGTGTGTGTGTGTGTGTGTGTTAGGTGTGTGTGTTAGGTGTGTGTGTGTGTGTGTGTGTGTGTGTGTGTGTGTGTGTGTGTGTGTGTGTGTGTGTGTGTGTGTGTGTGTGTGTGTGTGTGTGTGTGTGTGTGTGTGTGTGTGTGTGTGTGTGTGTGTGTGACGGTCATGGCGTGTGTGTGTGTGAGACAGTGCTGTGGTGTTGTTGCTAGTGGAGAGTGACTGAAGAGTTGAGAGCACTAAATAAAAGCCTTGAACGTGTCTGATGTTAGCATTGCCAAGGGCTCTCAGGCTTCACAGATTGATAGACACAGGATGACTCCTATGGGGTCACAGGTCAGGCCAGTGAAATGTGTACATCTCTCTCTCTCTCTCTCTCTCTCTCTCTCTCTCTCTCTCTCTCTCTCTCCTCTCTCTCTCGTCACTGGTGGCTTGAAGTTGTGTGACATTTCCTAAAAAGTTTTTTTTCAGCTTTGTTGAAATAGAAGCCATCTATCCCCAATAGAAGTATATCTACAGAGGGCTATTGCATACAACGTAGCACCACCTATACTGCCAACCTCAAGCCCCAGGCCATTCCACGTACTTCAAATCTTTCTGAGCAACTGATGTAACTGGTCAACTGGGGGGGTTCGGTGTGTTATACTTCTAGGTGTTTGGCCTGGTATGGTTCCCAATCGGAGGTGGCTGTCAATCGGTGTCTCTGATGGAGAACCATACTTAGGCAGCCTGTTTTCCCACTTTTGTTTGTGGTTGTTTTCCGTTTCAGTGTTTGCACCATACGGGGCTGTCTATACACACCTATATAACTACTGTCTATACACACCTATATAACTACTGTCTATACACACTTATATAACTACTGTCTATACACACCTATATAACTACTGTCTATACACACCTATATAACTGATGTCTATACACACCTATATAACTACTGTCTATACACACCTATATAACTACTGTCTA
>NC_060181.1:3282553-3290053 GCF_021184085.1 Oncorhynchus gorbuscha
TAGAGGATAGTGTGGTACCACTCTCTTCTGTTCTACTGAGTTCTACTATAGAGGATAGTGTGGTACCAATCTGTTCTGTTCTATTGTGTTCTGCTAAGTTCTTCTCGAGAGGATAGTGTTGTACCACTCTGTTCTGTTCTACTCAGTTCTACTCTAGAGGGTAGTGTGGCACCACATACCTACCTTTTCTTATTTCCTGCCTTTGTGGCCAGATTTGATTCAGAGCCATCAATTCCATTAGGCTGTGGCCTGAGGTACTGGCTTTAAACTGCCTAGAAGACATTCTGTGAACCTGAGAAGAGGTGTAGAGGAAACAGACAGATCTGTAATTCTTGAATTGTTACTGTCAACGTTTTTTTCTTCTACCGACCTGTGACAGTTGCACGTTTTTAATTAATGGCGGACTGTTTCTGATGAAGATGTGTTCAAGTGTGGAATGAGTCTGTCTATCGCAGAGCCAGAGGTTTTATCTATGGACTATGACTTATCGGCGCCACCTGACCATTAGTTTCTATGAGTGTGCTGACGCATACCATTTTCCATCTAAATCGTATGGCTGTAATTAGAACATGGCTGATAAGGAAATGGCCTTCATCCCCTGCATGGTGCAGTATACACAACAGGTCCTCTTTGAAATGTCTACCGTGAGGACATGAAGACTGCTTCATCACATCTTTCTGACCATTACCATGGTGAAGCAGATGCAGTAGCTAGTGATGCTTACTCACTGACCAACCACAGCTGAGCTGTAGGCCACTACAAGGCTCCGGGCCAAGGGGGGGGGAGTTTACTAAGCTAACATATGGAATTGTTTTAAGATGTTAACATGTGGAATTGTTTTAATACTTTAACATATGGAATTGTTTTAAGATGTTCTTACCAGGGATAATTTTTCTATTTGATGATGAATTTTAAGTCCCCTTTAGGTATAAAAAAAAAAAAAAACAATGTTTGGATGAAACATTGAATTTAGCCTTACTGCTGTTAGACCATAGAAACACATTGAATAATAGATTCATACATTAAAAAACAGATCAAAAAGTCAAAAAAATACATCAAAAGGAAGTTTATTTCAAATTGTCGGTTTATGGTAGAGAAATAACATTAAATTCACTGGCAACATCTCTGGTGGACATTCCAACAGTCAGCATGCCAATTTTACGCTCCCTCAAAATTTGAGACATCTGTGGCATTGTGTTGTGTGACAAAACTGCACATTTTAGAGTGGCCTGTTATTTTCCCCAGCACAAGGTGCACCTGCGTAATGATCTTGCTGTTTTAATCAACTTCTTGATATACCACACTTGTCAGGTGGATGGATTATCTTGGCAAAGGAGAAGTGCTCACAAACAGGGAAGTAAACACATTTGTGCCCAACATTTGAGAGAAATAAGCTTTCTGTGCACATGTATTTTTGTTTGGTCAGGGCGTGAGTTTTGCTGGGCATCCTATGTTTTTGTTCTATGTTTTGTGTTTCTTCATTTGGCCTGGTATGGTTCCCAATCAGAGGCAGCTGTCGATCGTTGTCTCTGATTGAGAACCATACATAGGCAGCCTGTGTTCCCACTATTATTTATGGGTAGTTGTTTTCTGTGTCTGTGTTTTCCATACATTTCGGTTTTAATTTATTCCTTTTGATAATTTGTTTTTGTGTTCAGTTTAAATAAATACATTTTGGGCACTTACCACGCTGCGCATTGGTTCGATATTTCATACTACTCGTCAGAGGAAGAAGACAATTTTTACAGTATGGAACATTTCTGGGATCTTCAATTTCAACTCCTCCTCTATGGGGCTACCTTCACCCTGAACGGTATGGGGCCTTCAGACACCCTGAACGGTATGGGGGCTACCTTAACCCTGAACGGTATGGGGGCTACCTTCACCCTGAACGGTATGGGGGCTACCTTAACCCTGAACGGTATGGGGGCTACCTTCACACTGAACGGTATGGGGGCTACCTTCACCCTGAACGGTATGGGAGCTACCTTCAGACACCCTGAACGGTATGGGGGCTACCTTCACCCTGAACGGTATGGGGGCTACCTTCAGACACCCTGAACGGTATGGGGGCTACCTTCAGACACCCTGAACGGTATGGGGGCTACCTTCACCCTGAACGGTATGGGGGCTACCTTCAGACACACTGAACGGTATGGGGGCTACCTTCAGACACCCTGAATGGTATGGGGGCTACCTTCACCCTGAACGGTATGGGGGCTACCTTCACCCTGAACGGTATGGGGGCTACCTTCAGACACCCTGAACAGTATGGGGGCTACCTTCACCCTGAACGGTATGGGGGCTACCTTCACCCTGAACGGTATGGGGGCTACCTTCAGACACCCTGAACGGTATGGGGGCTACCTTCACCCTGAACGGTATGGGGGCTACCTTCAGACACCCTGAATGGTATGGGGGCTACCTTCATACACCCTGAATGGTATGGGGGCTACCTTCAGACACCCTGAATGGTATGGGGCTACCTTCACCCTGAACGGTATGGGGGCTACCTTCACCATGAATGGTATGGGGGCTACCTTCACCCTGAACGGTATGGGGGCTACCTTCAGACACACTGAATGGTATGGGGGCTACCTTCAGACACCCTGAATGGTATGGGGGCTACCTTCACCCTGAACGGTATGGGGGCTACCTTCACCATGAATGGTATGGGGGCTGCCTTCAGACACCCTGAACGGTATGGGGGCTACCTTCACCCTGAACGGTATGGGGGCTACCTTCACCCTGAACGGTATGGGGGCTACCTTCAGACACCCTGAATGGTATGGGGGCTACCTTCACCCTGAACGGTATGGGGGCTACCTTCACCCTGAACGGTATGGGGGCTACCTTCAGACACCCTGAACGGTATGGGGCTACCTTCACCCTGAACGGTATGGGGGCTACCTTCACCCTGAACGGTATGGGGGCTACCTTCACCCTGAACGGTATGGGGGCTACCTTCACCCTGAACGGTATGGGGGCTACCTTCAGACACCCTGAACGGTATGGGGGCTACCTTCAGACACCCTGAACGGTATGGGGGCTACCTTCACCCTGAACGGTATGGGGGCTACCTTCACCATGAATGGTATGGGGGCTGCCTTCAGACACCCTGAACGGTATGGGGGCTACCTTCACCCTGAACGGTATGGGGGCTACCTTCACCCTGAACGGTATGGGGGCTACCTTCAGACACCCTGAATGGTATGGGGGCTACCTTCACCCTGAACGGTATGGGGGCTACCTTCACCCTGAACGGTATGGGGGCTACCTTCACCCTGAACGGTATGGGGCTACCTTCAGACACCCTGAACGGTATGGGGCTACCTTCACCCTGAACGGTATGGGGGCTACCTTCACCCTGAACGGTATGGGGGCTACCTTCACCCTGAACGGTATGGGGGCTACCTTCACCCTGAACGGTATGGGGGCTACCTTCACCCTGAACGGTATGGGGGCTACCTTCACCCTGAACGGTATGGGGGCTACCTTCACCCTGAACGGTATGGGGGCTACCTTCACCCTGAACGGTATGGGGGCTACCTTCACCCTGAACGGTATGGGGGCTACCTTCACCCTGAACGGTATGGGGGCTACCTTCACCCTGAACGGTATGGGGGCTACCTTCACCCTGAACGGTATGGGGGCTACCTTCACCCTGAACGGTATGGGGGCTACCTTCACCCTGAACGGTATGGGGGCTACCTTCACCCTGAACGGTATGGGGGCACCTTCACCCTGAACGGTATGGGGGCTACCTTCAGACACCCTGAACGGTATGGGGGCTACCTTCAGACACCCTGAACGGTATGGGGGCTACCTTCACCCTGAACGGTATGGGGGCTACCTTCACCATGAATGGTATGGGGGCTGCCTTCAGACACCCTGAACGGTATGGGGGCTACCTTCACCCTGAACGGTATGGGGGCTACCTTCACCCTGAACGGTATGGGGGCTACCTTCAGACACCCTGAATGGTATGGGGACACCCTGAACGGTATGGGGGCTACCTTCACCCTGAACGGTATGGGGGCTACCTTCACCCTGAACGGTATGGGGGCTACCTTCACCCTGAACGGTATGGGGGCTACCTTCACCCTGAACGGTATGGGGGCTACCTTCACCCTGAACGGTATGGGGGCTACCTTCACCCTGAACGGTATGGGGGCTACCTTCACCCTGAACGGTATGGGGGCTACCTTCACCCTGAACGGTATGGGGGCTACCTTCACCCTGAACGGTATGGGGGCTACCTTCACCCTGAACGGTATGGGGGCTACCTTCACCCTGAACGGTATGGGGGCTACCTTCACCCTGAACGGTATGGGGCTACCTTCACCCTGAACGGTATGGGGGCTACCTTCAGACCCTGAACGGTATGGGGCTACCCTGAACGGTATGGGGGCTACCTTCACCCTGAACGGTATGGGGGCTACCTTCACCCTGAACAGACACCCTGAACGGTATGGGGGCTACCTTCACCCTGAACGGTATGGGGGCTACCTTCACCTGAACGGTATGGGGCTACCTTCACCCTGAACGGTATGGGGGCTACCTTCACCCTGAACGGTATGGGGGCTACCTTCACCCTGAACGGTATGGGGGCTACCTTCACCCTGAACGGTATGGGGGCTACCTTCACCCTGAACGGTATGGGGGCTACCTTCACCCTGAACGGTATGGGGGCTACCTTCACCCTGAACGGTATGGGGGCTACCTTCACCCTGAACGGTATGGGGCTACCTTCACCCTGAACGGTATGGGGCTACCTTCACCCTGAACGGTATGGGGGCTACCTTCACCCTGAACGGTATGGGGGCTACCTTCACCCTGAACGGTATGGGGGCTACCTTCACCCTGAACGGTATGGGGGCTACCTTCACCCTGAACGGTATGGGGGCTACCTTCACCCTGAACGGTATGGGGGCTACCTTCACCCTGAACGGTATGGGGGCTACCTTCACCCTGAACGATATGGGGGCTACCTTCACCCTGAACGATATGGGGGCTACCTTCACCCTGAACGGTATGGGGGCTACCTTCACCCTGAACGGTATGGGGGCTACCTTCACCCTGAACGGTATGGGGGCTACCTTCACCCTGAACGATATGGGGGCTACCTTCACCCTGAACGGTATGGGGGCTACCTTCACCCTGAACGATATGGGGGCTACCTTCACCCTGAACTGGGGGCTCACCCTGAACGGTATGGGGGCTACCTTCACCCTGAACGGTATGGGGGCTACCTTATGAACGATATGGGGGCTACCTTCACCCTGAACGGTATGGGGGCTCACCTTCAGACACCCTGAACGGTATGGGGGTATGGGGGCTACCTTCACCCTGAACGGTATGGGGGCTACCTTCACCCTGAACGGTATGGGGGCTACCTTCACCCTGAACGGTATGGGGGCTACCTTCACCCTGACGATATGGGGCTACCTTCACCCGGTATGGGGGCTACCTTCACCCTGAACGGTATGGGGGCTACCTTCACCCTGAACGGTATGGGGGCTACCTTCACCCTGAACGGTATGGGGGCTACCTTCACCCTGAACGGTATGGGGGCTACCTTCACCCTGAACGGTATGGGGGCTACCTTCACCCTGAACGGTATGGGGGCTACCTCACCCTCAGACACCCTGAACGGTATGGGGGCTACCTTCACCCTGAACGGTATGGGGGCTGCCTTCAGACACCCTGAACGGTATGGGGGCTACCTTCACCCTGAACGGTATGGGGGCTACCTTCACCCTGAACGGTATGGGGGCTACCTTCACCCTGAACGGTATGGGGGCTACCTTCACCCTGAACGGTATGGGGGCTACCTTCACCCTGAACGGTATGGGGGCTACCTTCACCCTGAACGGTATGGGGGCTACCTTCACCCTGAACGGTATGGGGGCTACCTTCACCCTGAACGGTATGGGGGCTACCTTCACCCTGAACGGTATGGGGGCTACCTTCACCCTGAACGGTATGGGGGCTACCTTCACCCTGAACGATATGGGGGCTACCTTCACCCTGAACGGTATGGGGGCTACCTTCACCCTGAACGGTATGGGGGCTACCTTCACCCTGAACGGTATGGGGGCTACCTTCACCCTGAACGATATGGGGGCTACCTTCACCCTGAACGGTATGGGGGCTACCTTCACCCTGAACGATATGGGGGCTACCTTCACCCTGAACGATATGGGGGCTACCTTCACCCTGAACGATATGGGGGCTACCTTCACCCTGAACGGTATGGGGGCTACCTTCACCCTGAACGGTATGGGGGCTACCTTCACCCTGAACGATATGGGGGCTACCTTCACCCTGAACGGTATGGGGGCTACCTTCACCCTGAACGATATGGGGGCTACCTTCACCCTGAACGATATGGGGGCTACCTTCACCCTGAACGATATGGGGGCTACCTTCACCCTGAACGGTATGGGGGCTACCTTCACCCTGAACGGTATGGGGGCTACCTTCAGACGAGTCGTTATTTCCAGAAGTTCCAGATGTTTTCATGAGAAGGCCAATTTTCGAGATTAAAGCAGTTTATACAATTTTAAAAACATTACAATACATTCACAGATTTCACAACACACTGTGTGCCCTCAGGCCCCTACTCCACCACCACCACATATCTACAACACACTGTGTCCCCTCAGGCCCCTACTCCACCACGACCACATATCTACAACACACTGTGTCCCCTCAGGCCCCAACTCCATCACGACCACATACCTACAACACACTGTGTCCCCTCAGGCCCCAACTCCATCACGACCACATATCTACAACACACTGTGTGCCCTCAGGCCCCTACTCCACCACTAACACATATCTACAACACACTGTGTGCCCTCAGGCCCCTACTCCACCACGACCACATATCTACAACACACTGTGTCCCCTCAGGCCCCTCCTCCACCACGACCACATATCTACAACACACTGTGTCCCCTCAGGCCCCTACTCCACCACCACCACATATCTACAACACACTGTGTCCCCTCAGGCCCCAACTCCATCACGACCACATACCTACAACACACTGTGTGCCCTCAGGCCCCTACTCCACCACGACCACATATCTACAACACACTGTGTCCCCTCAGGCCCCTCCTCCACCACGACCACATACCTACAACACACTGTGTGCCCTCAGGCCCCTCCTCCACCACGACCACATATCTACAACACACTGTGTCCCCTCAGGCCCCTACTCCACCACCACCACATATCTACAACACACTGTGTCCCCTCAGGCCCCAACTCCATCACGACCACATACCTACAACACACTGTGTGCCCTCAGGCCCCTACTCCACCACGACCACATATCTACGACACACTGTGTCCCCTCAGGCCCCTCCTCCACCACAACCACATACCTACAACACACTGTGTGCCCTCAGGCCCCTCCTCCACCACGACCACATATCTACAACACACTGTGTGCCCTCAGGCCCCTCCTCCACCACGACCACATATCTACAA
>NC_060181.1:3292553-3340053 GCF_021184085.1 Oncorhynchus gorbuscha
ACTTTGAAGTGAAAGAGACAGGTTCGTTTAAGGTCTTGTAAAGTACTTTGATTTAAGCACTACAGAAGTGAGATTTACTTTTAATTTTGTAATTCCCTATTGTAGAATCATGTCCGATACAGGGATGCTCAAGGTCCGTAGGCTACTTTCAGATTAGGTTGGGTTGGAGTCTTTCCAACAAAATGGACTAGCCACATCCACTTTGTTGGAAATTCCATCACTGCTAATAGTCACCTTATTGAATTGATGTGTCTTAACTACTCAGCCTTTAGTTCCAACGTGTCTTTCTCTTCCTCTGAATATACAGTTACCTTTAGTAACTGTTCTTCATATTCTATGAGCCCCAATGGACATATTATTTGAAGGATGGAACATCAGTGGAACTCTGTGTCCCAAATGGAACCCTATTCTATATATAGTGCACTACTTTAGACCAGAGCTCTATAGAACCCTATTCCCTATATAGTGCACTACTTAAGACCAGAGCCCTATGGCACCCTATTCCCTATGTAGTGCACTACTTTAGACCAGAGCCCTATGGAACCCTATTCCCTATATAGTGCACTACTTTAGACCAGAGACCTATAGAACCCTATTCCCTATATAGTGCACTACTTTAGACCAGGACCATATGGCACCCTATTCCCTATATAGTACACTACTTTAGACCAGAGCCCTATAGAACCCTATTCCCTATATAGTGCACTACTATAGACCAGGGCCCTATAGAACCCTATTCCCTATATAGTACACTACTTTAGACCAGAGCCCTATAGAACCCTATTCCCTATATAGTACACTACTTTAGACCAGAGCCCTATAGAACCCTAATCCCTATATAGTGCACTACTTTAGATCAGAACCCTATTCCCTATATAGTACACTACTTTAGACAAGAGCCCTATGGAACCCTATTCCCTATGTAGTGCACTACTTTAGACCAGGACCATATGGAACCCTATTCCCTATATAGTACACTACTTTAGACCAGGACCCTATGGAACCCTATTCCCTATATAGTGCACTACTTTAGACCAGAGCCCTATAGAACCCTATTCCCTATATAGTGCACTACTTTAGACCAGGACCATATGGCACCCTATTCCCTATATAGTACACTACTTTAGACCAGAGCCCTATAGAACCCTATTCCCTATATAGTGCACTACTATAGACCAGGGCCCTATAGAACCCTATTCCCTATATAGTACACTACTTTAGACCAGAGCCCTATAGAACCCTATTCCCTATATAGTACACTACTTTAGACCAGAGCCCTATAGAACCCTAATCCCTATATAGTGCACTACTTTAGACCAGAACCCTATTCCCTATATAGTACACTACTTTAGACAAGAGCCCTATGGAACCCTATTCCCTATGTAGTGCACTACTTTAGACCAGGACCATATGGAACCCTATTCCCTATATAGTACACTACTTTAGACCAGGACCCTATGGAACCCTATTCCCTATATAGTACACTACTTTAGACCAGAGCCCTATGGAACCCTATTCCCTATATAGTGCACTACTTTAGACCAGAGCCCTATGGAACCCTATTCCCTATATAGTACACTACTTTAGACCAGGACCCTATAGAACCCTATTCCCTATATAGTACACTACTTTAGACCAGGGCCCTATAGAACCCTATTCCCTATATAGTGCACTACTTTAGACCAGGGCCCTATAGAACCCTATTCCCTATATAGTACACTACTTTAGACCAGAGCCCTATAGAACCCTATTCCCTATATAGTGCACTACTTTAGACCAGAGCCCTATGGAACCCTATTCCCTATATAGTGCACTACTTTAGACCAGAGCCCTATAGAACCCTATTCCCTATATAGTGCACTACTTTAGACCAGGCCTCAACCGTCTTGCCCTCTGGGATGCAGCCTCTGTGTTATTCTACCTGAACAAACTTTTGAAAACATCAGCGTCAGTATGTTTTCCAGCAGTCAGAACCACAGGGCTAAATGTCTCCCCCTGTCTCCCCCATCCTCCCCCATCCTCCACTGTCTCCCCCATTTCCCCCATCCTCCCCCAACCTCCCTCACCTCCCCCACCTTCCGCTGTCTCCCCCATCCTACCTGTCTCCGTCAGCCACCCCTGTCTCCCCCATTTACCCCATCCTCCCCCAACCTCCCTCACCTCCCCCAACCTCCCCCACCTTTCGCTGTCTCCCCCATCCTACCTGTTTCCGTCAGCCACACCTGTCTCCCACATCTCCCCCATCCTCCCCTCTCTTAGCATTGCTTGTTTATGTTCCTGTAAGGTCCTTGTAAGTATATTGTGTGTGTGTGTGTGTGTGTGTGTGTGTGTGTGTGTGTGTGTGTGTGTGTGTGTGTGTGTGTGTGTGTGTGTGTGTGTGTGTGTGTGTGTGTGTGTGTGTGTGTGTGTGTGTGTGTGTGTGTGTGTGTCATAAGGAATGATCATTAGGTGTGTGGTAATGGGCCATGAGAAACTGTTCTGCTCTGGACCTGTGGACAACCGTTGTCTCCTAATAGAGGGGACTCTGTGGTGAAGATATAGCCTACCCTGATAGAGGGGGACTCTGTGGTGAAGATATAGCCTACCCTGATGGAGGGGACTCTGTGGTGAAGATATAGCCTACCCTGATAGAGGGGGACTCTGTGGTGAAGATAAAGCCTACCCTGATGGAGGGGACTCTGTGGTGAAGATATAGCCTACCCTGATAGAGGGAGACTCTGTGTGCTGAAGATATAGCCTACCCTGATAGAGGGGGACTCTGTGGTGAAGATATAGCCTACCCTGATAGAGGGGGACTCTGTGCTGAAGATAAAGCCTACCCTGATAGAGGGGGACTCTGTGCTGAAGATATAGCCTACCCTGATAGAGGGAGACTCTGTGTGCTGAAGATATAGCCTACCCTGATAGAGGGGGACTCTGTGCTGAAGATAAAGCCTACCCTGATAGAGGGAGACTCTGTGGTGAAGATATAGCCTACCATGATTGAGGGAGACTCTGTGGTGATGATATAGCCTACCCTGATAGAGGGAGACTCTGTGGTGAAGATATAGCCTACCCTGATAGAGGGAGACTCTGTGGTGAAGATATAGCCTACCCTGATAGAGGGAGACTCTGTGGTGAAGATATAGCCTACCCTGATAGAGGGAGACTCTGTGGTGAAGATATAGCCTACCCTGATGGAGGGGGACTCTGTGGTGAAGATATAGCCTACCCTGATAGAGGGAGACTCTGTGGTGAAGATATAGCCTACCCTGATAGAGGGAGACTCTGTGGTGATGATATAGCCTACCCTGATAGAGGGAGACTCTGTGGTGAAGATATAGCCTACCCTGATAGGGGGACTCTGTGGTGAAGATATAGCCTACCCTGATGGAGGGGGACTCTGTGGTGAAGATATAGCCTACCCTGATAGAGGGGGACTCTGTGGTGAAGATAAAGCCTACCCTGATGGAGGGGGACTCTGTGGTGAAGATATAGCCTACCCTGATAGAGGGAGACTCTGTGTGCTGAAGATATAGCCTACCCTGATAGAGGGGGACTCTGTGGTGAAGATATAGCCTACCCTGATAGAGGGGGACTCTGTGCTGAAGATAAAGCCTACCCTGATAGAGGGGGACTCTGTGCCGAAGATATAGCCTACCCTGATAGAGGGAGACTCTGTGTGCTGAAGATATAGCCTACCCTGATAGAGGGGGACTCTGTGCTGAAGATAAAGCCTACCCTGATAGAGGGAGACTCTGTGGTGAAGATATAGCCTACCCTGATAGAGGGAGACTCTGTGGTGAAGATATAGCCTACCCTGATTGAGGGAGACTCTGTGGTGATGATATAGCCTACCCTGATAGAGGGAGACTCTGTGGTGAAGATATAGCCTACCCTGATAGAGGGAGACTCTGTGGTGAAGATATAGCCTACCCTGATAGAGGGAGACTCTGTGGTGAAGATATAGCCTACCCTGATAGAGGGAGACTCTGTGGTGAAGATATAGCCTACCCTGATGGAGGGGGACTCTGTGGTGAAGATATAGCCTACCCTGATAGAGGGAGACTCTGTGGTGAAGATGTAGCCTACCCTGATAGAGGGGGACTCTGTGGTGAAGATATAGCCTACCCTGATAGAGGGAGACTCTGTGGTGATGATATAGCCTACCCTGATAGAGGGAGACTCTGTGGTGATGATATAGCCTACCCTGATGGAAGGGGAAGATCATCAAATCTCTTTAAGAGTAATTCAGATTTAACACTGTGCAGATACAAGTTACCACAAAGATCACACATCCATATAGATATCATCATAGCTATCATCAGAGAACAGTCACTACAGAGATCATACATCCAGAGAGATAGCATCAGAGTTATCATCAGAGAACAGTAACTACAGAGATCATACATCCAGAGAGATAGCATCAGAGTTATCATCAGAGAACAGTCACTACAGAGATCATACATCCAGAGAGATAGGATCAGAGTTATCATCAGAGAACAGTTACTATAGAGATCATACATCCAGAGAGATAGCATCATAGTTATCATCAGATAACAGATACTACAAAGATCATACATCCATTTAGATAGCTTCAAAGTTATCATCAGAGAAGAAGTTTCAAATAGACACCAAACATGGATACTATGGTATCATTCTATCCCAATAGTCAGTCCCCTGAATAGTGTAACAGTGTTTCACCTGTCTTTGTGATTGTCTCCACCCCCCTCCAGGTTTCACCTGTCTTCCCCATTAGTCCCTGGGTATTTATTCCTGTGTTCTCTGTTTGTCTGTTGCCAGTTCGTCTTGTCAAGTCATCCAGCGTGTTTTTCCGTGCTCCTGCTTTTTCCTTGTCTCTGTTTTTCTAGTCCTCCTGGTTTTGACCATTCAGCCTGCCCTGACACTGATTCCACCTGCCTGACCATTCAGCCTGCCCTGACACTGATTCTACCTGCCTCACCATTCAGCCTGCCCTGACACTGATTCTACCTGCCTGACCATTCAGCCTGCCCTGACACTGATTCCCGCCTGCCTGACCATTCAGCCTGCCCTGACACTGATTCCCGCCTGCCTGACCATTCTACCTGCCTCACCATTCAGCCTGCCTGACCATTCAGCCTGCCTCACCATTCAGCCTGCCCTGACACTGATTCTACCTGCCTGACCATTCAGCCTGCCTGACCATTCAGCCTGCCCTGACACTGATTCTACCTGCCTGACCATTCAGCCTGCCTGACCATTCAGCCTGCCTGACACTGATTCTACCTGCCTGACCATTCAGCCTGCCCTGACACTGATTCTACCTGCCTGACCATTCAGCCTGCCCTGACACTGATTCTACCTGCCTGACCATTCAGCCTGCCTGACCATTCAGCCTGCCTGACACTGATTCTACCTGCCTGACCATTCAGCCTGCCCTGACACTGATTCTACCTGCCTGACCATTCAGCCTGCCCTGACACTGATTCTACCTGCCTGACCATTCAGCCTGCCTGACCATTCAGCCTGCCTGACCATTCAGCCTGCCCTGACACTGATTCTACCTGCCTCACCATTCAGCCCGCCTGACCATTCAGCCTGCCTGACCATTCAGCCTGCCCTGACACTGATTCTACCTGCCTGACCATTCAGCCTGCCCTGACACTGATTCTACCTGCCTGACCATTCAGCCTGCCCTGACACTGATTCTACCTGCCTCACCATTCAGCCTGCCCTGACACTGATTCTACCTGCCTGACCATTCAGCCTGCCCTGACACTGATTCTACCTGCCTGACCATTCAGCCTGCCCTGACACTGATTCTACCTGCGTCACCATTCAGCCTGCCCTGACACTGATTCCACCTGCCTGACCATTCAGCCTGCCCTGACACTGATTCTACCTGCCTCACCATTCAGCCTGCCCTGACACTGATTCTACCTGCGTCACCATTCAGCCTGCCTGACCATTCAGCCTGCCTGACCATTCAGCCTGCCCTGACACTGATTCTACCTGCCTGACCATTCAGCCTGCCTGACCATTCAGCCTGCCCTGACACTGATTCTACCTGCCTGACCATTCAGCCTGCCTGACCATTCAGCCTGCCTGACACTGATTCTACCTGCCTGACCATTCAGCCTGCCCTGACACTGATTCTACCTGCCTGACCATTCAGCCTGCCCTGACACTGATTCTACCTGCCTGACCATTCAGCCTGCCTGACCATTCAGCCTGCCTGACACTGATTCTACCTGCCTGACCATTCAGCCTGCCCTGACACTGATTCTACCTGCCTGACCATTCAGCCTGCCCTGACACTGATTCTACCTGCCTGACCATTCAGCCTGCCTGACCATTCAGCCTGCCTGACCATTCAGCCTGCCCTGACACTGATTCTACCTGCCTCACCATTCAGCCCGCCTGACCATTCAGCCTGCCTGACCATTCAGCCTGCCCTGACACTGATTCTACCTGCCTGACCATTCAGCCTGCCCTGACACTGATTCTACCTGCCTGACCATTCAGCCTGCCCTGACACTGATTCTACCTGCCTCACCATTCAGCCTGCCCTGACACTGATTCTACCTGCCTGACCATTCAGCCTGCCCTGACACTGATTCTACCTGCCTGACCATTCAGCCTGCCCTGACACTGATTCTACCTGCGTCACCATTCAGCCTGCCCTGACACTGATTCCACCTGCCTGACCATTCAGCCTGCCCTGACACTGATTCTACCTGCCTCACCATTCAGCCTGCCCTGACACTGATTCTACCTGCGTCACCATTCAGCCTGCCTGACCATTCAGCCTGCCTGACCATTCAGCCTGCCCTGACACTGATTCTACCTGCCTGACCATTCTACCTGCCTCACCATTCAGCCTGCCCTGACACTGATTCAGCCTGCCTCACCATTCAGCCTGCCTCACCATTCAGCCTGCCTCACCATTCAGCCTGCCTCTCTGTTTTCTTTGGAACTCTGACCTTGTCAATAAACTTTTTGCCTGTCCTCGACCTGCCTCTTGTGTCTGCATCTGGTTCTCACCGTCTGCTAAATGACTTAAATGTAAATGTAAATGTGTTGTTATAGTACGAACTGGCCATGACTGACCCAGCAGACTTGGACCAGGTCTGTCTCCCTTCAAGGATTCACCATTAAAAAACATTAAAAAACATTAAAAAACATTAAAAAACATTAAAAAACATTAAAAAACATTAAAAAACATTAAAAAACATGACGAGCTACACTACCGTTTAAAGGTTTTAGGAAATGTCCTTGTTTTTGAAAGAAAAGCAATTTGTTTTGTCCATTAAATATCATAAAATTGATCAGAAATACAGTGTTGACATTGTTAGTGTTGTAAATTACTATTGCAGCTGGAAACGCCTGTTTGTTTTTTTACTGAATATCTATATAGGCCCATTGTCAGCAACAATCACTCCTGTGTTCCAATGGCACGTTGTGTTAGCTAATCCAGGTGTATCATTTTAAAGGGCTAATTGATCATCAGAAACTGAAGATCTCATACAAAGCTATGCACTACTCCCTTCACCGAACAGCGCAAACTGTCTCTAAGCAGAATAGAAAGAGGAGTGGGAGGCCCCGGTGCACAACTGAGAAAGAGGACAAGTACATTAGAGTGTCTAGTTTGAGAAACAGAATCCTCAAAAGTCTTCAACTGGCAGCTTCATTAATTAAATAGTCCCCGCAAAACACCCGTCTCAACATCAACAGTGAAGAGGCGACTCCGGGATGCTGGCCTTCTAGGCAGAGTTGCAAAGAAACCACCCACACCCACACACACACATGGACACGGACACACACAGACACGGACACACAAACAAACACACACACACGGACACACACACACACACACACAAACAAACACACACACACGGACACACACACACACACACACACACACACACACACACACAGTGAAGAGGCGACTCCGGGATGCTGTCCCTCTTTTTCTTTGCAACTCTGCCTAGAAGGCCAGCATCCCGGAGTCGCCTCTTCACTGTGTGTGTGTGTGTGTGTGTGTGTGTGTGTGTGTGTGTGTGTGTGTGTGTGTGTGTGTGTGTGTGTGTGTGTGTGTGTGTGTGTGTGTGTGTGTGTGTGTGTGTGTGTGTGTGTGTCCGTGTGTGTGTGTTTGTTTGTGTGTCCGTGTCTGTGTGTGTCCGTGTCCATGTGTGTGTGTGGGTGTGGGTGTGTGTGTCCATGTGTGTGTGTGTGTGTGTGTGTGTGTGTGAGAACGATAGATGAACCAGAGCGAGCAACAGAGAGAGCAGAGATGTATTCATCACGTACCAACAGCCCAGTCAGACACTACTGACACATACTTCCTTATTGATTTCATTTCCTGCCAGAATGACGCCGTGTTCGTCATGGCAACGACGGGCCTGCCTTTCACCGATGGAGGACGGGTGGGGATAAAAAGTGATCTCCCGTGGCAACGAGATTGTCTCGGAAACCTCGGATGTTGTCTTTAACCTGTTACCATTGTCTCGACACATATATATATATATTTACTGTACATACATTCCTTCTGTAAAAGCTCAGTGTTCAGACGGCTTCCTTCCCACTTCCTACATCGCTGGCTGGTCGTTATGCCACATCTCATGTTCCCAGGATGATTGGAAGGAGCTGAGTGTCAGATAATACAGGGAATGAAAAACGTAAAAGCAACTGTTTTGTGTGCTAGGTTCAGGTTCGGGTTCGGGTTCAGGTTCAGGTTCGGGTTCGGGTTCGGGTTCGGGTTCGGGTTCGGGTTCGGGTTCAGGTTCGGGTTCGGGTTCAGGTTCAGGTTCAGGTTCAGGTTCAGGATCAGGATCAGGTTCAGGTTCAGGTTCAGGATCGGGATCGGGTTCGGGTTCGGGTTCGGGATCGGGTTCAGGTTCAGGTTCAGGTTCAGGTTCAGGTTCAGGTTCAGGTTCGGGTTCAGGATCAGGTTCAGGTTCAGGTTCAGGTTCAGGTTCAGGATCGGGATCGGGTTCGGGTTCGGGATCGGGTTCAGGTTCAGGTTCAGGTTCAGGTTCAGGTTCAGGTTCAGGTTCGGGTTCAGGATCAGGTTCAGGTTCAGGATCAGGTTCAGGTTCAGGTTCAGGTTCAGGTTCGGGTTCAGGATCAGGTTCAGGTTCAGGTTCAGGTTCAAGATCAGTTTTTTTATTTTATAAATATTTTGATACATGATATAAATATCTGTGAAGTATAATATCGGTTAAGTAATAAGCCATCATTATTTACTCTATATCTGCCTTTGTTGTATCTTTTATAGTATCTCGGGGCGGCAGGGTAGCCTAGTGGTTAGAGTGTAGAGGTGGCAGGTAGCCTAGTGGTTAGAGTGTAGAGGTGGCAGGGTAGCCTAGTGGTTAGAGTGTAGAGGCGGCAGGTAGCCTAGTGGTTAGAGTGTAGAGGTGGCAGGTAGCCTAGTGGTTAGAGTGTAGAGGCGGCAGGGTAGCCTAGTGGTTAGAGTGTAGAGGCGGCAGGTAGCCTAGTGGTTAGAGTGTAGAGGTGGCAGGTAGCCTAGTGGTTAGAGTGTAGAGGCGGCAGGGTAGCCTAGTGGTTAGAGTGTAGAGGCGGCAGGGTAGCCTAGTGGTTAGAGTGTAGAGGCGGCAGGTAGCCTAGTGGTTAGAGTGTAGAGGCGGCAGGGTAGCCTAGTGGTTAGAGTGTAGAGGCGGCAGGGTAGCCTAGTGGTTAGAGTGTAGAGGAGGCAGGGTAGCCTAGTGGTTAGAGTGTAGAGGTGGTAGGTAGCCTAGTGGTTAGAGTGTAGAGGCGGCAGGGTAGCCTAGTGGTTAGAGTGTAGAGGCGGCAGGGTAGCCTAGTGGTTAGAGTGTAGAGGCGGCAGGGTAGCCTAGTGGTTAGAGTGTTGGACTAGTAACCGAAAGGTTGCAAGTTCGAATCCCCGAGCTGACAAGGTACAAATCTGTCGTTCTGCCCTTGAACAGGTACTTAACCCACTGTTCCTAGGCCGTCATTGAAAATAAGAATTTGTTCTTAACTGACTTGCCTAGTAAAATAAAGGTAAAATGAAAAATATACTGATTTAATTAAAACACTGACCTCCAAGAGAGGGGATTTGAGTTCATCATGCATGTTCTCGTACAGCAACTCACTCACAGTGATGGATCTGTATGTCAACAGCTCAAAGACATCAGGTGAATTGCCCTCTCCTCTCTTCTTCTTTTACTCTCTCTTTCTCTCTCTTCCTCTCTCGTCCCGTGCAATCCCACAATTCCCTTGTGAGTCGACCTTGTGTCCAACCCATCCATTACTTCCTGTCTTTTGGACATCTAAACTCAGACAGTGGTAAATTACTGCTCGAACACTCACATAGAATATAGAATTTGGCCTTTACTACTTTAGCCCATATGCATTGAATTACACATTCATAAAAAAAAACAAATTGATTTTGAAGCGTCTGTCCTATATCTAGAAAATATAAGAAAACTCAATAAATATTTTGTTTTTTTGGACATATTAATATGTTGGTGCAAAACTACCTCTATACATCTTTCAGAGGTACCGGGTTACCTTCAGAGGTACCGGGTTACCTTCAGAGGTACCGGGTTACCTTCAGAGGTACCGGGTTACCTTCAGAGGTACCTTCAGAGGTACCGGGTTACCTTCAGAGGTACCGGGTTACCTTCAGAGGTACCTTCAGAGGTACCGGGTTACCTTCAGAGGTACCGGGTTACCTTCAGAGGTACCGGGTTACCTTCAGAGGTACCGGGTTACCTTCAGAGGTACCGGGTTACCTTCAGAGGTACCTTCAGAGGTACCGGGTTACCTTCAGAGGTACCGGGTTACCTTCAGAGGTACCGGGTTACCTTCAGAGGTACCGGGTTACCTTCAGAGGTACCGGGTTACCTTCAGAGGTACCGGGTTACCTTCAGAGGTACCTTCAGAGGTACCGGGTTACCTTCAGAGGTACCGGGTTACCTTCAGAGGTACCGGGTTACCTTCAGAGGTACCGGTTTACCTTCAGAGGTACCTTCAGAGGTACCGGGTTACCTTCAGAGGTACCGGGTTACCTTCAGAGGTACCGGGTTACCTTCAGAGGTACCAGGTTACCTTCAGAGGTACCGGTTACCTTCAGAGGTACCAGGTTACCTTCAGAGGTACCGGGTTACCTTCAGAGGTACCGGTTACCTTCAAAGGTACCAGGTTACCTTCAAAGGTACCAGGTTACCTTCAGAGGTACCAGGTTACCTTCAGAGGTACCAGGTTACCTTCAGAGGTACTGGGTTACATTCAGAGGTACCGGTTTACCTTCAGAGGTACCAGGTTACCTTCAGAGGTACCTTCAGAGGTACCAGGTTACCTTCAGAGGTACCTTCAGAGGTACCGGTTTACCTTCAGAGGTACCGGGTTACCTTCAGAGGTACCAGGTTACCTTCAGAGGTACCAGGTTACCTTCAGAGGTACCGGTTTACCTTCAGAGGTACCTTCAGAGGTACCGGGTTACCTTCAGAGGTACCAGGTTACCTTCAGAGGTACCGGTTACCTTCAGAGGTACCGGTTACCTTCAGAGGTACCGGTTACCTTCAGAGGTACCGGGTTACCTTCAGAGGTACCAGGTTACCTTCAGAGGTACCTTCAGAGGTACCAGGTTACCTTCAGAGGTACCAGGTTACCTTCAGAGGTACCGGGATACCTTCAGAGGTACCTTCAGAGGTACCTTCAGAGGTACCAGGTTACCTTCAGAGGTACCTTCAGAGGTACCTTCAGAGGTACCAGGTTACCTTCAGAGGTACCGGGATACCTTCAGAGGTACCTTCAGAGCTACCTTCAGAGGTACCAGGTTACCTTCAGAGGTACCTTCAGACGTACCTTCAGATGTACATTCAGAGGTACCAGGTTACCTTCAGAGGTACCGGTTTACCTTCAGAGGTACCTTCAGAGGTACCAGGTTACCTTCAGAGGTACCGGGTTACCTTCAGAGGTACCGGGTTACCTTCAGAGGTACCTTCAGAGGTACCGGGTTACCTTCAGAGGTACCGGGTTACCTTCAGAGGTACCTTCAGAGGTACCGGTTACCTTCAGAGGTACCGGGTTACCTTCAGAGGTACCAGGTTACCTTCAGAGGTACCTTCAGAGGTACCAGGTTACCTTCAGAGGTACCAGGTTACCTTCAGAGGTACCTTCAGAGGTACCTTCAGAGGTACCAGGTTACCTTCAGAGGTACCGGGTTACCTTCAGAGGTACCTTCAGAGGTACCTTCAGAGGTACCAGGTTACCTTCAGAGTTACCTTCAGAGGTACCTTCAGAGGTACCTTCAGAGGTACCAGGTTACCTTCAGAGGTACCGGTTTACCTTCAGAGGTACCTTCAGAGGTACCAGGTTACCTTCAGAGGTACCGGGTTACCTTCAGAGGTACCGGGTTACCTTCAGAGGTACCGGGTTACCTTCAGAGGTACTGGGTTACCTTCAGAGGTACCTTCAGAGGTACCGGGTTACCTTCAGAGGTACCAGGTTACCTTCAGAGGTACCTTCAGAGGTACCAGGTTACCTTCAGAGGTACCAGGTTACCTTCAGAGGTACCAGGTTACCTTCAGAGGTACCTTCAGAGGTACCTTCAGAGGTACCAGGTTACCTTCAGAGGTACCGGGTTACCTTCAGAGGTACCTTCAGAGGTACCAGGTTACCTTCAGAGGTACCAGGTTACCTTCAGAGGTACCTTCAGAGGTACCGGGTTACCTTCAGAGGTACCGGGTTACCTTCAGAGGTACCGGGTTACCTTCAGAGGTACCGGTTACCTTCAGAGGTACCAGGTTACCTTCAGAGGTACCAGGTTACCTTCAGAGGTACCAGGTTACCTTCAGAGGTACCAGGTTACCTTCAGAGGTACTGGGTTACATTCAGAGGTACCGGTTTACCTTCAGAGGTACCGGGTTACCTTCAGAGGTACCTTCAGAGGTACCAGGTTACCTTCAGAGGTACCTTCAGAGGTACCGGTTTACCTTCAGAGGTACCGGGTTACCTTCAGAGGTACCAGGTTACCTTCAGAGGTACCAGGTTACCTTCAGAGGTACCGGTTTACCTTCAGAGGTACCTTCAGAGGTACCGGGTTACCTTCAGAGGTACCAGGTTACCTTCAGAGGTACCGGTTACCTTCAGAGGTACCGGGTTACCTTCAGAGGTACCAGGTTACCTTCAGAGGTACCTTCAGAGGTACCAGGTTACCTTCAGAGGTACCAGGTTACCTTCAGAGGTACCGGGATACCTTCAGAGGTACCTTCAGAGGTACCTTCAGAGGTACCAGGTTACCTTCAGAGGTACCTTCAGAGGTACCTTCAGAGGTACCAGGTTACCTTCAGAGGTACCGGGATACCTTCAGAGGTACCTTCAGAGGTACCTTCAGAGGTACCAGGTTACCTTCAGAGGTACCTTCAGACGTACCTTCAGATGTACATTCAGAGGTACCAGGTTACCTTCAGAGGTACCGGTTTACCTTCAGAGGTACCTTCAGAGGTACCAGGTTACCTTCAGAGGTACCGGGTTACCTTCAGAGGTACCGGGTTACCTTCAGAGGTACCTTCAGAGGTACCGGGTTACCTTCAGAGGTACCGGGTTACCTTCAGAGGTACCTTCAGAGGTACCGGTTACCTTCAGAGGTACCGGGTTACCTTCAGAGGTACCAGGTTACCTTCAGAGGTACCTTCAGAGGTACCAGGTTACCTTCAGAGGTACCAGGTTACCTTCAGAGGTACCTTCAGAGGTACCTTCAGAGGTACCAGGTTACCTTCAGAGGTACCGGGTTACCTTCAGAGGTACCTTCAGAGGTACCTTCAGAGGTACCAGGTTACCTTCAGAGGTACCTTCAGAGGTACCTTCAGAGGTACCTTCAGAGGTACCAGGTTACCTTCAGAGGTACCGGTTTACCTTCAGAGGTACCTTCAGAGGTACCAGGTTACCTTCAGAGGTACCGGGTTACCTTCAGAGGTACCGGGTTACCTTCAGAGGTACCTTCAGAGGTACCGGGTTACCTTCAGAGGTACCTTCAGAGGTACCGGGTTACCTTCAGAGGTACCAGGTTACCTTCAGAGGTACCTTCAGAGGTACCAGGTTACCTTCAGAGGTACCAGGTTACCTTCAGAGGTACCTTCAGAGGTACCTTCAGAGGTACCAGGTTACCTTCAGAGGTACCGGGTTACCTTCAGAGGTACCTTCAGAGGTACCAGGTTACCTTCAGAGGTACCGGGTTACCTTCAGAGGTACCTTCAGAGGTACCGGGTTACCTTCAGAGGTACCTTCAGAGGTACCGGGTTACCTTCAGAGGTACCTTCAGAAGTACCGGGTTACCTTCAGAGGTACCAGGTTACCTTCAGAGGTACCGGTTTACCTTCAGAGGTACAGGTTTACCTTCAGAGGTACCTTCAGAGGTATCGGGTTACCTTCAGAGGTACCTTCAGAGGTACCGGGTTACCTTCAGAGGTACCTTCAGAGGTACCGGGTTACCTTCAGAGGTACCGGGTTACCTTCAGAGGTACCGGGTTACCTTCAGAGGTACCGGGTTACCTTTAGAGGTACCGGTTACTAGTCCAACACTAGGCTGCCTGCTGGTTACTAATCCAACACTCTAACCACTAGGCTACCTGCTGGTTACTAGTCCAACACTCTAAGCACTAGGCTACCTGCTGGTTACTAGTCCAACACTCTAACCACTAGGCTACCTGCTGGTTACTAGTCCAACACTCTAACCACTAGGCTACCTGCTGGTTACTAGTCCAACACTCTAACCACTAGGCTACCTGCTGGTTACTAGTCCAACACTCTAACCACTAGGCTACCTGCTGGTTACTAATCCAACACTCTAACCACTAGGCTACCTGCTGGTTACTAGTCCAACACTCTAACCACTAGGCTACCTGCTGGTTACTAGTCCAACACTCTAACCACTAGGCTACCTGCTGGTTACTAGTCCAACACTCTAACCACTAGGCTACCTGCTGGTTACTAGTCCAACACTCTAACCACTAGGCTACCTGCTGGTTACTAGTCCAACACTCTAACCACTAGGCTACCTGCTGGTTACTAGTCCAACACTCTAACCACTAGGCTACCTGCTGGTTACTAGTCCAACGCTCTAACCACTAGGCTACCTGCTTTTTACTAGTCCAACACTCTAACCACTAGGCTACCTGCTGGTTACTAGTCCAACACTCTAACCACTAGGCTACCTGCTGGTTACTAATCCAACACTCTAACCACTAGGCTACCTGCTGGTTACTAGTCCAACACTCTAACCACTAGGCTACCTGCTGGTTACTAGTCCAACACTCTAACCACTAGGCTACCTGCTGGTTACTAGTCCAACGCTCTAACCACTAGGCTACCTGCTGGTTACTAGTCCAACACTCTAACCACTAGGCTGCATGGTGGTTACTAGTCCAACGCTCTAACCACTCGGCTGCATGCTGCTCCATATTGACAGTGTTCCGTACACGTGACCTTTATTTTAGCTGCAAATTATTTTTCTGTGTACTTCCAGGTCAACTGTAATATGAATACCATTGTAAAGCTCAATCTGTCCCCTTTCCAGCAAAATCGATGATGAGACATTCATGCTGCCCGCCTCTGCATGATTGAAGAAGGCAATGAGCTCCGTCGGGGCTTTTTAAAATGGCGGAGTGGGAAGGCAGCAATAGAGTAATAGTGAACAAGGGGAGATATGTCACGTGAGAAAAGTGCTTTTTTTCACACGATCTGTCCACTTTATAACCTTTAAAACATAAAAAAACTCTATAGAGTTTATATAATGTGTCATTACATACCTATTTGAAGGTTTCATTACCTAAATATGTTAAATTGTTACACAATTAAATTAAGCATGTAACATTTAACTCATTAGGATCTGGGGCACCACGAGAGTGATTCTTTAAAGAGTTACCATCTCCCTAATTAAACTCTATAAAGTCTTTACCTATCACATCTATAAACACTCAACTTATTAATCAAAACCTCATATCAGATCATCTTTCTAAACAGTTGTAATCTCCTTGCATCTGCGAAAACTCAAGCATTACTTATGATTCAGTACTACACAAATTGGTTTAATTATTTATTTACTAGCTAATTCAATGGTAACACAGGATAAACATACACACTTAAAATATGTTAAAATCAGGTCTCTATTGGACTGACAACAATATGGCTGCTTGTTACAAAGGTCATGGAGATTGCGAGAGAGAGAGAGAGAGAGAGAGAGAGAGAGAGAGAGAGAGAGAGAAGGACAGAGACACTTAACATTGGTACATTCAGAAACTACTCTCACTTATAGTACCACTATACTTTGCACACGGAATCAAGAATGTATTTACGTGAAATTATTGCTTCTCTCACGGAACCGGGTCACCTTGGAAAGAGGGTTGGGCCTTTTCGCGACACACTTGTGAACTTCTGAATGTCCAAAAATGGTTCCAACAAGTTTTCTACTGTTGTTCAAATCAAACCTGGGGACAGCCAGGAGTCATCATTCATTGTTCTTCTCTGTAGTTGTCCGGTATCCAGTGACTTCTCATGTAGCATTGTTGGTTAAGCATTGTAAGTAAGCATTTCACTGTAAGGTCCTGTTGTATTCGGTGAATGTGACAAATAACATTTAATTGATTTGATTTAGTCCTGAACAGAACTGTGGAGTTAATTCTCCTTCCGTTCGCTATGGAAGATGCTTCTTTGAAGATAGGCTGGCCAGCCATGTCGATGGTTCCCTTAGTGGGGTGATGAGAGTAGCATAGAATGGTCCTACTTAAATTTCACTTTTGAAGATACTTTACTTAGGACAGCTAATCAGCCGTACCAGTGATTGTCCGGTAGGTGAGTTTATCTTCTCCACCTCGTGTTGATATACAGAGTGCAGACCACTCTAAATGTGCAGCTGCAGCTCCACGTCTCGCTGGTCTGATATGTTCATTCTTTAACCCTTCATTTTATACTGTTTGTTAGAAAGGGGTGGTTCCGTCAAGCTTTCACGCTCTCTGACCCCACTCACTGGAGTGACATGTCACTGTGCCAAGCTTAATACTTTATTGATTTTATAGTTTTGACAGCCCCCTCCCTCCCTCCCGACACACACACACACACACACTTTTGTCCATGTATTAGTTGGCTCTTAAGAGCCTTTTGGTTCGTGGAGTTTCAGGCAAGTGGCAATGAGTGTGGTGGTGTGTAGTACCGTGTGCATCTTGCTAGAATGGAGGAGAGATCAGCTCTCAGACTCTAAAAGAAGAGGTCATTACCCTCATCCGAGAGGTGCACGCCCTCCCTACTGTAGTGCCCAGGGACACGGGGCTTTATGGCAGAGCGGCGGATCGTGGTCACGCGCCTGTCATGGAGTGTTGCAAACTGGCCCAAACTGGCCCAACGCCTTCTTGCCAAGTCAAAGCCACGCGGGTCACATGGTTCTACACTCGATCAATACTTCACATGTATGTTCTGTTCCTCATCTGTGAGTTCTCCCACCTGTCTTCATACTTATGCTACCATTTACACATGAGGAAGTGCTTGTTCTTTTACTGGAGTTGGAGAGAATCACGAAGAACTTTTGAAGCTAAAGGATTTAGAGCACCTATCCAAGTTCAGATATATAAATGTCTGTGTAAATATGTAAATATGCAAATATGTATGTGTAAATAGGTATTTGTAAATATGTAAATATGTCTGTAAATGTGTATGCATAAATATGTACATAGGTATATGTAAATATGTCTGTGTAAATATGTAAACATGTCTGCGTAAATATGTAAATAGGTATGTGCAATTATGTAAATGTGTATGTGTAAATATGCAAATGTGTTTATGTAAATATGTACATATGTCTGTAAATATGCATATCTGAATATGTAAATGTGTCTTTAATAGGTCACTCACTCTTTAATAGGTCACTGTCACTCACTCTTTAATAGGTCACTCACTCTTTAATAGGTCACTGTCACTCACTCTTTAATAGGTCACTGTCACTCACTCTTTAATAGGTCACTGTCACTCACTCTTTAATAGGTCACTGTCACTCACTCTTTAATAGGTCACTCACTCTTTAATAGGTCACTGTCACTCACTCTTTAATAGGTTACTGTCACTCACTCTTTAATAGGTCACTGTCACTCACTCTTTAATAGGTCACTGTCAATCACTCTTTAATAGGTCACTGTCACTCACTCTTTAATAGGTCACTCACTCTTTAATAGGTCACTGTCACTCACTCTTTAATTGGTCACTCACTCTTTAATAGGTCACTCACTCTTTAATAGGTCACTTATTATTTAATAGGTCACTCACTCTTTAATAGGCCACTCACTCTTTAATAGGTCACTCACTCTTTAATAGGTCACTCACTCTTTAATAGGGTACTCACTCTTTAATAGGTCACTCACTCTTTAATAGGTCACTCACTCTTTAATAGGGTACTCACTCTTTAATAGGTCACTCAATCTTTAATAGGTCACATCAAGGGCAGGATTTTCATTAAGGGTTCCATGAGGACAAACATAAATTGCTTAATAATCACACAGGGTTTGACCTGGTTGGTCCCTGGATGGTAGACCACATGTAGCTGGGAATCGGTGGAACAATTAACAAGTGTGGGGGAAAATGATGTCACGTGGGGGGAGGGGGACATATGAAAAATGTGCATGTGAAACTTAACACCTGTTGTTTTTTTCACGTGTATAGAAAATAAGTTGCCTCGGAACTAGACAGTGATATATTAAATATATTGCCAGGTGCTTGGGAGGAACTTTCCAATAACAAGCGTAGCAACAGTGGTACAGGAGTCATTATTATAGGGCCTAGAGGTCTTCTTCCACCACCTCCTAAAGCAGGGAGCTAGATTAAAAGTAAACCCCAGAACACTTAGAGGAGTGTGGGAGTGGGCAGAGAGGGCCTTCCAACCATCTATTCCGAGACTGTTATATGAATATATTTGGAGTGAAGTGTGATAAGATGTCTGCTAGGCGGTTCCTCTTGTCCTCTCTGATGGTTCAGTATAACAGATGTCTGCTAGGTGGTTCCTCTTGTCCTCTCTGATGGTTCAGTCTATCAGATGTCTGCTAGGTGGTTCCTCTTGTCCTCTCTGATGGTTCAGTCTAACAGATGTCTGCTAGGTGGTTCCTCTTGTCCTCTCTGATAGTTCAGTATAACAGATGTCTGCTAGGTGGTTCCTCTTGTCCTCTCTGATGGTTCAGTCTAACAGATGTCTGCTAGGTGGTTCCTCTTGTCCTCTCTGATAGTTCAGTCTAACAGATGTCTGCTAGGTGGTTCCACTTGTCCTCTCTGATAGTTCAGTATAACAGATGTCTGCTAGGTGGTTCCTCTTGTCCTCTCTGATGGTTCAGTCTAACAGATGTCTGCTAGGTGGTTCCTCTTGTCCTCTCTGATGGTTCAGTCTAACAGATGTCTGCTAGGTGGTTCCTCTTGTCCTCTCTGATGGTTCAGTCAGTATAACATATGTCTGCTAGGTGGTTACTCTTGTCCTCTCTGATGGTTCAGTATAACAGATGTCTGCTAGGTGGTTCCTCTTGTCCTCTCTGATAGTTCAGTCTAACAGATGTCTCCTAGGTGGTTCCTCTTGTCCTCTCTGATGGTTCAGTCAGTATAACAGATGTCTCCTAGGTGGTTCCTCTTGTCCTCTCTGATGGTTCAGTCTAACAGATGTCTGCTAGGCGGTTCCTCTTGTCCTCTCTGATGGTTCAGTATAACAGATGTCTGCTAGGCGGTTCCTCTTGTCCTCTCTGATAGTTCAGTCTAACAGATGTCTGCTAGGTGGTTCCTCTTGTCCTCTCTGAAGGTTCAGTCTAACAGATGCCTGCTAGGTGGTTCCTCTTGTCCTCTCTGATAGTTCAGTCAGTATAACAGATGTCTGCTAGGTGGTTCCTCTTGTCCTCTCTGATGGTTCAGTATAACAGATGTCTGCTAGGCGGTTCCTCTTGTCCTCTCTGAAGGTTCAGTCAGTATAACAGATGTCTCCTAGGTGGTTCCTCTTGTCCTCTCTGATGGTTCAGTCACATTATGGCCTGAAGGTGAGACTCTGACATCTTGCCTGCTCTCTGCTTGTCTACCATCTCCTCTTACATCTTTTCCCTTCCCATCCACTGTCCTCTCATTTCTCCTTCACCTCCCTTTGCCTCCCCCATCCTCCCCCCTAACCCACCTCTTAGTCTCTCAGTCTCCATCTCTCTCACCCATCCTTCCCCTAACCCACCTCTTAGTCTCTCAGTCTCCATCTCTCTTACCCATCCTTCCCCCTAACCCACCTCTTAGTCTCTCAGTCTCCATCTCTCTCACCCATCCCCCCCCTTGTCCATTTGACCTCCAGATTATATGTTGTTCAACAGGGAATGAGATATGTGAGACATCCTTTGAAGGGCCTTGGGAAAGATGACATACCGAGAGAGAGAGATAGAGATGACAGACCGAGAGAGAGAGATAAAGATGACAGACCGAGAGAGAGAGATAGAGATGACAGACCGAGAGAGAGAGATAGAGATGACAGACCGAGAGAGAGAGATAGAGCTGTAGTTCCTAGAGCTGTAGTACTAAGAGCTGTAGTCATACGAGCTGTCATTCCTAGAGTTGTAGTCCTAAGAGTTGTAGTTCTAAGAGTTGTAGTCCTAAGAGCTGTAGTTCCTAGAGCTGTAGTTTTTACATTTTACAGTAACCTACGTATAGCTATATACAAAGCAGCCATTCATTTATACATTTCATTTACATTTAAGTCATTTAGCAGACGCTCTTATCCAGAGCGACTTACAAATTGGTGCATTCACCTTATGACATCCAGTGGAACAGTCACTTTACAATAGTGCATCTAAATCTTAAAGGGGGGTGTACTACTTTCTACATTGTAGAATAATAGTGAAGACATCAAAACTATGAAATAACACATATGGAATCATGTAGTAACCAAAAAATAGTTAAACAAAGCAAATGTTATTATATATTTGAGTCTTCAAAGTAGCCACCCTTTGCATTTACATTTACATTTAAGTCATTTAGCAGACGCTCTTATCCAGAGCGACTTACAAATTGCCTTGATGACAGCTATGCACACTCTTGACATTCTCTCAACCAGCTTCATGAGGTATTCACCTGAATGCATTTCAATTAACAGGTGTGCCTTGTTAATAGTTAATTTGTGGAATGTCTTTCTTTCTAAATAGGTTTCAGCCAATCAGTTGTGTTGTGACAAGGTAGGGGGGTATATAGTGATAGCCCTATTTGACAAAAGACCAAGTCCATATTATGGCAAGAACAGCTGAAATAAGCAAAGATAACCAACAGTCCATCATTACTTTAAGACATGAAGGTCAATTAATATGCAACATTTCAAGAACTTTGAATGTTTCTTCAAGTGCAGTCTCATAAACCATTCAAGCGCTATGATGAAACTGTCTCTCATGAGGACCTCCACAGGAAAGGAAGACCCAGAGTTACCTCTGCTGTAGAGGATAAGTTGATTATAGTTACCAGACTCAGAAATTGCAGCCCAAATAAATGCTTCACAGAGTTCAATTAGCAGACACATCTCAACATCAACTGTTCATAGGAGACTGCGTGAATCAGGCCTTCATGGTCGAATTGCGACAAAGAAACGACCATCAATAATAAGAAGAGACTTGCTTGGGCCAAGAAACACGAGCAATGAACATTTAGACCGGTGGAAGTCAGTCCTTTGGTCTGATGAGTTCAAATTTGAGATGTTTTGATTCCAACCGAGGCGTCTTTGTGAGACATCATCAGATGACCTGGCCTCCTCAATCCACCACAACCCAATTGAGATGTTTTGGGATGAGTTAGACTGCAGAGTGAAGGAAAAGCAGCCAACAGATGCTCAGCATATGTGGGAACTCCTTCAAAACTGTTGGAAAAACATTCCAGGTGAAGCTGGTTGAGAGAATGCCACGAGTGTGCAAAGCTGGCGATTTTGAGGAATTTAAAATCAAACACATATTTTGATTTGTTTAACACTTTTTTTTAGTTACTACATGATTCCATGTGTGTTTTTTCATAGTTTTGGTGTCTTCACTATTATTCTACAATGTATAATATAATATAATATATATATACATATATATTATAAATATATAATATAAAATAATACAAATATTAAGAAATACCTTTGAATGAGTAGGTGGGTCCAAACTTATGACTGGTTCTGTATATATAAGGTATAGGGTGTCATTTGCAGAAAAATGTAGATGTATGACTAATCTGTTGTTGAATGAAATGGGATTATATTGAGTACAGAATAACGAGACAGCAACTTAGGTGGATAATAAATCCTGTTATGGATGCTGCGAATTTTCGCAGCTTTTTGTTAAAAATCAAGCAACATTTCAAAGTCCTGCTACTCATGCCAGGAATATAGTATATGCAAATGATAAGTATGTGTTTATAGAAAACACTCTGAAGTCTCTAAAACTGGTTAAATCATGTCTGTGGCTATAACATAACGTGTTTAGGAGTAAAAATCCCTCGAAAAACTGTTCTCCAAAAACACAAAAAATATATTAATCCGCCAGTCAATGTATTGTATTGTTTAAGGCGACTGCAAATACATGAAGATGCCCTGTAAACGCCTACAGCTTCCACATGATGTCGCCAGTGCAGGCATTTCCAGCCTACTTAATCCTTGGTTGTATGACGTTTTGGCCTTTCCTGTTTTAGTCTCTCCACAGGATGTTGTGAAAATGTAAAACATGGACGCTGATTTCAAGACTAGCTGCTATCGAATACAGATCGCCCCGTGATTAATTGTATAGATTATTAACGTTTATTAATACCTAAAGTTGGTTTAGAAAAGTAGTTTGAAGTGATTTGTAAAAGTTTATAGTCATCTTTTGTAAGTTTAAAAAGTGATGTTGCGTCTTGTAAAATGGAATATTCCTGGATCAGACCGGTCTAAGGAAAACGACATTTTGGCTATACAATGACGGATTTAATCGGGAAAAAGACCCAATTGTGATGTTTATGGGACATATAGGAGTGCCAACAAAGAAGCTCATCAAAGGTAATGAATGTTTTATATTTTATTTCTGCGTTTTGGTTAGCGCCGGCTACCTCAAAATCTGTTGTTTTAGATGACGTTCCAGTATTTTGGGGGTGCATGCTATCAGATAATAGCTTCTCATGCTTTCGCCGAAAAGCATTTGACAAATCTGACTTGGTGGCTAGATTCACAACGAGTGTAGCTTTAATTCACTACCTTGCATGTGTGTTTTAATGAAAGTTTGAGTTTTATCAAAAACTACTTGAAATTTCCGCTGATTTGATCCCGACAGCGGAACCAAATCCCTAAAAGATTTATTAAGAATTCAACCCCTTGTAATTTATCATACATAATAATATCACTCTAAAAACCAACGACAGACAGTAGTTTATAAATCGGGGTTGATGTGCTCATTGACTGTATTAACTTGGTAACTGAATCAATTTGTTTTTACAGAATTGTTCAGTGTAGGATTGGAATTGGATGTGAGATGGGAATCGTTTGCCCATCCAATATGCATGAATACACAGAGACAGAGAGACCCCTTTTCTTTCTCTTTTATTTCCCCCTTTGTCCATCCCTCTCTCCATACCGGTCTTCATGCCCCCACCCCTCTCTCCTCTGTCCATCCCTCTCTACATATCTTCATGCCCCCACCCCTCTCTCCTCTGTCCATCCCTCTCTACATACCTTCATGCCCCCACCCCCTCTCTCCTCTGTCCATCCCCCTACATACCTTCATGCCCCCACCCCTCTCTCCTCTGTCCATCCCTCTCTACATACCTTCATGCGTGGCGGTGACTCGGGTCACCCGTGACATAAATCACTGCCAGGGGGACACCCAACAACCTCATTTATCAACGTAATTAGCTCCGCATGGAACTGTTTTAACGTAATATGGATCATTTAGTTATCTGATTTAGAATTTTAGGACCCCTTTAGATAACAACAAGATATGTATAAAATGATTTGATAAAATATTGGATTTGCTCTTTACTACTATAGCCTATAGAGACGCATTGAATAACACATTCATGAATGACAAGCAAAGTCCAAAATGAAAAACAAAATGTTTTTGAAGTGTCTGTCCTATATCTAGGCGATATAAGAAAGCTCAGGAAATACTGTATGTACCATTCAAACGTTTGGGGAGACTTGTTTCTGAAAGAAAAACACATTTCTTGAACATTGAAATAACATAAAATTGATCACAAATAAAGTGTGGACATTGTTAATGTTGTAAATTACTATTGTAGCTGGAAATGGCAGATTTTTGTTATGGAATATCTACATAGGCGTACAGAGGCCCATTATCAGCAACAATCACTCCTGTGGTCCTTCTGTAGCTCAGTTGGTAGAGCATGGTGCTTGTTTTAAAAGTGGGTTGATCTTTAGGGACCACCCATACGTAGAATGTTTGCACACATGACTGTAAGTCGCTTTCAAAATGGATTAAAAACTGGCCTTCTTTAAAGTATCTGGAGCATCAGAGTTTGTGGGTTCTGCTGGCCAGAAATGGCATATATTATTATTAGAAATATTATTATATTAAATTGCCAATGGCACGTTGTGTTAGCTAATCCATGTCTATCATTCACAAAAGCTAGTTGATCTTTAACCAAATTTTGAAATTATGTTTTCACAGCTGGAAACATTAGAGTTGTCCTGATTGAGAAACAGAATCCTCACAAGTAAAACTGGCCTTCATTTACAAAACTAGTCTGACATCAACAGTGAAGAGGCATCAGAGTTTGCTGGGTTCAACTTACAGGCAGGAACAAAATGGCCAGAAACAAAGTACTTTCTTCTGAAACAGTCAGTCTATTCTTGTTCTGAGAAATGAAGGCTATTAGACCATGCCCTAGAAATTGCCAAGAAAGTGAAGCTCTTTAGACCAACGCTATAGAACCCTATTCCCTTCACAGAACAAGGGAAGACCAGAGGGAGGAACCCTATTCCCTATGTAGTACACTACTTTAGACCAGAGCCCTAGACCTATGTAGTGCACTACTTTAGACCAGAGCCCTATGGAACCCAATTCCCTATGTAGTGCACTACTTTAGACCAGAGTCCTATGGAACCCAATTCCCTATGTAGTGCACTACTTTAGACCAGAGTCCTATGGAACCCTATTCCCTATATAGTGCACTACTTTGAGGGAGGGAGCGAAGGAAGGGAGGGAAGCGAAGGGGGAGTGATGAGGGAGCGAAGGGAAGGAGGGGTGAGGGAGGGAAGAGGAGGGATGAGGGAGTGAAGGGAAGGAGGGATGAGGGAGGGAAGAGAAGGAGGGATAAGGAGCGAAGGAAGGGAAGGAGGAATGGGAAGGAAAGAAGGGAAGGAGGAATGCAGGGATTGAAGGAAAGAAGGGAAGGAGGAATGCAGGGATTGAAGGAAAGAAGGGAAGGCTGTTCAGAGGGATTTCAGAGATAGTGTTTCTTCCTCTATGAACAGTTGGCACTCTGGCCCCAAGCGGTGTCACTGCTCCTCTCCTCTCCTCTCCTCTCCTCTCCTCTCCTCTCCTCTCCTCTCCTCTCCTCTCCTCTCCTCTCCTCCTCTCCTCTCCTCTCCTCTCCTCTCCCTCCTCTCCCTCTCCTCTCCTCTCTCCTCTCCTCTTCTCCATGCCTTACTCAGAAATGACACATCTGAGGTCTTGTCAAGTCATACCGGGGGAGAGAGGAGGAGGGCGGGGCCTGAAGACAGATTAGAGAGTGGAGAGTTAGAACAGAAAAATAAAGGATGAGGAAAAAGAGAGTGAGAGAGAGAGAGAGAAGAAAGGGAACTATACAGAAAGATTTTCTAAAATTGAAGTTATTTTTAAGCATGTTTTCTCTCTCTCTTTTCTCTCTCCCACCATCTAGCTTTCTGTTTATTTTGCCAACCAGGCACAATGGTTGTGATTCTGGCCTGGGGCAGTACAGCACATACTGACCAGTAGCAAATACTGTCTCCACACCCCTTGTATCAAGCTCTCACTACTCTCCAGACCTGCACTGCCAAGCTCTCACTACTCTCCAGACCTGCACTGCCAAGCCCTCAGCACCCTCCAGACCTGCACTGTCAAGAGTTCACTGCCAGCCTCCCCCCAACCTCCTGGACATACCCTGGTCCACCATATTGTCCATCTGCTCTACAGTGCCTGTGGTATGGAGACAGCATAGCAAGGCTCCCTCCTTATGGGTTAGAATAACAACAAGACTGTTGAAATTGTCGCACGGAATTAGAATGTTCAATGCTGTTCCACTCTTTGGTTCTGTTATCTTCTGAGTTGTGTAGGCAGCTTGACCAATAGCACAGGGGAATGTAGTGTTTTTAGGGAAGTGGTAGAGCTCCCCCCCCCAAAAAAAAAAGATAAAATAGACTTGAATGTGAATGCGGATGAATTCAGTGCAAAGTCCTTGCAGTTCACATCTGTATTAAATATTTTCCTTTCCCGCTTTCTCACATTCCCACAGAGTCACATTTGGACGGAGTGTAATATCTCTGTCTTTACAATATCATCCTTTTGAACCCTGAGAGATCCTCTGACTCCATACAGCCTGGACCTCATACCCATCTCCCTCTGACTCCATACAGCCTGGACCTCATACCCATCTCCCTTTGACTCCATACAGCCTGGACCTTATACCCATCTCCCTCTGACTCTGACTCCATACAGCCTGGACCTTATACCCATCTCCCTTTGACTCCATACAGCCTGGACCTTATACCCATCTCCCTCTGACTCTGACTCCATACAGCCTGGACCTTATACCCATCTCCCTTTGACTCCATACAGCCTGGACCTTATACCCATCTCCCTCTGACTCCATACAGCCTGGACCTTATACCCATCTCCCTTTGACTCCATACAGCCTGGACCTTATACCCATCTCCTTTGACTCCATACAGCCTGGACCTTATACCCATCTCCCTTTGACTCCATACAGCCTGGACCTTATACCCATCTCCCTCTGACTCCATACAGCCTGGACCTTATACCCATCTCCCTTTGACTCCATACAGCCTGGACCTTATACCCATCTCCCTCTGACTCCATATAGCCATCTCCCTTGACTGGACCTTATACCCATCTCCCTTTGACTCCATACAGCCTGGACCTTATACCCATCTCCCTTGACTCCATACAGCCTGGACCTTATACCCATCTCCCTTTGACTCCATACAGCCTGGACCTTATACCCATCTCCCTTTGACTCCATACAGCCTGGACCTCATACCCATCTCCCTCTGACTCCATACAGCCTGGACCTTATACCCATCTCCCTTTGACTCCATACAGCCTGGACCTCATACCCATCTCCCTCTGACTCCATACAGCCTGGACCTTATACCCATCTTATACCCTCTGACTCTGACTCCATACAGCCTGGACCTTATACCCATCTCCCTCTGACTCCATACAGCCTGGACCTTATACCCATCTCCCTTTGACTCCATACAGCCTGGACCTCATACCCATCTCCCTTTGACTCCATACAGCCTGGACCTCATACCCATCTCCCTCTGACTCCATACAGCCTGGACCTTATACCCATCTCCCTTTGACTCCATACAGCCTGGACCCATCTCCCTTTGACTCCATATAGCCTGGACCTTATACCCATCTCCCTCTGACTCCATACAGCCTGGACCTTATACCCATCTCCCTCTGACTCCATACAGCCTGGACCTTATACCCATCTCCCTCTGACTCCATATAGCCTGGACCTTATACCCATCTCCCTCTGACTCCATATAGCCTGGACCTTATACCCATCTCCCTCTGACTCCATACAGCCTGGACCTTATACCACCTCCCTCTGACTCCATACAGCCTGGACCTTATACCCATCTCCCTCTGACTCCATACAGCCTGGACCTTATACCCATCTCCCTCTGACTCCATACAGCCTGGACCTTATACCCCTCTCCCTTTGAGTCCATACAGCCTGGACCTTATACCCATCTCCCTTTGACTACATACAGCCTGGACCTCATACCCATCTCCCTTTGACTCACCCACCTGGATTCGGTCTTATGTAGCAACATTTTAATAAATTGTGTTTTTGACATTGGATAAAAGTAGAGATTCGGAGCTTCAACATGGTATATCATACTGTGCATTTTGAGGAACAATGGGAAAGTAATTCTGCTTTGAAAGTTGATGAACTTAACCTCACTTTTGACTGTTTTATTTTCCACCATAATTTGCAAATAAATTCATTAAAAATCCTACAATGTGAATTACAGGCCTCTCTCATCTTTTTAAGTGGGAGAACTTGCACAATTGGTGGCTGACTAAATACTTGTTTGCCCTACTGTATTTTAATTGCGAGCCCTCCAGTTTCACTGGACGTTGTCCTGCTAGTGGGATGCCCTAACAACTAGGCTGGCAATTTAACAATTGTATTCGTATTTACAGATAGCATAGATGTTTGTTATTAAGGCAAATGAAAGTTCACATGTTCAAGATTTTGCATTTCTGCCAAAAAATCACATTTTGAACTCCTGTGAAGTTGTGACTTGCAGCATACGCCTAGTTTCACAATAAGCCCATCTCCCTTTTAACAAATTAAACTCTTTTTCATCCTTCAATTTCTCCTTTTATTTCTCTACTCTTCCCTTCCTTCATACCTTTCTCACTCTCTGCCTTTTCATTTCCTCCCTTTCCTCCCCACCCACTCCCCCTTGCTTTCTGCCTTCTCCCCTTTTACTTCTGTTTTTCTCTCCTGCCTCTCTCCACTCTCTCTCTCTGTGTGTGTGTGTGTGTGTGTGTGTGTGTGTGTGTGTGTGTGTGTGTGTGTGTGTGTGTGTGTGTGTGTGTGTGTGTGTGTGTGTGTGTGTGTGTGTGTGTGTGTGTGTGTGTGTGTGTGTGTGTGTGTGTGTGTGTGTGTGTGTGTGTGTGTGTGTGTGTGTGTGTGTGTGTGTGTGTGTGTGTGTGTGTGTGTGTGTGTGTGTGTGTGGCAGTCAGGAGAGAGGAGATGACAATTGAAGAGGATGAGAGTTACATGCTGAAATAAGGCTGGTCTTGCCTGTCCGGCTCTTCTCTGTTGTGGGCCAATATAATAGAAATAACCCTGTCTGACTCCTGTCTGCTGTGGGCCAATATAATAGAAATAACCCTGCTGTTGCCTGTCTGACTCCTGTCTGCTGTGGGCCAATATGATAGAAATAACCCTGCTGTTGCCTGTCTGACTCCTGTCTGCTGTGGGCCAATATGATAGAAATAACCCTGCTGTTGCCTGTCTGACTCCTGTCTGCTGTGGGCCAATATAATAGAAATAACCTGTCTGCTGCCAATATTGCCTGTCTGACTCCTGTCTGCTGTGGGCCAATATGATAGAAATAACCCTGTCTGACTCCTGTCTGCTGTGGGCCAATATGATAGAAATAACCCTGTCTGACTACTGTCTGCTGTGGGCCAATATGATAGAAATAACCCTGTCTGACTCCTGTCTGCTGTGGGCCAATATAATAGAAATAACCCTGTCTGACTCCTGTCTGCTGTGGGCCAATATGATAGAAATAACCCTGTCTGACTCCTGTCTGCTGTGGGCCAATATGATAGAAATAACCCTGTCTGACTCCTGTCTGTTGTGGGCCAATATAATAGGTGTGTTTCTGAGTACCAAATGGAGTCCTATTCCCTTTGTAGTGCATTACTTGTCAAAGTATGTGTAAAGTAGTGCACTTCATAGGGAATGAGGAACCACTTGGATGTCATCTACATATCAAATGGACCAAAAATGACACGCTGGATTAGTTTAGTGATGTTGTCAACTGGAACCAAGAGGTTTACCAGAAATCTCCTCCCTGTTTCTTTTCATACGAACACCATCAAAGGATGTGTGTTTCAGCTAAGTGTTTTTCGAACAAATTACCAGCGTTGGGGAGTAGTGAACCCCTTGTGTTTTTCGTTCTAACTACTGGAACTACACACTACTGTTTTACCATGTAGCTAACTACTGGAACTACACACTACTGTTTTACTATGTAGCGGTTTAGATAACTACTGGAACTACACACTACTGTTTTACCATGTAGCGGTGTAGCTAACTACTGGAACTACACACTACTGTTTTACCATGTAGCGGTGTAGCTAACTACTGGAACTACACACTACTGTTTTACTATGTAGCTAACTACTGGAACTACACACTACTGTTTTACTATGTAGCGGTTTAGCTAACTACTGGAACTACACACTACTGTTTTACCATGTAGCGGTGTAGCTAACTACTGGAACTACACACTACTGTTTTACCATGTAGCGGTGTAGCTAACTACTGGAACTACACACTACTGTTTTACCATGTAGCGGTGTAGCTAACTACTGGAACTACACACTACTGTTTTACCATGTAGCGGTGTAGCTAACTACTGGAACTACACACTACTGTTTTACCATGTAGCTAACTACTGGAACTACACACTACTGTTTTACCATGTAGCGGTGTAGCTAACTACTGGAACTACACACTACTGTTTTACCATGTAGCTAACTACTGGAACTACACACTACTGTTTTACCATGTAGTGGTGTAGCTAACTACTGGGACTGCACACTACTGTTTTACCATGTAGCGGTGTAGCTAACTACCTGCCTAACTGTCACTTGAAACATAGTGTTGTGTGTAATTGGCTAAAGTACATAATCTGTTCTTGCAATTTGTAGTCTATGACATTTCAGATTTACAGGTACAAATGATACTTTTTTTATAAAGTAGTTTGAATGTATTGAAACAGCTTTTAGAAAGTAACTATAGTTAACTATATTTTTACTGAAAGGTAGATTTACTGTAGCTTAACATATGTTGTTGTGAAATAATTGGTAGCACGGTAAACACAGCCAATTACCATATACAGTATGTTCCACCGTGGTGAAAACAGAGTAAAAACAGAGGGGAAGGCTGCCGTCCTATCGGCTCTTAACCAACTGCGCTATTTTTTTATTTATTTTTGCTTTGTTCGTAACTTGTTTTGCACAGAAATGTTGCTGCTACCGTCTATTATGAGCGAAAAGAGCTTCTGGACATCAGAACTGTGATTGCTCACCTCAAACTGGACGAAGAGTTCTTCAATGAGTCAGACGGGACGGGATATACTACTACAGACACCCGACCAGGCCCAGATCCCCGTGATTCACTGGAGAAGGAAACTGAGATTTAATGGAAAGAGATCAGTGTGCCTTGTGAGGATCAGGTGACGAGTGGCTAATCTGCCTTTGCCTTCTGTCATGCTAGCTAACATTCAATCTCTGGAAAATAGATGGAACGAGCTGAATGCACGTATATCCTACCAACGGGACATTAAAAACTGTAATATCGTATGTTTCTCCCAGTCGTGGCTAAACTACGACATAAAGAACATACAGCTGGAGGGTTATACACTCCATCATTAGGACAGAACAGCAGCCTCTGGTAAGACACGGGGCGGGGGCCTATGCATATATGTGAACAACAGCTGGTGCACGATATCTAAGGAAGTCTCAAGAATTTTCACGCCTGAGGTAGAGTATCTCATGATAAGCTGTAGACCACACTATCTATCTAGACAGTTTTCATCTGTATTTTTCGTAGCTGTCTACATACCATAACAGACCAATGCTGGCACTAAACCCATGCTGAATGAGCTGTATACTACCATAAGCAAACAGGAAAACGCTCATCCAGAAGCGGCGCTCCTAGTGGCTGGGGACTTTAATGCAGTTTTACCTCATTTCTATTATCATGTTAAATGTGCAACCAGAGAGAAAAAAATAAAAATTCTAGACCACCTTTACTCCACACAGAGTGACGCTTACAAAGCTCTCCCTCGCCCTACATTTGGTAAATCTGACCATATTTATACCCTCCTGATTCCTGATAACAATCAAATATTAAAGCAGGAAGCACCAGTGACTCGGTCTATAAAAAAGTGGTGCGATGAAGCAGACGCTAAACTACAGGACTGTTTTGCTATCACAGACTGGAATATGTTCTGGGATTCTTCCGATGAGATAGAGGCGTAAACCACATCAGTCACTGGCTTTATCAATAAGTGCATCGAGGATGTTGTCTCCACAGTGACTGTACGTACATACCCCAACCAGAAGCCATGGATTACAGGCAACAATCGCAGTGAGCTAAAGGGTAGAGCTGCCGCTTTCAAGGAGCAGGACTTTAAGCCGGAAGCTTATAAGAAATCCCGCTATGCCCTCCGACGAACATCAAACAGGCAAAGCTTCAATACAGGACGAAGATTGAATCTGCCCAGTGACACAAGCCTATCAGATGAGCTAAATAGTTTATATGCTCGCTTCGAGGCAAGTAACACTGAAACATGCATGAGAGCGTCAGCTGTTCCGGATGACTGTGATCACCTTTAAACAGACCATCAAACATTCACACCATTCAACATTCACAAGGCTGCAGGGCCAGAAGGTACCAGGATGTGTACTCCGACCATGCACTGACCAACCCTCAGGGGTGCGTGCTCAGCCTCCTCCTGTACACCCTGTTCACTCATGACTGCATGGCCAGGCACGACTCCAACACCACCATTAAGTTTACTGATAACACAACAGTGACAAGGATGAGACAGCCTGTAGGTTAGGAGGTCAGAGACTTGACGTGGTGCAAGGACAACAACGTCTCCCTCAATATGATCAAGACAAAGGAGATGATTGTGGACTACATGAGAAGGAGGACAGAGCACGCCCCATTCTCATAGATGGGGCTGTAGTAGAGCAGGTTGAGAGCTTCAAGTTCCTTGATGTCCACATCACCAACAAACTAACATGGTCCAAACACACCAAGACAGTCGTGAAGAGGGCATGACAAAGCCTATTCCCCCTCAGGAGACTGAAATGATTTGGCATGGGTCCTCAGATCCTCAAAAAGTTTTACAGGTGCAGCATCAAGAGCATGGTTGCATCACTGCCTGGTAAAGGCAACTGCTCGGCCTTCGACCGCAAGGCACTACAGAGGGTAGTGGGTACGGTCCAGTACTTCACCAGGGCCAAGCTTCCAGCCATCCAGGACCTCTATACCAGGCGGTGTCCGAGGAAGGACCTAACATTTACATTACATTTACTAAAAATGGTCAAAGACTCCAGTCACCCTATTCATAGACTGTTCTCTCTGCTATCACACGGCAAGCGGTACCGGAGCGCCAAGTCTAGGTCCAAGAGGCTTTTAAACAGCTTATAACCCTAAGCCATAAGCCTCCTGAACAGCTAATCAAATGGCTCCCCAGACTATTTGCATTGACCTCCCCTTTTACACAACTGCTACTCTGTTATTATCTATGCATAATAACTTTACATACATGTACATATTTCTTCAATTTCCTCAACACCGGTGCCCCCGCACATTGACTCTGTACTTGTACCACCTGTATACAGCCTCCACATTGACTCTGTACCGTAATACCCTGTATATAGCCTCCACATTGACTCTGTACCGTAATACCCTGTATATAGCCTCCACATTGACTCTGTACCATAATACCCTGTATATAGCCTCCACATTGACTCTGTACTATAATACCCTGTATATAGCCTCCACAATGACTCTGTGGTCCTTCTGTAGCTCAGTTGCCTCCACATTGACTCTGTACCATAATACCCTGTATATAGCCCCCACCCATGACTCTGTACCATAACACACATGACTATAGCCTCCGCATTGACTCTGTCTGCTAAATACCCTGTATTATTAGCCTTATTATTACTTTTTACCATAATACCCTGTATATAGCCTCCACAATGGCACTGTACCGTAATACCCTGTATATAGCCTCCACATTGACTCTGTACCGTAATACCCTGTATATAACCTCCACATTGACTCTGTGCCGTAATACCCTGTATATAGCGTCCACATTGATTCTGTACCGTAATACCCTCTATATAGCCTTCTCATTGACTCTGTACCGTAATACCATGTATATAGCCTCCACATTGACTCTGTACCGGTACCCCCTGTATATAGCCTCCACATTGACTCTGTACCGTAATACCCTGTATATAGCCTCCACATTGTTATTTTACCGCTGCACTTTAATTATTTGTTATTTTTATCTCTTATTTTCTTAGAACTGCATTGTTGGTTAAGGGCTTTTCAGCACTTCACTGAAGGTCTGCATTGTTGGTTAAGGGCTTGTAAGTCAGCACTTCACTGTAAGGTCTGCACCTGTTGGTTAAGGGCTTGTAAGGCAGCACTTCACTGTAAGGTCTGCACCTGTTGGTTAAGGGCTTGTAAGTCAGCACTTCACTGTAAGGTCTACCTACACCTGTTGGTTAAGGGCTTGTAAGTCAGCACTTCACTGTAAGTTCTACACCTAAATCTCAGCATTACCGATCTCTAATCAGCCTCCAGGTCCCTGGTAAATCTCAGCATTACCGATCTCTAATCAGCCTTATCGGGCTGTAGTGGTCTTTCTCCAGTTCTCTGGTAAATCTCAGCATTACCGATCTCTAATCAGCCTCCAGGTCTCTGGTAAATCTCAGCATTACCGACCTCTAATCAGCCTCCAGGTCTCTGGTAAATCTCAGCATTACCGACCTCTAATCAGCCTCCAGGCCTCTGGTAAATCTCAGCATTACCGACCTCTAATCAGCCTCCAGGTCTCTGGTAAATCTCAGCATTATCGGGTGTAGTAGTCTTTCTCCAGTTCTCTGGTAAATCTCAGCATTATTGGGCTGTAGTGGTCTTTCTCTAGGTCTCTGGTAAATCCCAGCATTATGGGGCTGTAGTGGTCTTTCTCTAGGTCTCTGGTAAATCTCAGCATTATCGGGCTGTAGTGGTCTTTCTCTAGGTCTCTGGTAAAATACAGTACTAAGACTGTAGTGGTCTTTCTCTAGGTCTCTGGTAAATGACAGTACTAAGACTGTAGTGGTCTTTCTCTAGGTCTCTGGTAAATGACAGTACTAAGACTGTAGAGGTCTTTCTCTAGGTCTCTGGTAAATGACAGTACTAAGACTGTAGTGGTCTTTCTCTAGGTCTCTGGTAAATGACAGTACTAAGACTGTAGTGGTCTTCCTCTAGGTCTCTGGTAAAATACAGTACTGAGACTTTAGTGCGTCTTTCTCTAGGTCTCTGGTAAATCTCAGCATTATCAGACTGTAGTGGTCTTTCTCTAGGTCTCTGGTAAATGACAGTACTTAGACTGTAGAGGTCTTTCTCTAGGTCTCTGGTAAATCTCAGCATTATCAGACTGTAGTGGTCTTTCTCTAGGTCTCTGGTAAATGACAGTACTAAGACTGTAGTGGTCTTTCTCTAGGTCTCTGGTAAATCTCAGCATTATCGGGCTGTAGTGGTCTTTCTCTAGGTCTCTGGTAAATCTCAGCATTATCGGGCTGTAGTGGTCTTTCTCTAGGTCTCTGGTAAAATACAGTACTAAGACTGTAGTGGTCTTTCTCTAGGTCTCTGGTAAATCTCAGCATTATCAGACTGTAGTGGTCTTTCTCTAGGTCTCTGGTAAATCTCAGCATTATCAGACTGTAGTGGTCTTTCTCTAGGTCTCTGGTAAATCTCAGCATTATCAGACTGTAGTGGTCTTTCTCTAGGTCTCTGGTAAATGACAGTACTATCAGACTGTAGTGGTCTTTCTCTAGGTCTCTGGTAAATGACAGTACTAAGACTGTAGTGGTCTTTCTCTAGGTCTCTGGTAAATGACAGTACTAAGACTGTAGTGGTCTTTCTCTAGGTCTCTGGTAAATGACAGTACTAAGACTGTAGAGGTCTTTCTCTAGGTCTCTGGTAAATGACAGTACTAAGACTGTAGTGGTCTTTCTCTAGGTCTCTGGTAAATGACAGTACTAAGACTGTAGTGGTCTTCCTCTAGGTCTCTGGTAAAATACAGTACTGAGACTTTAGTGCGTCTTTCTCTAGGTCTCTGGTAAATCTCAGCATTATCAGACTGTAGTGGTCTTTCTCTAGGTCTCTGGTAAATGACAGTACTTAGACTGTAGAGGTCTTTCTCTAGGTCTCTGGTAAATCTCAGCATTATCAGACTGTAGTGGTCTTTCTCTAGGTCTCTGGTAAATGACAGTACTAAGACTGTAGTGGTCTTTCTCTAGGTCTCTGGTAAATCTCAGCATTATCGGGCTGTAGTGGTCTTTCTCTAGGTCTCTGGTAAATCTCAGCATTATCGGGCTGTAGTGGTCTTTCTCTAGGTCTCTGGTAAAATACAGTACTAAGACTGTAGTGGTCTTTCTCTAGGTCTCTGGTAAATGACAGTACTAAGACTGTAGTGGTCTTTCTCTAGGTCTCTGGTAAATCTCAGCATTATCAGACTGTAGTGGTCTTTCTCTAGGTCTCTGGTAAATCTCAGCATTATCAGACTGTAGTGGTCTTTCTCTAGGTCTCTGGTAAATCTCAGCATTATCAGACTGTAGTGGTCTTTCTCTAGGTCTCTGGTAAATGACAGTACTAAGACTGTAGAGGTCTTTCTCTAGGTCTCTGGTAAATCTCAGCATTATCAGAAATCTCAGCATTATCAGACTGTAGTGGTCTTTCTCTAGGTCTCTGGTAAATGACAGTACTAAGACTGTAGTGGTCTTTCTCTAGGTCTCTGGTAAATGACAGTACTAAGACTGTAGTGGTCTTTCTCAGGTCTCTGGTAAATGACAGTACTAAGACTGTAGTGGTCTTTCTCTAGGTCTCTGGTAAATGACAGTACTAAGACTGTAGTGGTCTTTCTCTAGGTCTCTGGTAAATGACAGTACTAAGACTGTAGTGGTCTTTCTCTAGGTCTCTGGTAAATGACAGTACTAAGACTGTAGTGGTCTTTCTCTAGGTCTCTGGTAAATGACAGTACTAAGACTGTAGTGGTCTTTCTCTAGGTCTCTGGTAAATGACAGTACTAAGACTGTAGTGGTCTTTCTCTAGGTCTCTGGTAAATGACAGTACTAAGACTGTAGTGGTCTTTCTCTAGGTCTCTGGTAAATGACAGTACTAAGACTGTAGTGGTCTTTCTCTAGGTCTCTGGTAAATGACAGTACTAAGACTGTAGTGGTCTTTCTCTAGGTCTCTGGTAAATGACAGTACTAAGACTGTAGTGGTCTTTCTCTAGGTCTCTGGTAAATGACAGTACTAAGACTGTAGAGGTCTTTCTCTAGGTCTCTGGTAAATGACAGTACTAAGACTGTAGTGGTCTTTCTCTAGGTCTCTGGTAAATGACAGTACTAAGACTGTAGTGGTCTTTCTCTAGGTCTCTGGTAAATGACAGTACTAAGACTGTAGTGGTCTTTCTCTAGGTCTCTGGTAAATGACAGTACTAAGACTGTAGTGGTCTTTCTCTAGGTCTCTGGTAAATGACAGTACTAAGACTGTAGAGGTCTTTCTCTAGGTCTCTGGTAAATGACAGTACTAAGACTGTAGTGGTCTTTCTCTAGGTCTCTGGTAAATGACAGTACTAAGACTGTAGTGGTCTTTCTCTAGGTCTCTGGTAAATGACAGTACTAAGACTGTAGAGGTCTTTCTCTAGGTCTCTGGTAAATGACAGTACTAAGACTGTAGAGGTCTTTCTCTAGGTCTCTGGTAAATGACAGTACTAAGACTGTAGTGGTCTTTCTCTAGGTCTCTGGTAAATGACAGTACTAAGACTGTAGTGGTCTTTCTCTAGGTCTCTGGTAAATGACAGTACTAAGACTGTAGTGGTCTTTCTCTAGGTCTCTGGTAAATGACAGTACTAAGACTGTAGTGGTCTTTCTCTAGGTCTCTGGTAAATGACAGTACTAAGACTGTAGTGGTCTTTCTCTAGGTCTCTGGTAAATGACAGTACTAAGACTGTAGTGGTCTTTCTCTAGGTCTCTGGTAAATGACAGTACTAAGACTGTAGTGGTCTTTCTCTAGGTCTCTGGTAAATGACAGTACTAAGACTGTAGTCTTTGGTCTTTCAGTACTCTAGGTCTCTGGTAAATGACAGTACTAAGACTGTAGTGGTCTTTCTCTAGGTCTCTGGTAAATGACAGTACTAAGACTGTAGTGGTCTTTCTCTAGGTCTCTGGTAAATGACAGTACTAAGACTGTAGTGGTCTTTCTCTAGGTCTCTGGTAAAATGACAGTACTGAGACTGTAGTGGTCTTTCTCTAGGTCTCTGGTAAATGCATTATCAGACTGTAGTGGTCTTTCTCTAGGTCTCTGGTAAATGACAGTACTAAGACTGTAGTGGTCTTTCTCTAGGTCTCTGGTAAATGACAGTACTAAGACTGTAGTGGTCTTTCTCTAGGTCTCTGGTAAATGACAGTATTAAGACTGTAGTGGTCTTTCTCTAGGTCTCTGGTAAATGAAGTACTAAGACTGTAGTCTTTCTCAGGTCTCTTATGACAGACTGTAGTGGTCTTTCTCTAGGTCTCTGGTAAATGACAGTACTCAGACTGTAGTTGTCTTTCTCTAGGTCTCTGGTAAATGACAGTACTAAGACTGTAGAGGTCTTTCTCTAGGTCTCTGGTAAATGACAGTACTAAGACTGTAGTGGTCTTTCTCTAGGTCTCTGGTAAATGACAGTACTAAGACTGTAGTGGTCTTTCTCTAGGTCTCTGGTAAATGACAGTACTAAGACTGTAGTGGTCTTTCTCTAGGTCTCTGGTAAATGACAGTACTAAGACTGTAGTGGTCTTTCTCTAGGTCTCTGGTAAATGACAGTACTCAGACTGTAGAGGTCTTTCTCTAGGTCTCTGGTAAATGACAGTACTAAGACTGTAGTGGTCTTTCTCTAGGTCTCTGGTAAATGACAGTACTAAGACTGTAGTGGTCTTTCTCTAGGTCTCTGGTAAATGACAGTACTAAGACTGTAGTGGTCTTTCTCTAGGTCTCTGGTAAATCTCAGCATTATCAGACTGTAGTGGTCTTTTCTAGGTCTCTGGTAAATGACAGTACTAAGACTAGTCTCAGCATTATCGGGCTGTAGTGGTCTTTCTCTAGGTCTCTGGTAAATGACAGCATTAAGACTGTAGTGGTCTTTCTCTAGGTCTCTGGTAAAATACAGTACTAAGACTGTAGTGGTCTTTCTCTAGGTCTCTGGTAAATGACAGTACTAAGACTGTAGTGGTCTTTCTCTAGGTCTCTGGTAAATCTCAGCATTATCAGACTGTAGTGGTCTTTCTCTAGGTCTCTGGTAAATCTCAGCATTATCAGACTGTAGTGGTCTTTTCTAGGTCTCTGGTAAATCTCAGCATTATCAGACTGTAGGTCTCTGGTAAATCTCAGCATTATCAGACTGTAGTGGTCTTTCTCTAGGTCTCTGGTAAATGACAGTACTAAGACTGTAGAGGTCTTTCTCTAGGTCTCTGGTAAATCTCAGCATTATCAGACTGTAGTGGTCTTTCTCTAGGTCTCTGGTAAATGACAGTACTAAGACTGTAGTGGTCTTTCTCTAGGTCTCTGGTAAATGACAGTACTAAGACTGTAGTGGTCTTTCTCTAGGTCTCTGGTAAATGACAGTACTAAGACTGTAGTGGTCTTTCTCTAGGTCTCTGGTAAATGACAGTACTAAGACTGTAGTGGTCTTTCTCTAGGTCTCTGGTAAATGACAGTACTAAGACTGTAGTGGTCTTTCTCTAGGTCTCTGGTAAATGACTCAGTCTTACTCAGACTGTAGTGGTCTTTCTCTAGGTCTCTGGTAAATGACAGTACTAAGACTGTAGTGGTCTTTCTCTAGGTCTCTGGTAAATGACAGTACTAAGACTGTAGTGGTCTTTCTCTAGGTCTCTCTGGTAGGTCTCTGGTAAATGACAGTACTAAGACTGTAGTGGTCTTTCTCTAGGTCTCTGGTAAATGACAGTACTAAGACTGTAGAGGTCTTTCTCTAGGTCTCTGGTAAATGACAGTACTAAGACTGTAGTGGTCTTTCTCTAGGTCTCTGGTAAATGACAGTACTAAGACTGTAGTGGTCTTTCTCTAGGTCTCTGGTAAATGACAGTACTAAGACTGTAGTGGTCTTTCTCTAGGTCTCTGGTAAATGACAGTACTAAGACTTTAGTGGTCTTTCTCTAGGTCTCTGGTAAATGACAGTACTAAGACTGTAGTGGTCTTTCTCAGGCATAAATGACAGTACTAAGACTGTAGTGGTCTTTCTCTAGGTCTCTGGTAAATGACAGTACTAAGACTGTAGTGGTCTTTCTCTAGGTCTCTGGTAAATGACAGTACTAAGACTGTAGAGGTCTTTCTCTAGGTCTCTGGTAAATGACAGTACTAAGACTGTAGTGGTCTTTCTCTAGGTCTCTGGTAAATGACAGTACTAAGACTGTAGTGGTCTTTTCTAGGTCTCTGGTAAATGACAGTACTAAGACTGTAGTGGTCTTTCTCTAGGTCTCTGGTAAATGACAGTACTAAGACTGTAGTGGTCTTTCTCTAGGTCTCTGGTAAATGACAGTACTAAGACTGTAGTGGTCTTTCTCTAGGTCTCTGGTAAATGACAGTACTAAGACTGTAGTGGTCTTTCTCTAGGTCTCTGGTAAATGACAGTACTAAGACTGTAGAGGTCTTTCTCTAGGTCTCTGGTAAATGACAGTACTAAGACTGTAGTGGTCTTTCTCTAGGTCTCTGGTAAATGACAGCACTAAGACTGTAGTGGTCTTTCTCTAGGTCTCTGGTAAATCCTAGCATTATCAGACAGTCAGCACTAAGACTGTAGTGGTCTTTCTCTAGGTCTCTGGTAAATGACAGTACTAAGACTGTAGAGGTCTTTCTCTAGGTCTCTGGTAAATGACATTACTCAGACTGTAGAGGTCTTTCTCTAGGTCTCTGGTAAATCAGACATTACTAAGACTGTAGTGGTCTTTCTCTAGGTCTCTGGTAAATGACAGTACTAAGACTGTAGTGGAGGTCTCTGGTAAATGACAGTACTAAGACTGTAGAGGTCTTTCTCTAGGTCTCTGGTAAATGACAGTACTAAGACTGTAGTGGTCTTTCTCTAGGTCTCTGGTAAATGACAGTACTAAGACTGTAAGAGTGGTCTTTCTCTAGGTCTCTGGTAAATGACAGTACTAAGACTGTAGTGGTCTTTCTCTAGGTCTCTGGTAAATGACAGTACTAAGACTGTAGTGGTCTTTCTCTAGGTCTCTGGTAAATGACAGTACTAAGACTGTAGAGGTCTTTCTCTAGGTCTCTGGTAAATGACAGTACTAAGACTGTAGTGGTCTTTTCTAGGTCTCTGGTAAATGACAGTACTAAGACTGTAGTGGTCTTTCTCTAGGTCTCTGGTAAATGACAGTACTAAGACAGTGGTACTGGTAAATGACAGTACTAAGACTGTAGTGGTCTTTTCTCTAGGTCTCTGGTAAATGACAGTACTAAGACTGTAGTGGTCTTTCTCTAGGTCTCTGGTAAATGACAGTACTAAGACTGTAGTGGTCTTTCTCTAGGTCTCTGGTAAAAATACAGTACTAAGACTGTAGTGGTCTTTCTCTAGGTCTCTGGTAAATGACAGTACTAAGACTGTAGTGGTCTTTCTCTAGGTCTCTGTAAATGACAGTACTAAGACTGTAGTGGTCTTTCTCTAGGTCTCAGACTGGTAAATGACAGTACTAAGACTGTAGTGGTCTTTCTCTAGGTCTCTGGTAAATGACAGTACTAAGACTGTAGTGGTCTTTCTCTAGGTCTCTGGTAAATGACAGTACTAAGACAGTGGTCTTTCTCAGGTCTCTGGTAAATGACAGTACTAAGACTGTAGTGGTCTTTCTCTAGGTCTCTGGTAAATGACAGTACTAAGACTGTAGTGGTCTTTCTCTACTAAGACTGTAGTGGTCTTTAATAGTGGTCTCTGGTCTCTTGGTAAATGACAGTACTAAGACTGTAGTGGTCTTTCTCTAGGTCTCTGGTAAATGACAGTACTAAGACTGTAGTGGTCTTTCTCTAGGTCTCTGGTAAATGACAGTACTAAGACTGTAGTGGTCTTTCTCTAGGTCTCTGGTAAATGAAGGTCTCTGGTAAATGACAGTACTAAGACTGTAGAGGTCTTTCTCTAGGTCTCTGGTAAATGACAGTACTAAGACTGTAGAGGTCTTTCTCTAGGTCTCTGGTAAATGACAGTACTAAGACTGTAGTGGTCTTTCTCTAGGTCTCTGGTAAATGACAGTACTAAGACTGTAGTGGTCTTTCTCTAGGTCTCTGGTAAATGACAGTACTAAGACTGTAGGTCTTTCTCTAGGTCTCTGGTAAATGACAGTACTAAGACTGTAGAGGTCTTTCTCTAGGTCTCTGGTAAATGACAGTACTAAGACTGTAGAGGTCTTTCTCTAGGTCTCTGGTAAATGACAGTACTAAGACTGTAGTGGTCTTTCTCTAGGTCTCTGGTAAATGACAGTACTAAGACTGTAGTGGTGTCTCTGGTAAATGACAGTACTAAGACTGTAGGTCTTTCTCTAGGTCTCTCTGGTAAATGACAGTACTAAGACTGTAGTGGTCTTTCTCTAGGTCTCTGGTAAATGACAGTACTAAGACTGTAGTGGAGGTCTCTGGTAAATGACAGTACTAAGACTGTAGTGGTCTTCTCTAGGTCTCTGGTAAATGACAGTACTAAGACTGTAGTGGTCTTTCTCTAGGTCTCTGGTAAATGACAGTACCAGACTGTAGAGGTCTTTCTCTAGGTCTCTGGTAAATGACAGTACTCAGACTGTAGTGGTCTTTCTCTAGGTCTCTGGTAAATGACAGTACTAAGACTGTAGTGGTCTTTCTCTAGGTCTCTGGTAAATGACAGTACTAAGACTGTAGTGGTCTTTCTCTAGGTCTCTGGTAAATGACAGTACTAAGACTGTAGAGGTCTTTCTCTAGGTCTCTGGTAAATGACAGTACTAAGACTGTAGTGGTCTTTCTCTAGGTCTCTGGTAAATGACAGTATTACTAGGGTAAAATACAGTACTGAGACTTTAGTGCGTCTTTCTCTAGGTCTCTGGTAAATCTCAGCATTATCAGACTGTAGTGGTCTTTCTCTAGGTCTCTGGTAAAATACAGTACTAAGACTGTAGTGGTCTTTCTCTAGGTCTCTGGTAAATGACAGTACTAAGACTGTAGTGGTCTTTCTCTAGGTCTCTGGTAAATCTCAGCATTATCAGACTGTAGTGGTCTTTCTCTAGGTCTCTGGTAAATCCTAGCATTATCAGACTGTAGTGGTCTTTCTCTAGGTCTCTGGTAAATCTCAGCATTATCAGACTGTAGTTGTCTTTCTCTAGGTCTCTGGTAAATGACAGTACTAAGACTGTAGAGGTCTTTCTCTAGGTCTCTGGTAAATCTCAGCATTATCAGACTGTAGTGGTCTTTCTCTAGGTCTCTGATAAATGACAGTACTAAGACTGTAGTGGTCTTTCTCTAGGTCTCTGGTAAATGACAGTACTAAGACTGTAGAGGTCTTTCTCTAGGTCTCTGGTAAATGACAGTACTCAGACTGTAGTGTTCTTTCTCTAGGTCTCTGGTAAATGACAGTACTCAGACTGTAGAGGTCTTTCTCTAGGTCTCTGGTAAATGACAGTACTCAGACTGTAGTGGTCTTTCTCTAGGTCTCTGGTAAATGACAGTACTAAGACTGTAGTGGTCTTTCTCTAGGTCTCTGGTAAATGACAGTACTAAGACTGTAGTGGTCTTTCTCTAGGTCTCTGGTAAATGACAGTACTAAGACTGTAGAGGTCTCTGGTAAATGACAGTACTAAGACTGTAGAGGTCTTTCTCTAGGTCTCTGGTAAATGACAGTACTAAGACTGTAGTGGTCTTTCTCTAGGTCTCTGGTAAATGACAGTACTAAGACTGTAGTGGTCTTCCTCTAGGTCTCTGGTAAAATACAGTACTGAGACTTTAGTGCGTCTTTCTCTAGGTCTCTGGTAAATCTCAGCATTATCAGACTGTAGTGGTCTTTCTCTAGGTCTCTGGTAAATGACAGTACTAAGACTGTAGTGGTCTTTCTCTAGGTCTCTGGTAAATCTCAGCATTATCGGGCTGTAGTGGTCTTTCTCTAGGTCTCTGGTAAATCTCAGCATTATCGGGCTGTAGTGGTCTTTCTCTAGGTCTCTGGTAAAATACAGTACTAAGACTGTAGTGGTCTTTCTCTAGGTCTCTGGTAAATGACAGTACTAAGACTGTAGTGGTCTTTCTCTAGGTCTCTGGTAAATCTCAGCATTATCAGACTGTAGTGGTCTTTCTCTAGGTCTCTGGTAAATCTCAGCATTATCAGACTGTAGTGGTCTTTCTCTAGGTCTCTGGTAAATCTCAGCATTATCAGACTGTAGTTGTCTTTCTCTAGGTCTCTGGTAAATGACAGTACTAAGACTGTAGAGGTCTTTCTCTAGGTCTCTGGTAAATCTCAGCATTATCAGACTGTAGTGGTCTTTCTCTAGGTCTCTGATAAATGACAGTACTAAGACTGTAGTGGTCTTTCTCTAGGTCTCTGGTAAATGACAGTACTAAGACTGTAGAGGTAGGTCTCTGGTAAATGACAGTCAGACTGTAGTGGTCTTTCTCTAGGTCTCTGGTAAATGACAAAGACTGTAGAGGTCTTTCTCTAGGTCTCTGGTAAAGACAGTACTCAGACTGTAGTGGTCTTTCTCTAGGTCTCTGGTAAATGACAGTACTAAGACTGTAGTGGTCTTTCTCTAGGTCTCTGGTAAATGACAGTACTAAGACTGTAGTGGTCTTTCTCTAGGTCTCTGGTAAATGACAGTACTAAGACTGTAGTGGTCTTTCTCTAGGTCTCTGGTAAATGACAGTACTAAGACTGTAGTGGTCTTCCTCTAGGTCTCTGGTAAAATACAGTACTGAGACTTTAGTGCGTCTTTCTCTAGGTCTCTGGTAAATCTCAGCATTATCAGACTGTAGTGGTCTTTCTCTAGGTCTCTGGTAAATGACAGTACTTAGACTGTAGAGGTCTTTCTCTAGTAAATCTCAGCATTATCAGACTGTAGTGGTCTTTCTCTAGGTCTCTGGTAAATGACAGTACTAAGACTGTAGTGGTCTTTCTCTAGGTCTCTGGTAAATCCTAGCATTATCAGACTGTAGTGGTCTTTCTCTAGGTCTCTGGTAAATCTCAGCATTATCAGACTGTAGTGGTCTTTCTCTAGGTCTCTGGTAAATGACAGTACTAAGACTGTAGAGGTCTTTCTCTAGGTCTCTGGTAAATCTCAGCATTATCAGACTGTAGTGGTCTTTCTCTAGGTCTCTGGTAAATGACAGTACTAAGACTGTAGTGGTCTTTCTCTAGGTCTCTGGTAAATGACAGTACTAAGACTGTAGTGGTCTTTCTCTAGGTCTCTGGTAAATGACAGTACTAAGACTGTAGTGGTCTTTCTCTAGGTCTCTGGTAAATGACAGTACTAAGACTGTAGTGGTCTTTCTCTAGGTCTCTGGTAAATGACAGTACTAAGACTGTAGTGGTCTTTCTCTAGGTCTCTGGTAAATGACAGTACTAAGACTGTATTTCTCTAGGTCTCTGGTAAATGACAGTACTAAGACTCCAGGTCTCTGGTAAATGACAGTACTAAGACTGTAGTGGTCTTTCTCTAGGTCTCTGGTAAATGACAGTACTAAGACTGTAGTGGTCTTTCTCTAGGTCTCTGGTAAATGACAGTACTAAGACTGTAGTGGTCTTTCCTAGGTCTCTGGTAAATGACAGTACTAAGACTGTAGTGGTCTTCTCTAGGTCTCTGGTAAATGACAGTACTAAGACTGTAGAGGTTTTTCTCTAGGTCTCTGGTAAATGACAGTACTAAGACTGTAGTGGTCTTTCTCTAGGTCTCTGGTAAATGACAGTACTAAGACTGTAGAGGTCTTTTCTCAGGTCTCTGGTAAATGACAGTACTAAGACTGTAGTGGTCTTTCTCTAGGTCTCTGGTAAATGACAGTACTAAGACTGTAGTCTTTCTCTAGGTCTCTGGTAAATGACAGTACTAAGACTGTAGTGGTCTTTCTCTAGGTCTCTGGTAAATGACAGTACTAAGACTGTAGTGGTCTTTCTCTAGGTCTCTGGTAAATGACAGTACTAAGACTGTAGTGGTCTTTCTCTAGGTCTCTGGTAAATGACAGTACTAAGACTGTAGAGGTTTTTCTCTAGGTCTCTGGTAAATGACAGTACTAAGACTGTAGTGGTCTTTCTCTAGGTCTCTGGTAAATGACAGTACTAAGACTGTAGAGGTCTTTCTCTAGGTCTCTGGTAAATGACAGTACTAAGACTGTAGAGGTCTTTCTCTAGGTCTCTGGTAAATGACAGTACTAAGACTGTAGTGGTCTTTCTCTAGGTCTCTGGTAAATGACAGTACTAAGACTGTAGTGGTCTTTCTCTAGGTCTCTGGTAAATGACAGTACTAAGACTGTAGTGGTCTTCCTCTAGGTCTCTGGTAAATGACAGTACTAAGACTGTAGTGGTCTTTCTCTAGGTCTCTGGTAAATGACAGTACTAAGACTGTAGTGGTCTTTCTCTAGGTCTCTGGTAAATGACAGTACTAAGACTGTAGTGGTCTTTCTCTAGGTCTCTGGTAAATGACAGTACTAAGACTGTAGTGGTCTTTCTCTAGGTCTCTGGTAAATGACAGTACTAAGACTGTAGTGGTCTTTCTCTAGGTCTCTGGTAAATGACAGTACTAAGACTGTAGAGGTCTTTCTCTAGGTCTCTGGTAAATGACAGTACTAAGACTGTAGTGGTCTTTCTCTAGGTCTCTGGTAAATGACAGTACTAAGACTGTAGTGGTCTTTCTCTAGGTCTCTGGTAAATGACAGTACTAAGACTGTAGTGGTCTTTCTCTAGGTCTCTGGTAAATGACAGTACTAAGACTGTAGTGGTCTTTCTCTAGGTCTCTGGTAAATGACAGTACTAAGACTGTAGAGGTCTTTCTCTAGGTCTCTGGTAAATGACAGTACTAAGACTGTAGAGGTCTTTCTCTAGGTCTCTGGTAAATGACAGTACTAAGACTGTAGTGGTCTTTCTCTAGGTCTCTGGTAAATGACAGTACTAAGACTGTAGTGGTCTTTCTCTAGGTCTCTGGTAAATGACAGTACTAAGACTGTAGAGGTCTCTGGTAAATGACAGTACTAAGACTGTAGAGGTCTTTCTCTAGGTCTCTGGTAAATGACAGTACTAAGACTGTAGAGGTCTTTCTCTAGGTCTCTGGTAAATGACAGTACTAAGACTGTAGAGGTCTTTCTCTAGGTCTCTGGTAAATGACAGTACTAAGACTGTAGTGGTCTTTCTCTAGGTCTCTGGTAAATGACAGTACTAAGACTGTAGTGGTCTTTCTCTAGGTCTCTGGTAAATGACAGTACTAAGACTGTAGTGGTCTTTCTCTAGGTCTCTGGTAAATGACAGTACTAAGACTGTAGTGGTCTTTCTCTAGGTCTCTGGTAAATGACAGTACTAAGACTGTAGTGGTCTTTCTCTAGGTCTCTGGTAAATGACAGTACTAAGACTGTAGAGGTCTTTCTCTAGGTCTCTGGTAAATGACAGTACTAAGACTGTAGTGGTCTTTCTCTAGGTCTCTGGTAAATGACAGTACTAAGACTGTAGTGGTCTTTCTCTAGGTCTCTGGTAAATGACAGTACTAAGACTGTAGAGGTCTTTCTCTAGGTCTCTGGTAAATGACAGTACTAAGACTGTAGTGGTCTTTCTCTA
>NC_060181.1:3342553-3357553 GCF_021184085.1 Oncorhynchus gorbuscha
CACACACACACACACACACACACACACACACACACACACACACACACACACACACACACACACACACACACACACACACACACACACACACACACACACACACACACGCATAAACAGATTTCACAGTAAGGGCCCAATATGGTCAACAGCTTTACATTGCACTCATTGAGAACCACAGTGGATTCCATAGAAGGTGCAATCAATATCCAATCAGTAAGATATTTATTAGCATTCGTTTAGATTCCAGCTTGTATCACATCCGACCGTGATTGGGAGTCCCGTAGGGCGACGCACAATTGGCCCAGAGTCATCCGGGTTAGGACCGGGGTAGGCCGCTATTGTTAATAAGAATCTGTTCTACACTGACTTGCCTGGGTAAATAAAGGTTAAGTTCAAATTAAAATTGGCACCGTATTCCCCATAGGGCTCTGGTCTAAAGTAGTGCACTATATAGGGAATAGGGTCCTGGTCTAAAGTAGTGCACTATATAGGGAATAGGGTTCTATAGGGCTCTGGTCTAAAGTAGTGCACTATATATATGGAATAGGGTTCCATAGGGCTCTGGTCTAAAGTAGTGCACTATATAGGGAATAGGGTTCTATAGGGCTCTGGTCTAAAGTAGTGCACTATATAGGGAATAGGGTTCTATAGGGCTCTGGCCTAAAGTAGTGCACAATATAGGGAATAGGGTGCCATAGGGCTCTGGTCTAAAGTAGTGCACTATATAGGGAATAGGGTGCCATAGGGCTCTGGTCTAAAGTAGTGCACTATATAGGGAATAGGGTTCTATAGGGCTCTGGTCTAAAGTATTGCACTATATAGGGAATAGGGTTCCATAGGACTCTGGTCTAAAGTAGTGTACTATATAGGGAATAGGGCTCTGGTCTAAAGTAGTGCACTATATAGGGAATAGGGTTCCATAGGACTCTGGTCTAAAGTAGTGTAGTATATAGGGAATAGGCCTCTGGTCTAAAGTAGTGTACTATATAGGGAATAGGGTTCCATAGGGCTCTGGTCTAAAGTAGTGCACTATATAGGGAATAGGGTGCCATAGGGCTCTGGTCTAAAGTAGTGCACTATATAGGGAATAGGGTGCCATAGGGTCCTTGTCTAAAGTAGTGCACTATATAGGGAATAGGGTGCCATAGGGCTCTGGTCTAAAGTAGTGCACTATATAGGGAATAGGGTGCCATAGGGCTCTGGTCTAAAGTAGTGCACTATATAGGGAATAGGGTGCCATAGGGCTCTGGTCTAAAGTAGTGCACTATATAGGGAATAGGGTGCCATAGGGCTCTGGTCTAAAGTAGTGCACTATATAGGGAATAGGGTGCCATAGGGCTCTGGTCTAAAGTAGTGCACTATATAGGGAATAGGGTTCCATAGGGTTCTGGTCTAAAGTAGTGCACTATATAGGGAATAGGGTAGCATAGGGCTCTGGTCTAAAGTAGTGTACTATATAGGGAATAGGGTGCCATAGGGTGGACTATATAGGGAATAGGGTACTATTTGGGCCACAGGCTTGGCCTCATCTGAAGCTCTCTGTATTCTACTGGCCTTGTTTAAAGTGTGGAGGAAGGAGAATGAAGCTGCAGTTTGGAGGAAGGAGAATGAAGCTGCAGTTTGGAGGAAGGAGAGTGAAGCTGCAGTTTGGAGGAAGGAGAGTGAAGCTGCAGTTTGGAGGAAGGAGAGTGAAGCTGCAGTTTGGAGGAAGGAGAGTAAAGCTGCAGTGTGGAGGAAGCAGAGTGAAGCTGCAGTTTGGAGGAAGGAGAGTGAAGCTGCAGTGTGGAGGAAGGAGAGTGAAGCTGCAGTTTGGAGGAAGGAGAGTGAAGCTGCAGTTTGGAGGAAGGAGAGTGAAGCTGCAGTTTGGAGGAAGGAGAGTAAAGCTGCAGTGTGGAGGAAGCAGAGTGAAGCTGCAGTTTGGAGGAAGGAGAGTGAAGCTGCAGTGTGGAGGAAGGAGAGTGAAGCTGCAGTTTGGAGGAAGGAGAGTGAAGCTGCAGTTTGGGGAGGAAGGAGAGTGAAGCTGCAGTGTGGAGGAAGGAGAGTGAAGCTGCAGTGTGGAGGAAGGAGAGTGAAGCTGCAGTGTGGAGGAAGGAGAGTGAAGCTGCAGTTTGGAGAGGAAGGAGAATGAAGCTGCAGTGTGGAGGAAGGAGAGTGAAGCTACAATATTAATTGAGTTTCTTCCTCTGTCCCTCCGGTCAGTAGCAGGTGTGTTTTAACAAGCTAATCAAACCCTTTCCACCTGTTGTTAATTACTGGGAGTTTATTTGAAAGGCCCTGCAACAGCAGGAGATGCCAGAGGATTACTGCAAAGTAAACACACACACACGGACACACACACACACACACACCACGGGCATACACACACAGGGTGATTCGAGACCTGATTTGCCTACGGTGAGACACAAAACACACGTATACATGCATAGAAAGACAGACCAGTGAGACAAGAAGCACACAGACAAAAGACAAAGGTATTCACACAACTGGCATGTTCTGTTTCAGCAATAGCTTCGGCCTGAAACAGTACCGTTGCGTGTTTTATTGTTCTCTGATAATATTCAGAACAAATAAATTAATTATACCTTCAATCAATTGGTGATCAATGTGAAGATATGACTGAAACGAAACATGACAGAGAGGATTGATATAGGTCGAGATGTAAAAGTCACATTTATAAACAGAGGAACATATTTGCTAGCCCTACACAACGTAAAACCACAACACGGAGATGCCAGGTGAGATGCCTCCTTCCTCTCCTCATCCATTATCCCCCCTCCCATTTGTCCCTCTTCTACCCCCCCTCCCCCATTTGTCCCTCTTCTACCCCCCTCCTCCCATTTGTCCCTCTTCTACCCCCCCCTCCTCCCATTTGTCCCTCTTCTACCCCCCCTCCTCCCATTTGTCCCTCTTCTACCCCCCTCCCATTTGTCCCTCTTCTACCCCCTCCCATTTGTCCCTCTTCTACCCCCTCCCCCATTTGTCCCTCTTCTACCCCCCTCCTCCCATTTGTCCCTCTTCTACCCCCCTCCCCCATTTGTCCCTCTTCTACCCCCTCCCCCTCCCATTTGTCCCTCTTCTACCCCCCCCCGCCTCCCATTTGTCCCTCTTCTACCCCCAACTCCTATTTGTCCCTCTTCTACCCCCCTCCCATTTGTCCCTCTTCTACCCCCCCTCCCATTTGTCCCACTTCTACCCCCTCCCATTTGTCCCACTTCTACCCGCCCCCTCCCATTTGTCCCTCTTCTACCCCCCAACTCCCATTTGTCCCTCTTCTACCACCTCCCCCTCCCATTTGTCCCTCTTCTACCCGCTCCTCCTATTTGTCCCTCTTCTACCCCCCTCCCTCCTATTTGTCCCTCTTCTACCCCCCCCTCCTCCCATTTGTCCCTCTTCTACCCCCCCGCCTCCCATTTGTCCCTCTTCTACCCCCCCTCCTCCCATTTGTCCCTCTTCTACCCCCCCTCCTCCCATTTGTCCCTCTTCTACCCCCCCGCCTCCCATTTGTCCCTCTTCTACCCCCCTCCTCCCATTTGTCCCTCTTCTACCCCCCCTCCTCCCATTTGTCCCTCTTCTACACCCCCCTCCCATTTGTCCCTCTTCTACCCCCCCCTCCCATTTGTCCCTCTTCCACCCCCCTCCCATTTGTCCCTCTTCTACCCCCCTCCTCCTATTTGTCCCTCTTCTACCCCCCTCCTCCCATTTGTCCCTCTTCTACCCCCCTCCTCCCATTTGTCCCACTTCTACCCCCCTCCCATTTGTCCCTCTTCTACCCCCTCGTCTTATTGTTTTAATGATGACAAACGTATGCATTGGTCTGGGGCATTTGTAGAGTAGTTATGGGGACATGAAGATGTGGAGTGCACGGATCATTGACCAGCATATAGACTTTGATTGCCACCACAAGCAATTAAAGCTAAGCTGCTCGGCTTCTGTGGCAGAAACCCCACTGTCATACGTTCCTCCATTCAACCCCACCCCCACCTGTCCTAGCTCTGTTCTGTAGTAAACATGAAGGATGTGTCTCTGTTCTGTAGTAAACATGAAGGATGTGACTCTGTTCTGTAGTAGACATGAAGGATGTGTCTCTGTAGACATGAAGGATGTGTCTCTGTAGACATGAAGGATGTGACTCTGTAGACATGAAGGATGTGACTCTGTAAACATGAAGGATGTGACTCTGTAGACATGAAGGATGTGACTATGTAGACATGAAGGATGTGACTCTGTAGACATGAAGGATGTGACTCTGTAGACATGAAGGATGTGACTCTGTTCTGTAGTAAACATGAAGGATGTGACTCTGTAGACCTGAAGGATGTGACTCTGTAAACATGAAGGATGTGACTCTGTAGACATGAAGGATGTGACTCTGTAGACATGAAGGATGTGACTCTGTAGACATGAAGGATGTGACTCTGTTCTGTAGTCAACATGAAGGATGTGACTCTGTTCTGTAGTAGACATGAAGGATGTGACTCTGTAGACATGAAGGATGTGACTCTGTAGACATGAAGGATGTGACTCTGTAGACATGAAGGATGTGACTCTGTAGACATGAAGGATGTGACTCTGTTCTGTAGTCAACATGAAGGATGTGACTCTGTTCTGTAGTAGACATGAAGGATGTGACTCTGTAGACATGAAGGATGTGACTCTGTAGACATGAAGGATGTGACTCTGTTCTGTAGTAGACATGAAGGATGTGACTCTGTAGACATGAAGGATGTGACTCTGTAGACATGAAGGATGTGACTCTGTTCTGTAGTAAACATGAAGGATGTGACTCTGTAGACCTGAAGGATGTGACTCTGTAAACATGAAGGATGTGACTCTGTTCTGTAGTAAACATGAAGGATGTGACTCTGTAGACCTGAAGGATGTGACTCTGTAAACATGAAGGATGTGACTCTGTTCTGTAGTAAACATGAAGGATGTGACTCTGTAGACCTGAAGGATGTGACTCTGTTCTGTAGTAAACATGAAGGATGTGACTCTGTAGACCTGAAGGATGTGACTCTGTAGACCTGAAGGATGTGACTCTGTTCTGTAGTAAACATGAAGGATGTGACTCTGTAAACATGAAGGATGTGACTCTGTAAACATGAAGGATGTGACTCTGTAGACATGAAGGATGTGACTCTGTAGACATGAAGGATGTGACTCTGTTCTGTAGTAAACATGAAGGATGTGACTCTGTTCTGTAGTAAACATGAAGGATGTGACTCTGTTCTGTAGTATCTATGATACTAATGTCCTGGTTCCTTAATGATGTTTTTCTGACTAAGTACTGCAGCGGGCCTGAATGTCCTGGTTCCTTAATGATGTTTTTCTGGCTAAGTACTGCAGCGGGCCTGAATGTCCTGGTTCCCTACTGATGTTTTTCTGGCTAAGTACTGCAGCGGGCCTGAATGTCCTGGTTCCCTACTGATGTTTTTCTGACTAAGTACTGCAGCGGGCCTGAATGTCCTGGTTCCCTGCTGATCCGCTGGTTCAGATGGACCCATTTGAGTCCCAGCGGTGTTTCCTGGTTCGGTGGAACGTACATAAATGAACAACTGATTTGAACTGTATCATAACAGACGTAATATAGTAGATGTAAACAGAGGACACTCAGATTAGTGCACTATGTAAGACATGGTTACATAAAACAGAAGGTTTCTTAAGGCAACAACTACAGTAAGGTTGTTGGTTGGGGTGAATGGGTAAGGTACAAAGTGAACGTCTAGTAACTTTAGCGTTTTGGCTAATTAGCAACATTGCAACTGCTTACTACTTTTTAGCTACTTTGCAAATATTTAACATGTTAGCTAACCCTTTACTCTAATCCTAACCTTAACCTGTTGAGTGTAGGGGGCAGTATGTTGATGTTTGAATGAAAAACGTACCCAAATGAAACTGCCTATTTCTCAGACCCAGAATCTAGAATATGCATATAATTGTCAGATTAAGATATAAAACACTCTAAAGTTTTGCAAACTGTCAAAATAGTGTCTGTGAGTATATGATAACTGACATTGCAGGCGAAAACCTGAAGAAAATCCAACCAGGAAGTGCCTAAGAGAAACAAATCTCCCTCTTCCATTGCATGCCTTCCCTTCATTTAAAGCGATATCAACCAGATTCCTTTCCTTATGGCTTCCACATGGTGTGAACAGTCTTTGGACATAGTTTCAGGCTTTTATTCTGAAAAATGAGCGAGAACAATTGCTTCGCATCAGTGGATGGCTGGGTGCCAGCAGAGTTTTGCATGCACAACAGCTTGGAGCAGACATTTTCTCTCTCTCTCCTATTGAAACAGCTACAGTGAAATATTATCAATTATTTATTGTAAAAATCACCTGAGGATTGATTATAAAAAAATGTTTGACATGTTTCTACGAACTTTACGGATACTATTGGGAATTTCATCTGCCCGTCATGACCTGCACGAGCCTATGGATTTCTGAACAAAACACGCCAACCAAATGGATGTTTTTGGATATAAATATAATCTTTATCAACCAAAAGGAACATTTATTGTGTAACTGGGAGTCTCGTGAGTGCAAACATCCGAAGATCATCAAAGGTAAGCGATTCATTTAGCTGCTAGCTGTTTGTAATGTTCTGTCTGCTGAGAGAGATGTCCTAACATAAACGCTTGGATAGCTTTTGCTGTAAAGCTTTTTTGAAATCTGACACGCCAGGTTGATTAACAACAAACTAAGCTGTGTTTTGCGATATTGCACTGTGATTTCATGAAAATTAAATATATATTTTTTAATTTGGTGCTCTGCAATTCAGCGGATTTTGACAAAAATGATCCCACTGAAGGGATGGGTACGCCAAGAAGTTAACTCTATCACCTTACTCCAAACCCTAACCTTAACCCTAACCTTTATGAGACTTTTCAGCTCATGTTAGCTAGGTTAGGGGTTAAAGTGAAATTTCACACATTTTAAACTGCATATTAATGGGCATATGGGACGGTAGCGTAGCCTAGTGGTTAGAGCATTGGACTAGTAACCGCAAGATCAAAGGTTGCAAGTTCAAATCCCCTAGCTGACAAGGTAAAAATCTGTTTGCCACTGAACAAGGCAGTTAATAGACTTTCATTGAAAATAAGAATTTGTTCTTTAGCTGACTTGCCTCGTTAAATAAAGGTTCAATAAAATCAACATCTCCAGCAGCCTGTGTGGAAATAGAGAATTTATCTGTTTTGTAGTGAGAAGATGCAGTATGTGTTTCCTATGACCTCTTCAACCAATTAGTGATCAAATTAAACAATTAGTAGGATGAAGGATAACTCATAATTCATTAAACTACATGTTCAAATCAGATGTATTTACATAGCCCTTCCTACATCAGCTGATATCTCAAAGTGCTGTACAGAAACCCAGCATAAAACCCCAAACAGCAAGCAATGTAGGTGTAGAAGCACGGTGGCTAGGAAAAACTCCCTAGAAAGGCCAAAACCTAGGAAGAAACCTAGAGAGGAACCAGGCTATGTGGGGTGGACAGTCCTCTTCTGGCTGCTGGGTGGAGATTATAACAGAACATGGCCAAGATGTTCAAATGTTCATAAATGACCAGCAGGGTCAAATAATAATAATCACAGTAGTTGTCGAGGGAGTAACAAGTCAGAACCTCAGGAGTAAATGTCAGTTTGCTTTTCATAGCCGATCATTGAGAGTATCTCTACCACTCCTGCTGTCTCTAGAGAGTTGAAAACAGCAAGTCTGGGAAAGGTAGCACGTCCGGTAAACAGGTCAGGGTTCCCTAGCCGCAGGCAGAACAGTTGAAACTGGAGCAGCAGCACGGCCAGGTGGACTGGGGACAGCAAGGAGTCATCATGCCAAGTAGTCCTGAGGGCTCAGGTCCTCCGAGAGAGAGAAAGAAAGAAAGAGAGACAATTAGAGAGAGCATACTTAAATTCACACAGGACACCGTATAAGACAGGAGAAATACTCCAGATATAACAGACTGACCACGTCAGCGACTCAACCCACTGAAGTGATGCACCCCTCCTAGGGACGGTATGAAAGAGCACCAGTAAGCCAGTGACTCAGCCCCTGTAATAGGGTTAGAGGCAGAGAATCCCAGTGGAAAGAGGGGAACCGGCCAGGCAGAGACAGTAAGGCAGGTTCGTTGCTCCAGAGCCTTTCCATTCACCTTCCCACTCCTGGGCCAGACTACACTCAATCATATGACCCACTGAGGAGATGAGTCTTCAGTAAAGACTTAAAGGGTCTGCATCTCTCACATGGGTAGGCAGACCGTTCCATAAAAATGGAGCTCTATAGGAGAAAGCCCTGCCTCCAGCTGTTTGCTTAGAAATTCTAGGGACAATTAGGAGGCCTGCGTCTTGTGACCGTAGCGTACGTGCAGGTATGTACGGCAGGACCAAAGAACGCAACAGTTACTTATCATTTTGAACGGTTGTATCAATTGATAGTTAGATTATTGTAATGACATGAATAGACAGGACCAACTCAGAGAGACAGGTAGGACAAAGCCCATGTAATGCTTTGGAGGTCCTTCACAGTTTGATTTTAGAGACCATGCTATTCTTTGAGTAGAGACAACAACCTTTATCACGGCAACTGGTTTGATACATTCACCTCTGAAGGTAAATCATAATAATAATTATAGTCAGTAATCTGATTTCTTTTGTCATCCGAAGGGTAACAGAAAAAAAAGTATAATAGTTTTGTTTTATAAAATCAAGTTTTATATTAAAATGTAGGAAGTGGCTACTGCAGTATGAAACCACATAATGTAAACCTATATACTCTCATTTCAATACTTCAACATAATGTTAACCTATATACTCTCATTTCAATACTTCAACATAATGTTAACCTATATACTCTCATTTCAATACTTCAACATAATGTTAACCTATATACTCTCATTTCAATACTTCAACATAATGTAAACCTATATACTCTCATTTCAATACTTCAACATAATGTAAACCTATATACTCTCATTTCAATACTTCAACATAATGTTTAACCTATATACTCTCATTTCAATACTTCAACATAATGTAAACCTATATACTCTCATTTCAATACTTCAACATAATGTAAACCTATATACTCTCATTTCAATACTTCAACATAATGTAAACCTATATACTCTCATTTCAATACTTCAACATAATGTAAACCTATATACTCTCATTTCAATACTTCAACATAATGTAAACCTATATACTCTCATTTCAATACTTCAACATAATGTAAACCTATATACTCTCATTTCAATACTTCAACATAATGTAAACCTATATACTCTCATTTCAATACTTCAACATAATGTTAACCTATATACTCTCATTTCAATACTTCAACATAATGTAAACCTATATACTCTCATTTCAATACTTCAACATAATGTAAACCTATATACTCTCATTTCAATACTTCAACATAATGTTTAACCTATATACTCTCATTTCAATACTTCAACATAATGTAAACCTATATACTCTCATGTCAATACTTCAACATAATGTAAACCTATATACTCTCATGTCAATACTTCAACATAATGTAAACCTATATACTCTCATTTCAATACTTCAACATAATGTAAACCTATATACTCTCATTTCAATACTTCAACATAATGTTTAACCTATATACTCTCATTTCAATACTTCAACATAATGTAAACCTATATACTCTCATTTCAATACTTCAACATAATGTTAACCTATATACTCTCATTTCAATACTTCAACATAATGTAAACCTATATACTCTCATTTCAATACTTCAACATAATGTAAACCTATATACTCTCATTTCAATACTTCAACATAATGTTTAACCTATATACTCTCATTTCAATACTTCAACATAATGTTTAACCTTATACTCTCATTTCAATACTTCAACATAATGTAAACCTATATACTCTCATTTCAATACTTCAACATAATGTTTAACCTATATACTCTCATTTCAATACTTCAACATAATGTTTAACCTTATACTCTCATTTCAATACTTCAACATAATGTAAACCTATATACTCTCATTTCAATACTTCAACATAATGTTTAACCTTATACTCTCATTTCAATACTTCAACATAATGTAAACCTATATACTCTCATTTCAATACTTCAACATAATGTAAACCTATATACTCTCATTTCAATACTTCAACATAATGTTTAACCTATATACTCTCATTTCAATACTTCAACATAATGTAAACCTATATACTCTAATTTCAATACTTCAACATAATGTAAACCTATATACTCTCATTTCAATACTTCAACATAATGTAAACCTATATACTCTCATTTCAATACTTCAACATAATGTAAACCTATATACTCTCATTTCAATACTTCAACATAATGTAAACCTATATACTCTCATTTCAATACTTCAACATAATGTTAACCTATATACTCTCATTTCAATACTTCAACATAATGTTAACCTATATACTCTCATTTCAATACTTCAACATAATGTTTAACCTTATACTCTCATTTCAATACTTCAACATAATGTAAACCTATATACTCTCATTTCAATACTTCAACATAATGTAAACCTATATACTCTCATTTCAATACTTCAACATAATGTTTAACCTATATACTCTCATTTCAATACTTCAACATAATGTAAACGAAGTCCTGGGCTAAAAGCCCTTTTCAATTGATTATATACTCTCATTTCAATACTTCAACATAATGTTAACCTATATACTCTCATTTCAATACTTCAACATAATGTAAACCTATATACTCTCATTTCAATACTTCAACATAATGTAAACCTATATACTCTCATTTCAATACTTCAACATAATGTAAACCTATATACTTCATTTCAATACTTCAACATAATGTTAACCTATATACTCTCATTTCAATACTTCAACATAATGTAAACCTATATACTCTCATTTCAATACTTCAACATAATGTTAACCTATATACTCTCATTTCAATACTTCAACATAATGTAAACCTATATACTCTCATTTCAATACTTCAACATAATGTTAACCTATATACTCTCATTTCAATACTTCAACATAATGTAAACCTATATACTCTCATTTCAATACTTCAACATAATGTAAACCTATATACTCTCATTTCAATACTTCAACATAATGTAAACCTATATACTCTCATTTCAATACTTCAACATAATGTTTAACCTATATACTCTCATTTCAATACTTCAACATAATGTAAACCTATATACTCTCATTTCAATACTTCAACATAATGTTAACCTATATACTCTCATTTCAATACTTCAACATAATGTAAACCTATATACTCTCATTTCAATACTTCAACATAATGTTAACCTATATACTCTCATTTCAATACTTCAACATAATGTAAACCTATATACTCTCATTTCAATACTTCAACATAATGTAAACCTATATACACTCATTTCAATACTTCAACATAATGTTAACCTATATACTCTCATTTCAATACTTCAACATAATGTAAACCTATATACTCTCATTTCAATACTTCAACATAATGTTAACCTATATACTCTCATTTCAATACTTCAACATAATGTAAACCTATATACTCTCATTTCAATACTTCAACATAATGTTAACCTATATACTCTCATTTCAATACTTCAACATAATGTAAACCTTACACATCAATTTCTATATCTCTATATCATCATACTATGAAAGTGAGATCAGTAAGTAGTTTTGGCTGTGAAATACAAAACATTTGTGTAGAAGCCTAAATGCTTCTTCATTCAACATGAATGAACAACGTTATACAAAGCCCAAGTTCAATACAGTCTTTGTTACCTTCCTCTGTAGAACATTTACCTACCAGCTCAATAATCAAAGACTGTAAGAGCGGCCTGATCTCTTCTCTACCTCGACTAATATACCAATATTATATCTGTTTCCAGGAAGCGAGGTAGTGGCTCGGGGAGAGAGTCAGGCTGCCCATAGTCAGTAGTATAATCAACAGAGTGCCAGTTGGTAGACAGCCTCTGATAGGCCGGTAGAGAGAGAGAGAGAGTCAGGGAATAATGACGGTAATTGAAGCGAAGTCCTGGGCTAAAAGCCCTTTTTCAATTGATTACCCAGGATCCTCAGTAAAATGTGTGGAATACTCCACTAAAAAAATGTAATCATTACTGTCTCTTTCTCCTTTCTCCCATCTCTTACTTTCCAGCTGAGATGGTTGTGATTAAATCTCTCTAATACCTCCTCTCTCTGTCCTCTCTCTCTCTCTCTCTCTCTCTCTCTCTCTCTCTGTCTCTCTCTTCTCTCTCTCTCTCTCTATTTCTCTCTCTCTCTCTCTCTCTCTTCTCTCTCTGTCTCTCTGGTCTCTCTCTCTGTCTCTCTCTCTCTCTCTCTCTCTCTCTCTCTGAACAGTCTCTCTCTCTCTCTGTCTCTGTCTCTGTCTCTGTCTCTGTCTCTGTCTCTGTCTCTCTCTGTCTCTCTCTCTGTCTCTCTCTCTCTCTCTCTCTCTCTCTCTCTCTCTCTCTACCCACTTGGCCAAAAGCCAGGGAAAATGCAGCGCGGCAAATACAAATAAAATGATATAAAATCAAACTTTCATTAATTAAATCACACACGTAAGATACTAAATTAAAGCTGAAAATATAAATCATGCCTTACCTTTGACGAGCTTCTTCTGTTGGCACTCCAATATGTCCCATAAACATCACAAATGGTCCTTTTGTTCGATTAATTCCGTCCATATATATCCAAAATGTCCATTTATTTGGAGGAATAACAACCAAATTCCAAAAGACTGGTGGAAGCGGTAGGAACTGAAAAAAAGTTCCTAAGAAATATCGTTTCCCCATGAGAGATACTGAACAGTTAGTCCTCGGGGTTTTGCCTGCCAAATAAGTTATGTCATACTCACAGACATGATTCAAACAGTTTTAGAAACGTCAGTGTTTTCTATCCAAATCTACTAATAACATATCTTATATTCGTGGCATGAGTAGCAGGAAGTTGAAATTGGGCACTCTATTTATCCAAAAGTGAAAATCCTGCCCCTATACCTTAATTTAACAAGTCAGTTAAGAACATATTCTTATTTTTAATGACGGCCTGGGAACAGTGGGTTAACTGCCTGTTCAGGAGCAGAACGACAGATTTGTACCTTGTCAGCTCAGGGGTTTGAACTCACAACCTTCCGGTTACTAGTCCAACGCTCTAACCACTAGGCTACGCTGCCGCCCCTAAGAAGTCATTGCCAAAGCAAGTGAGGTACATTATATAAAAAAAGTGAAATAAACCGTAAACACTCACAGAAGTTTAAAAATAATAAAGACATTACAAATGTCATTTTGTCCATATACAGTGTTGTTACGATGTACAAATGGTTGAAGTACAAAAGGGAAAACAAATAAAACAAAATGGTGTTTTGCCCTTTTCTTGTGGCAACAGGTCACACATCTTGCTGCTGTGACGCCACACTGTGGAATTTCACCCAGTAGATATGGGAGTTTATCAAAACCGTGTTTGTTTTCTAATTCTTTGTGGATCTGTGTAATCAGAGGGAAATATATCTCTTTAATATGGTCATACATTGGGCAGGAGGTTAGGAAGTGCAGCTCAGTTTGGGCAGTGAGTACATAGCCTGTCTTCTCTTGAGAGCCATGTCTGCCTACGGCGGCCTTTCTCAATAGCAAGGCTATGCTCACTGAGTCTGTACATAGTCAAAGCTTTCCTTAAGTTTGGGTCAGTCACAGTGGTCAGGTTTTCTCCTCTCTCTCTCTCTCTCTCTCTCTCTCTCTCTCTCTCTTCTCTCTCCCTGTCCTTCTATCAAACCTAACCCCCGTATGCTGCCTACACGGCCTCCCTAATGATAATAAGATACCTGTAATGTTCCCGGTTCGATCGGCCTGGCGGCTCCACAGACCTGTCGTCTGTACTGATGATAGACCAGGGTCTCCATGGTAACACGGATAGCTTTTATTGACCGTCTGATCCCAATGGGCCAGGGAGAGATGACCAGGCAGTTTTTTTTGGACAGACTCCCCAAAATAATGGAACCCCTTACTTCCAGGTCCCTCTTTAAGTCCACCGAACTACCAAGTTCGAGGAGAAGAAATAAAAACTCTGTACTTGAAATTTCCAATTTTCACTTCTTCTTTTTCCCCCTGCTACCTGGCACTGCCTTCATTGTGAAATTCCCATTCATCATAATAAGTGGTGTTGAGTGTCCATTTATCAATGCCTGGAGGCCAGTGTTGTACTGTACTATGTTGGGCCAAGGGGAGCTGGCATTTTAATGGCTGTAGAACACTCACACCCAGATAATGAGACAATTAGACAACAAAGGAGGTTGAAACAAAATGGCCGTCACCGACTGGGACGCCGACTCATTCCTCTCTCTTGCGCTAAGCTTGTCCTGTGGGACTCGTATTTTTGTTGTGAGTTCAGAAAGTAATGTGCCAAGTGTTTTTCGACAATTGATTACAATTCACTTTTTACAAGCCAATCTCTCGGCAACTGTGGAAAAGTGCATTTGCAAATCAGCAGGTTTCAGAACAGTGGTAAAATCTCAAATTACTTTTGCACTTTGGAAACACATTCATAGATCTCTGGGTTTGATTCTCTGAGTAAATGTTTTTATCATTCAATATCCCACTTGTCATATTCTCCATGGGCTTGTCTCTCTCTCTCTTTCTCTTTATCTCTCTCTCTCTCTCTCTCTCTCTCTCTCTCTCTCTCTCTCTCTCTCTCTCTCTCTCTCTCTCTCTCTCTCTCTCTCTCTCTTTCTCTTTATCTCTCTCTCTTTCCCCCTCTCTCTCTCTTTATCTCTCTCTGTCCCTCTCTCTCTCTCTCTCTCTCTCTCTCTCTCTCTCTCTCTCTCTCTCTCTCTCTCTCTCTCTCTCCCTCTCTCTCTCTCTCTGTCCCCCTCTCTCTCTCTCTCTCCCCCCTCTCTCTCTCCCCTCTCTCTCTCTCTCTCTGTCCCCCCTCTCTCTCTCTCTCTCTGTCTGCCCCCCCCCTCTCTCTCTC